>NW_022985172.1:576335-578198 GCF_010093535.1 Lindgomyces ingoldianus
TTTCTGATATCCTTTTGTACAAGGCCTATAGGTGTCAATGGCATTCCCAGGTTCAGAGTCCCCACGCACTCCCATATGCCTCTGAGTGGATTCCCACCGCATTCGGACCCATTGTCTTGCCTGTGCCGTTACAATAGTAAGGTTTTATATTAATAGTACTATAAGTCTAAATTAACACTACATTAACATATAATAAGTAGTAGGTATTTAATATTATTATAAAGTGTAGAGAGAACCTGTTTCTACTAGATCTAAAATTATTAGCTTATTATATAATAAGAGAAGTAACTTACTATATGCGCTACAACTTCTAGAGCTGCTTGTACCTTTAGGTTAGAGGCAGCAGGAAAAACCTAGATACATCTTATGCAGCTATTAGCGCTATGCTGCTTCTAGCTATTTTTATTATTCTACTTAGCATTCTAAATTATAATGTCTATATTTTAATATAATAAAATAAAAAGAAGATACTTTCTATAACGTACCTAACAGGTTAGCCGGCCACACGTGTTGGCTGGCTACTTTTGCTAAGCCCCTACCACACTCTACTTATCTACATAATGCCTTAACAATAACACTAGATTAAATCTTCTAAAGAACATTAGATATAGCTTACTCTTTAGGCTTTTAAATAAAACTTAAAACTTTTTTTATAACATGCTATAGCTATTTATAATGTTTTTTATACAACACTAAGTAATTAACACATTAGACAGCCTTTAGAAGTAGAATGCTAGCCTAAATTAAGAAATCTAACTAAGCTTAAAAAAAAAGTAGTTATTAAGTATATACTTAAGCTTATTACATGTAGATTTTTTTTAGGCTTATAGCTATAGCTAATATAGCTAATTTCTTACACGCAGAGTGTAATCTAGGCTAGGTTAGCTTAAACTAGCCTTGTATGTAGGTTAAGCACTGCTTTAAGTTTATAATAAAGTTTAATTATAAGTATAATTATAAAAAAGTGCTTTATAAAAATCTAAAGGTTATTTAAAGCTAGTTTTGCCTAGTAGCTAATATAAAAGCTAAGTATAGTATCTAAGATAAAAACATGTATAACTTTAATAAGTTAGGCTTTATAATAGGCTAAATATTAACTAGAGCAGTTATTATAGCTTTAAAAAAATAAAAATAGCTAAAAGTGTTAAATAGGCTCTGACAGCTAGCTGCTTATAGTATAAGCACTTAAGTAGCAAGAGTAAGAGTGGTGTACAGTGTGCACAGCGTACAAGGTAGGTAAGGTAAGGGCAATATATTTCTAGTTCTATTACTCTTATCTTTTCTTTATATAGAGGAAAAAGGGGATATCTAAATGTTTACGCATAGAGGTTTACACACAAGCATTATGTAACATAGATATGTAATCCTGCTTGTGCGCAATTACTTATATCTAGGCCGCAACGCTGCTGCTGCGTATAGACACTAGCAACTTTTTTTTTTATCTAAAGAGTTACCTTTTATACATGTTACCTTTTTTTTGTCTATATAGGTTTATCTAATTATGTTCTGCCTTTACTTTACCTTATTTGTTAGGACTTGCCTTAGTAATGCTGTACATTAAGATAGGCTAGTTATGCTATGTAAATAGCTTTATAAATAGTGTAAAGTGTTTTAGGCTATTATTATTTAGCCTTTATGCGCTTACTTTATAAATAATTTAGTAGTGTATAAACTATTTTATATAGGGTTTTATGCTAAAATAGTGTAGGATCTTTGTGTAGGCAGGTGTGTAGGGAGGTGTATATAATAAGGTTTTCTCTTCTTCTTTACTTTCTTTTCTTTATCCTTTACTTTTTAAGCTCTACTGTACTATTCTCTAGCTCTTTTCTTTTTTTGTATAGTGCTAATAGTGACAGATACTCC
>NW_022985172.1:578850-585677 GCF_010093535.1 Lindgomyces ingoldianus
TCTAGATGTTCGCGCACAGAGGTTCGCGCACGAGCATCATGTGACAGAGATACGTGGTCCTGCTTGTGCGCGATCGCTCGTATCCAGACTGTGACGCTGCTGCTGCGTACAGACACTGGCAACTTTTCTTTTTGTCTAAAGAGTTGCCTTCTGTACGTGTTACCTCCCTTCTGTCTGTGTAGGTCTATCTAATTACATTCTGCCTTTACTCCACCCTATTTGTTAGGACTTGCCTTAGTAATGCTGTACATTAAGATAGGCTAGTTGCGCTATGTAGATAGCTCTATAAATAGTGTAGAGCGTTTTAGGCTATTATTGTCTAGCCTTTATGCGCTTGCCTTGTAAGTAATTTAGTAGTGTACAAACTGTTTTGTGCAGGGTTTTGTGCCAGAATGGTGTGGGATCTTTGCGTAGGCAGGTGCGTAGGGAGGTGTATATAATAAGGTCTCCCCTTCTCCTTTACCTTCTCTTCTTTATCCTTCACTCTCTAAGCCCTACTGTACTATTCCCTGGCTCTTTTCTCTTTTTGTACGGTGCTGACAGTGACAGATACTCCCGCCTGCACACACACACACACACACACACACACACACACACACACACACACAGAGAGAGAGAGAGAGAGAGAGATGTCTCTCCAGCCTTCCTCCTCTACCTCTAGCGCCGTTAGTGCGGGCGTCTTTAACGTCCTTGTGCAGTCTAGCGGCCTAGGGCGCATCTGCGTTACCCTTCTAACTAGTTCTGCTGCTAATTAGCAGTTTATTTAGCATCTTAGCATAAATATATAAATCCTTTAGCTCTTCTACTTTCTTTTTATATAAAATGCTAATTATAGATAGGCTAAAAAGCAGCATATAGCAGCTTTACTGTTTTATAATATTAATATTGTCTTGCCTGCTAGCACTAATCTGCAGCTATGGGCAGCAAAGGGTGTGTGTTATAAGAGGTACTTCTGTGCAGTTCTAGTCTAGAGTTGCAGTTAGGTCCTAGCAACTCTATGTGCTTGTTGTTATAGCAGCACTACTAGTGCCTTTTCTTTTATTAAGTGTTATGTGTTAGCTAACTTCTAGGCTAATGCTTGCGCCTTATGCGTATAGCAGAGCTGTGGTCTGCATTGTGACCACTATATGTGAGGGGTGGTGGCTTTTCTTTTCCTGTATACTAGACAAATAGACTGTCTTCTTTACATATCCTTCTCTTCTAATCTTATAATAAGAAAAATAAGTGCGTACAATAAAAAAAAACAAAAGAGATAGGCCTTATATAAAGGCGTTGTTAGTCTAGTTAGTCTAGGGCATCTTTGCGCACAGGGTCTAGCTAGTCCACAGATGCTTCTATCTAGACAGAGAGGTAGTTAGTTAGGACTAATAATTAAAAAGCCTAGTTTAGTGTTTTCTTTATACATGCATCTACTAAGTTGTTTTTACTATTAATCTACCTAATCTTAGTAATTTCCCTTTTTTTATATAATTTACAGAGTAATATAATGTTAATTATAAGTTACTTTTTACTAGTAGTGCCTAGCTTAATAAGGTAATTATATAAAGACCTTAAATCTATGCAGATTACTACTAGAATTAGTAGTAGTTTAAGTGTTTATATAATTTACTATAGAGTTGTACTAAGTGTAATTGCATTATTAAACCCTCTAACTATTCTATATAGTTTACTAGTAAGGACACTCCTAGTTACTCTTTTACACTTAGTAGAATTTTAGTGTATAATGTTGCCTAGTATTTTAAAGTAGTTGCTTTACTCTATATAGTTCTTATTACTTAATATAATTAAGAATTCTAGCTATAAGCTAAGGTTTTTATTATTAGTAAATAATCTATTTATAAAGATAAACAGCTTTGCATAATTAAGCTGTAATAGTAGGAAGGTAAGACTACGCTTACTGTTATCTATCTGCTATTAGATTTATGCGTTAAGTGTGTTAATGTTATTATGCAAAAGGTCTATAGTTTGTGCAGTAATAGACAGGTTAAATACTGCCTCTAGTTAACACATAGATGTAATGTATGCCCTTTTTACACATTACTTAATATATTATTGTGCAGCATTCTTGTCTTTTAGGTTAATTATATAAAGGTAGCTTACTTATCCTTTCTAAGTAAAGACTACTATGTTATACATAAGCTTAATTTTTTTACTGTTAAACTTAATAAGTTGCTTCTTTACTAAAATAGTTTTACCCTTTACATAAAACTTTGCTTTTTATAGTTTTTTCTTTTTTTTTTGTGTAAAATTCTTTATTATAATGCTTAAAGTGTTATCTATCTGTAGGCTAGTAATACTAAAGGTGTGCTCTCTTTTATTAGTAATTAAAAGGCAAGGGTTGTATAAAGAGATGTGCATGCATAGCTTTTCTTTATAGTAGTTATAATATGTCTTAAACTAATACAGTCCTAATTTAGCAGCTCTATATAAGAGTTGTACAACCTAGAGTATTATATTTAGTAGAAAGCTCTAGCGCATCTCTTTTAGTAGCTTTGTGTACAGCGTGCGCATAAGCTTATCTATTAATTAGATGTATACTTATATAATATTACATAGTTTAAAATGCATTTTATATGTAGCTCTTAGGCTTGCTTCTATAGCTAGAAGTAGTCTCTAGCTTATTCTTTAGATAGTTAGTAACTAAGTAAGAATTTCTTTTTTCTCTTTATCTAAGTAGCTAGTAAACACTAGGCAGGATTTCTTATATAGTTAGGTTGTTTTGCCTTTTACTTTTTATATAAGGCAGAGGTTAAAAATCTAACCTTTATGCCTTATTAAGTTATACACTATAACTTTAAAAGTGCTGTTAGTAATTAGAGTGTTTATCTCTATGCAGTCTAATTTCTTAAATAGTTCTCTAGGTGTAGTAATTACACTGTCTGTACAGAGCTTAATAGACAAGGCTTAATTATCTTTCTCCTTCTAGGTTAGAAATACCTAGTCTAGGCTTTGTGCAGGTTTTCTTTGCCTTTTACTTCTCCTAGTATCTATATCTTCCCTTTGCACTAGTGCAGCATTACTATCCTAAGGGGCTTAGTCTGTAGTAGGCTTTAGTTTTGCCTCTGCAACATTTTTATAAGGCTATTCTTTTTTCCTCTTCTTTAGAAGATCTCTTTATATAGGGATTAGTTTATCTAGGTTGTCTATTGCAAGTAAGTTGTCTTTCTCTTTTTCTTTATAGTACAGTTTAACCTGTGTACATTAGAGCTTTAGTAGGCTATTTTTCTTCTTAATAATAATGTCTCTTTCTTTAATGCTCTTAATCTTGTATAGGCTAGTCTAGCCTTCCTTCTCTCTCTATGCTATAATCTTTAAGCTAAGGGGGAGGTTAAGAACTTTATGTGTTATAGAGCTATTATAAGTGTTAATTACATAATTAATGTTTACTCTTGCATAGTCCTTTTAAAGTATTTTTATTACCTTTTGTACAGCGCTTACTTGTGTAATAATGTCTAGTAATAGCAAAGAGTTTAGGTTAATTCTTAGGTATACCTTAAAGACTAGCAGCGTGGGTACTAGACTGTGTGGGCTAGCTGTGTTGTTTAGAGCCTTAACTGCTATCTGCAGGATAGCCTTATTATCTGTACAGTCACCTAGCTTAGTCTTTAGGATGTTAAACACTTGTTAGAGAGGTGTGTGCGCGCGCTTAACCTTTCTAACTGCCTAATGTGCTTCTATAGGCATCTGCCTACATGTAGCTCTTATAATCTTTGCACAAGCTTAAAAATCCTCTAAAGTAAAGTTTATACTAGAGTTATGCATAATATAGTCTAGAGGTCCTTAATAGGTGTTAATCTAGCATTTGCATAATACATCCTAGGTATCTTGTGCAGACATAGATTTTAGAAATATAGCAGCCTAAAATAATATGTCTACATTAATAACATATAGGACATTTCTATTATTAATTTATATAACATTAATAATAACTTTATAGTTAAAGTAGGTGTTATCCTTAATTATAAACTTAAATTTTTATAGGGCCTAGTTATATAGTTAGCAGAGGTAGTAGAACTTCTTAATCTCTTCTAGCACTGCAGCATTAATGTTGTAGCTGGCGCTAGTTAGCATCTTCTAGAGTCTCTCTGTGCAGGGGTGTCTAAATTAGCAGTAAAGGCGGCAGAGTTTTAATTTAGTAAAAAAAGACATAGATTCTTTTTTACTAATGTTAAAAAAAAAGTGTCTTTATTTTTATATAATAAGTACTGTAGTTTTATCTTTACATATAATAACATTTAAAATGTTGTTAAAGTATGCCCTAAGTTAGTTAGCATTTACTAGTAATAGTAGAAATAGTGTTAGAGTCTTTAAAATGTAGTATGTAACTAGACTAATTAGGTTCTAGATTTATATAGTACTAATTAATCTCTTTAGTGTCTAGCCTTTAAAGCTAATATTTGTTTAGCTAGGTGTTTAATTAATTTCTATACATAGGTTCTTTTATACATACGCCTTAAGTTAGAACTTGCTAATAGTAGAAATCTTTGCTGCGCTTATGTTTTATAGTTTACCTTAGTATACTGTACAGTATTAGTTATTAAGAATAAACTGCTTAGCATATTCTTTAGGTTTAATGCTGTAAATGTCCTCTCCTGTTGCACAGTGTAGATAGGCAGTAGAGGTAAGGTAGTTAATAGCTTTTTTAGCATTTTTACCCTTTTATTTTATTTTTTTTGCATTATGTAAATTATTTTTTTCTTTAGAGTAACCTTTAAAGTCTTAGATGTATAAAGTAATAGCTTTATATAATAAAGTTTTATTATAGAAATTTTTATATAAAGTAACGTACTAGTTCTTTGCTTATATACAGTTATTATAAGAGTAGTTTAATAACTAACATTTTTTCTTATAGCAGACAAAGCACTTCTTTATCTGTGTGTAGTTGTCTCTAAATTATAGCCTAAACTTAGATAAAGGTCTTCTATGTTGTTCTTTTTTGCGCAGAGGGAAGCTTTCTTTTTGTTATGTAGACTCTTGTTATGCAGAGTTGTATTAGCAGTCTATGTAGTATGCATTAAGCAGTTCCTAGAGGTATTAGTTTACTCTTTAGTCTATAGTAACTTAGAGTAATGCCTATAAGTTACTAAATAAGGCTTTATATAAAGGCTTAATAGTAAACATAGTATGTTCTAGTTTTAGTTATCTTTAATAGGCTTATATAACAGCAGTGTGCAGTAGAACATCTCTTTAAAATTCTGTTTCTAGTGCTTTTTATATAAGTGTAAGCTTATTAATTATTATTTTAAAGACTTTATGTAAACTTTTATTAAAGTTTTTTTATTAGCATTATACAAAGGTTATTATTGTCTAGTCTGTCTAGTACTAGCTATAGTTCACATTAGTGTTAAAGTAACTACTTAAGGTGTTGTACAAATGCTTCTAGTCATGTCTAAGGCCTATGTTGTGCATATAGTACATATTTGCCTAGCCTTCTAAGATATCTAAAAAGATGTCTACATACTAAGTTTTCTAGATATCTAGCTATTAATATAGATTAATAAAGATTCTTATTTTATTTATAAGAATATTATATAGTTAACTTATATAGTTGTTATTTTTTTTTTATGCCTTTTAGAATTATATAATCTTGTCTGCTAAGAGTTTTTCTTTAGCAGTTTCCCTCTAGGGTGGAAGTTTGTACAGGCTGTGATGTGGTATGGATTGTGCAGGTGGTATCAGTGGTGCATACACTACTGCAGGCGGTGGTGTGTACGATTGAGGGTGTGGAGCAGGCGTTGGGTAGGGTGGCATGTATTGTTCGTACGGTGATCGGTGTAGTGCTGGCTAAGGTGTAGGAGCAGGTGATGCTAGTACGTTTAGTGTTAATAGCAGCATTGTGTTTAGTCTGCTTCTGTGCGGAGCCTTATACAGTAATAGGGGTTGCGTACAAAGCCTTTCTAGTGCAATTGCCTTCTCTTATGCTATATTATACAGCTTCTAGGCTTAGGTACCTTTAGTGCCTAGCTGTGGTGTAATTCCTTTATCCTCTAGCACTTATATAAGCTCCCTTTTAAACGCGCAGCTAAGTGCTAAGAAGTCTTGTAGTGTCTATCCTTTAAAATCCTTTATGTACGCACTTAGAAGGGTAGCGCCTTTCTAAGTTATTATGCGTAGATTAGTAATTATGTAACCTGCGTATAATTAAGTCTACAGGCTTGTTAGAGCTTTTAACATGTTAATCTTATTATTCTAGTACTCTAGGCTAGTCTTATTCTGTAGTGTTACCTCTAATATCCCTATGTCCTTTATAAGTTGTTTATATAATAGAAATTGTTCTTTATTCTTTCTATTATTACACAGAGTTGTTAGTTGCTAATAGGATTTTATTATAATAGTATAGTTAATTACTTTTCTAGTAGATTACATAGGTACTGCTATTATCTAGCTGCTAGGTTGTGCAGCTTTAATAGCTTTAGTGTGCGCTTTACACTATCTCCTCTTTACTTTGTACAGTAGCAGAGCTTGCTGTGCAATGTAAAGGATTAATGTGCTATTGTCTAGCTGCTAAGTTGTGCAGCTTTAGTAGCTTTAGTGTGCGTCTTACACTATCTTCTTTTTACTTTATATAGTAGCAGAGCTTGCTGTATAATGTAAAGGATTAATCTACTATCCTAAGAGATAGGTAACTAAATAAAGTACCTTATAAGGCGTAAGTACTCTGCTGTTACTCTTCCTAAAAGATAGGTAACAAAACAAAGTACTTTATAAAGTATAGGTACTCTATTATTACTCTTGCTAATTTATAGTTAATTAAATTAACTACTAATTAGTGTTAAATAGGCTCTAACAGCTAGCTGCTTATAGTATAAGCACTTAAGTAGCAAGAG
>NW_022985172.1:585692-588476 GCF_010093535.1 Lindgomyces ingoldianus
GAGGTTCGCGCACGAGCATCATGTGACAGAGATACGTGGTCCTGCTCGTGCGCGATCGCTCGTATCCAGACTGTGACGCTGCTGCTGCGTACGGACATATTATGTGTTAGCTAACTTCTAGGCTAATGCCTGCGCCTTATGCGTATAGCAGAGCTATGGTCTGCATTGTGACTACTATATATAAGAGGTGGTAGCTTTTTCTTTTTCTATATACTAGATAAATAGACTGTTTTTCTTACATATCCTTCTCTTCTAATCTTATAATAAGAAAAATAAGTGTGTATAATAAAAAAAATAAAAAAGATAAGCTTTATATAAAAGTGTTATTAGTCTAGTTAGTTTAGAGCATCTTTATGCACAAGATCTAGCTAGTCTACAGATGCTTCTATCTAGACAGAGAGGCAGTTAGTTAGGACTAATAATTAAAAAGCTTAGTTTAGTATTTTCTTTATACATGCATTTACTAAGTTATTTTTACTATTAATTTACTTTATCTTAGTAATTTTCCTTTTCTTGTATAATTTATAAAGTAACATAATGTTAATTATAAGTTACTTTTTACTAGTAGTGCTTAGCTTAATAAAGTAATTATATAGAAACTTTAAATTTATGCAGATTACTACTAAGATTAGTAGCAGTTTAAGTGTTTATATAATTTACTATAAAGTTGTACTAAGGGTAATTACATTATTAAACTTTTTAACTATTCTATATAGTTTGCTAGTAAGGACACTTCTAGTTACTCTTTTACACTTAGTAGAATTTTAGTATATAATGTTGCCTAGTATTTTAAAGTAGTTACTTTACTTTATATAGTCTTTATTACTTAATATAATTAAGAATTTTAGCTGTAAGCTAAGGTCTTTATTATTAGTAAATAATCTATCTATAAAAATAAACAGCTTTACATAATTAAGTTATAATAGTAAGAAGGTAAGACTGTGCTTACTATTGTCTATCTACTATTAGATTTATGTGTTAAGTGTGTTAATGTTATTATATAAAGGGTCTATAGTTTGTGCAGTAATAAATAGGTTAAATGCTGCCTCTAGTTAACACATAGATGTAATGTATACTTTTTTTATACATTACTTAACATATTATTATGCAGCATCTTTATTCTTTAGGTTAATTATATAAAGGTAGCTTACTTATTTCTTCTAAGTAAAGACTACTGTGTTATGTGTAAGTTTAATTCTTTTGCTATTAAACTTAATAAGTTGCTTTTTTACTAAAATAGTTTTACCTTTTATGTAAAACTTTACCTTTTATAGTTTTTTCTCTTTTTTTTACATAAAATTTTTTATTATAATGCTTAAGGTGTTATATAAATGCTTCTAGTTATTTCTAGAGCCTATGTTGTGCATATAGTGCATATTTACCTAACCTTCTAAGATATCTAGAAAGATGTCTGTGTACTAAGTTTTCTAGATATCTAGCTATTAACATAAATTAAGAAAAAAACTTATTTTATTTATAAAAATATTATATAGTTAACTTATATAGTTATTATTTTTTTTTATACTTTTTAGAATTATATAATCTTATTTGCTAGAAGTTTTTCTTTAGCAGTTTCCCTCTAGGGTGGAAGTTTGTACAGGCTGTAATGTAGTATAGATTGTGCAGGTGGTATTAGTAGTGCATACACTACTGCAGGCGGTAGTGTGTACAATTAAGGGTGTGGAGCAGGTGTTAGGTAGAGTGGCATGTATTGTTTGTATAGTAATTAGTGTAGTGCTAGCTAAGGTGTAGGAGCAGGTAATGCTAGTATATTTAGTGTTAATAGCAGCATTATGTTTAGTCTGCTTTTATGCAGAGCCTTATATAGTAATAAGGGTTATGTACAAAGCTTTTTTAGTGCAATTGCCTTCTCTTATGCTATATTATACAGCTTCTAGGCTTAGGTACTTTTAGTGCCTAGCTATAGTATAATTTCTTTGTTTTCTAGCACTTATATAAGCTTCTTTTTAAATGTGCAGCTAAGTGCTAAGAAGTCTTATAGTATCTATTTTTTAAAATTCTTTATGTACATACTTAGAAAAGTAGCGCTTTTTTAAGTTATTATATATAAATTAGTAATTATATAACTTATGTATAATTAAGTCTGCAGGCTTATTAAAGCCTTTAATATGTTAATTTTATTATTCTAGTACTCTAGGCTAGTTTTATTCTGTAGTGTTGCCTCTAATATTCTTATATTTTTTATAAGTTATTTATATAATAGAAATTGTTTCTTATTTTTTTTATTATTACATAAAGTTATTAGTTGCTAATAAGATTTTATTATAATAGTATAGTTAATTACTTTTCTAGTAGATTACACAGGTACTGCTATTATCTAGCTACTAGGTTGTGCAGCTTTAATAGCTTTAGTGTGCGCTTTATACTATCTTCTTTTTACTTTATACAGTAGCAAAGCTTACTATATAATGTAAAGAATTAATGTGCTATTATCTAGCTACTAAGTTATGCAGCTTTAGTAGCTTTAGTGTGCGTCTTACACTATCTTCTTTTTACTTTATATAGTAGCAGAGCTTACTGTATAATATAAAGAATTAATCTACTATTTTAAAAGATAAGTAACTAAATAAAGTACCTTATAAAGTGTAGGTACTCTGCTGTTACTTTTCCTAAGAAATAAGTAATAAAATAAAGTACTTTATAAAGTGTAAGTACTTTATTATTACTTTTGCTAATTTATAGTTAATTAAATTAACTACTAATTAGTGTTAAATAGGCTCTAACAGCTAGCTGCTTATAGTATAAGCACTTAAGTAGCAAGAG
>NW_022985172.1:589106-609582 GCF_010093535.1 Lindgomyces ingoldianus
TCTAAAAAGGGGTTTAAAGCGCTAGTTTAGTCTTATTTAACCTAAAATAAGTTAAAATAGCTTTTAATATCTAGTTATATACTTTATTACTACTACTACTTATTAATAATAAGCTCTAGTAGTTATAAACTCTAAGTAATACTCTTAAATTTAAGTTATAATTAATGCTTATAAAAGTAAAAATTTAGAAGCATATAAATAGCTTACTAATGTCTATAGTAAAGGCTTTTAAAAAGGGTTTAAAAGGGGCAGTAATTATTATGTATAAGCTAGTGTTAGCGTAAAAGAAGATTATAAAGCTTTAAGTAGTAAATAAAGCTGCTACATAACATAGATTACATAAAAAAAAGTAAATTTAAGTAAAAAAAACCTTAATAGTTAAAGATAAAGCTTATTTAACTACTTTAAAAGAGTTTAAAGCGTGTAGTAATAGGAAGAAGCTAAAGACATAAGTGTGCACTAAAAAAAGTAAGCTAAGTTAAAAGTAATATAGGTAGTGTAATTAGACTAGGCATAACTTATATATATATAAAAAAGTAGTAGAAGTAGACTTTAAATAATATTTTATGTTGCATTGCTTTATATAGGGCTAAAGTAGGCTGTTTTGCGCTAGAATAGAGTGGTTTTAGTAGAGGCTTAGCAAAAGTGGCCGGCCAACCTGTGTAGCCGGCCAACCCGTTAGGTACGTTAATGCTTTATATAAAGTAAGGCTTAATATACATTTTTTATTATTATTTAGATTTTAAGCTATTAACTGCTTCTATTATAAGTTAAAGTAAATAAATTTTTATTATTCTAAGCTAAATTTTTATTAAGTGTTTATTATATAACCTATTAAGGGTACAATAGCACAAAAAATTAAGTAATTGTTTAGAATAGTTGCCTATTTAGCCTTAGCGCTGAATTAATTCATGGATCTAATCTAGATCTAGGATAGCGCCACGTGATTCCGGATAATCGATTTAGACCGATTCCCGCCAGCACTGCTCGGGAAGTCACTTTTGGACAAGCGCAAGCGGCACAGCATGTCAACTCGGAAAATCCAAACACCACACCACAGAAGACACCTGTACTATTCTCAACAACTCCACCTCAACACTCACCATGGATGCAAAAGCGGTGATACCAGCGTCATTCAACACCCAGCTACAAAGCCCCTTTTTCACAACTCCATCCGAGCTCCGCGATGCCATCTACGACCATCTCATTCCTCCACGCGCCCACATTATTCTCCGCAATCAGAGACTCCAATTCTCAGCATGTGTGCGTCGCAATGGCGAAGATTGGCCTCTCCACACCGGCCCGGATCCAATTGTGAAAGGCAAATGCAGAACCGCTGCCGATCACCTGTTGTGGGAACGCTTGAGGTCACCATGGGGTTCGCATTTTCGATGTGAAGAGGTTGCCAACGGTAGCGAAGATTCCCAGCAAGAATTTGAAGGGGAGACTATGGTTTGGATGAATCCAACGAGAGTGTGCCGTCGCATGTATGCTGGAAACAGCGCGGAGACCGCTTATTGAGATCAAAACCACTGACTTGTCCCCAAGGCTTACTGAATTTGTGGGTCGCATGGCAGACGTGATTGTGCTGCATGTCAATGATCTCAACACACTCGGAATCGTACTTCCACGCGATTCTGAGCCTGAGCAGCCTAAGAATAAAACATCGACGTTGCTGGAACACCTCGTCGGCCACCTCAAGGCTCTGGATATCAGCATGAGGCTTGACTTATCGGCGTACGTCAACATTGAACAAGAAAGCGATTACCCGTCCAAGAACCCTGACCTATCGGATCTTGTTCAAAGGTTCGGGAAGAGGGATGTCCCAACATCAGCATGGACAGCCCTCCCCCTGGCCCTCAAGTACATGCCTGCTCTCCGACATTTAGATATCTGGCTTGATCACACCCATCCAATGTCATGGTGCATTGTAAATGAACGCGCTTTCTTGACCCCTCTGTTCACCATGACACTCCGCACCAACCCCGATCTGGCCATCTCTATCAATCTGCCAAAGCCTAACCCCAGATACCAATCCCCGGATCGCCATCTTCTGTGGGATAGTTTGGAAGTCTTGGGAACGGGTCAGAAATCAGGCTCAGGACGAATAAGGATCATCCGCCGCGATCGGCAGCGCCAGTCTCCTGTAAATTGGCTTGACGGGACCGCGCGTATAAATTGGAGATCTGACCTATCTATCTGAGGTACAATACTGTTTCAAATCATGGAAGCAGTTTAATCTATTCTTTATGACTTGATATTATCTTTCTATGTCATGGTTTTGTCTCAATATAAAACTTCTAGAGCAATTTGTAGACACAAACATTCTTTAGTGTCTAGGCTTTCAAGGACCTAAAGGTAGCAAAGGATAATCCAAGATATTAGTAAACCCTAGTTTTTTAACCAACAACTCTAAGCAACAGAGAGTAAAAGTGGAATTACCGTCTAGGTGTGTCATAAAATGTAATTGGGTTGCTCCGCTTTAATTGCTGTCAAGACTATATAAAACCGAGATGTTCAAATTTGCGACCAAAGTTTCTTATTTTGGCCGCTTTGATCTGACGTTTGAGTCTCTCCTACCATGTAACTATGCCAAATATGACTAAATCTTGACAGATTCGACATTGCCAGAGATTGCGTCATTTGGGTGATACAATACAACCACCCTAGGCGGTTCTTGGATTGGTTTGTCGTCCCGTGATATCCCGGCAGAGACATCATCTCTTCAGTTGAGCCCAATGTCCAAATGTGTATAGAAGTGTGTTCGAGTAGCATGCGTATAATTGCCACAGCAGGCTGCCTAAGAAAGGAAAAGAGCATCTGCCAGTATCAAACGAGTGAATTCAGTAAGATGGTCCATGCCTATAACGGTCCAAGTCCTTGTACAGAATCGGAGAGTCGACGAGCTAATCAGATGCTGCTTTGGAACGAGCAGAGATACAAACAACTAGGCAAATTGTATCCAAGCAACCAAGCCATTCTCTGACAAGCTTACTCGAAGGCGCAACCACGCAAATTAGTACGGCTACACTGGCTCCCCCCCGACTCTCTCTGTATTCTCATCATACTCGAATCTCCCGTTCTCGTCGACAACTCTTTGTCCGTTTTCATCTCGGATCTTCACTTTGTACTTGTAATCCGCGAGATTGGCAAGGAAGACGTAAATTGTGTATGTTTTGGCGTTATTCACCGCGAGATTGTTGGGAAGCGCAACAACTTCCCCCCAAGAGTATCCATGGTGTGAGGCTGGCTCACGGTTAGCTTTGTGGGCACAGTCTGATGAGCATTGACACGTACTATCCATTCCTTCTTAGTCCATGTGAGTAAGCTAATTTGTTTCACTAGTTGTATGTAATGCAACGCAAAACGCCAGAGATTTAATGGCTAGAAATTTACCTCGTGAAAGAACGTAGCGGATAGCAACAAGTCTTTGTATTGCATCTCGTTTATGAAAAGGAGATCTAGGTCAAGTCCTTTCATAAAATCCTCAAAGTTCTGAGATACCGTTGCGCCGCTTGTACGACTCAGACCTGTTTCCAAAAGCATATTGTTGCATATCTAATGAGTCATCAGAACCAAAGTACGGATCCTTTGATGGGGGTTTGGCAACGTACAGTAAGTGTTACCCGCCTGGGGTTGATACCCTCGGGCGTTCTTTCTGCTTGAAACTTCCTATATTGGACCTCCGCCAAAGGATACGAGTCAACTATTTCACCTTGTATAGTCTTTTTCTTAGCCCCTAGGGTCTTGCATCCTATACTCCCTTGACTTATACGGACCGAATTTTCTTCATCCTGCCACTGTTGTAGTACCGCATCTTCGTCCTTGACACCTAGGGGCTTGAGTCGCGGTAGATTACTGTTCTTCAGATACGGCGGGTCATCTGGTTCGTCGGGCGTGATAGTCTAGCGCTTACCTGGGCTGTAATCGTCATCATCGCAGTAGAACTGTATGTCCGACGTGACCTGGTCAAAGGTCTCAGTGAGTCTTTCAGCGATGGTTGTCAAAATGACTAGAAAATATGGATTAAAACAGGAGCCCAAATCCCTATTAGCATAATTCAACGCCTCACCCTTGGCTCAAGCAAATGTCGCGGTGTTCGTCTTCAGTACTTTAAATAAGATCTTAAAGATTTCATTCATATAGGGGCCTTCCGCGTCAAGTCTCCAAAGCGCTCGCTTCGCCATGCGAATACTGTCATCAAGGCCCGCTCTGAAGGGAGCAGATGTCTCGGCGGTCTGACAGGATGGAGAAACCTAGTATGTAACTTGAAAAGCACGGCATGGCCAAAGGAGTAGAGGAAAAATCATAAGATGGATGAACATGATGATGAATGGTTTTAGTGCGAGATGATTGTGAATGGCAGCACTTGGCTGCAACTGCGACGGACGATCTTAACCCGGGGTGGACGGTGCAGGTAGTGTAGTTTGATAAAGACGCTACACTATTACTAAACAGAGAATCACTTCTTCTCTCCGCCGAGGAATTCACACCCAACAGTCTGAGACCGTCAACCTCCTCTTTCACTCTATTTGCTGAATAATATTGACCCCATTACCCCACTCTATAGGCACCGAAGATATCATATTAACGATGTGATCTCACAGCCCACTTCCCGTTCTGCTTCCTCGCTCCATAAATTTCTCCACACTCCCACCTTTGGTCCACCAACAACACCCTCTCCATACATCCCCTTCCACCCCAACCAAATACCTCCTTCGACAAAGCAACATGTAAATCAATACAGAAGTCAAGCGAGAACTCTATAAAACTATTAAACTAACAAATAGTATAGCAGATAGGTATACCAAAAAAATTCCAAGGTCGCTGATAATCAGTGCAGAATTGTTTCAGAATTGCAAACAAGCCTAGCGTGCAAGGCGATGGGCAGATACATCAACAAGCCCACAGCTAGCCACAAGCTCCTACAATAAAGCAAAATGCGCGGGGGGCGCTCATTATCTAGCCATTTGGATAGGAGTTTAAAGAAAATTTAATGCGGGTCTGGCGTTGGGGTGTTAGGCTGTGTACAAGGGAATCGGCTAGGCTGACTAAGGAGACCTGGAAGGATTTGGCAGTGACTTGGTGGAGAGAGGTTATGGGAACGGCGGTGGTGCTTGGCCTGGTGGTGATGCAGAAAATTGCGTATGCGGTAAGGAGGGAAAGGCTGAGCCGCGAGGGCTGTTGTAGTTGTATGGTCTGGAGGTGTGAGAGATCCATCTGTTTCGCACCCTTTGGCTATAAAATCTGGGGATGGCCGAGAAAGATTCTGCTGGATGCGAAACATCAACGCGGAGACTGGTTCGTTACACTCGTTAGATGCACATGGGCTTGGAGATTGATTGAGCTTTCTAAAACTCAGATCAATTCAATATCACGTCCACCCACCCATTAGTTTAAGTAATGATTGCATACCAATCTAACACTATGAAGATATTCTTTCCATCCATGCAACCAACCATCCCAAGAAACCATACAAAGGGAATAACAATATCTCCTAGACGCCTTGCTATGCCCTTCAGTAAGCACCCGGTATTTTTCATAGGAAACGGTCGTGACAGAGGAAGGCGAGGTCAAGCATCGAAGAAGGTAGATAGGTGTCGAGGTTCAAAAGAGGACAGACATTCTATGTGTGTGTATTGGCAGAAGGGAGGTATCTCGTGAATAGCATCGTAGGTACGAAAGTATCAGATCATCGACAGGACAGAATCAGGAAGATATTTACACCGTCTCCACGTAGTTGCTGTTGGCCAGCGTCAGTCAGGAGTACTTCTTAAATGGGGAATGGGGGGGTGGGTAATGCGACATACCTTGGAAAAATGCCCTCTCGGTCCCCGATCTTCCCAGTCCACCAATCCGTCTCGTTGTCGGTTTTCTTCAGAATCGTGATGATATCGCCTTTCTTGAAGCCCAAGTCTCCATCCTGATCAGGCTCAAATGTGAATTTAGCAATTGCCTGATTCGGAGCCATGCTCGCTCTCTTCGCTCCAAACACAGGCTTTGGTGCGGTCGGTCTGCTTGGCTTAGGGTTGTCACTGAACGTGTAATCGTCGCTGAAACCCGACCCACTTCGGGTGCGGTTCTCCATTGTGTCGAAGGTCTCGTTTCGGTTGGCGCGGGTGGTAAAGGATCGATTGATACCGCCTCCTTGAGTTGGGGTGCGGTCGTAGACGTCGTCAGCCCATGTGCTAGCTCTCGAAGGCTTGTCACGATAGACGTATTCGTCATCATTTGCCTGGCCCATCGATCCTGTGCGGCTCGTCCTTACACCCTCGCCCATCGCCGAGCCCTTCCGGCCCTGCCATACCACATCCTCGTGAGCGTCATCGTACACGGGAATATCGTTGTACATAGCGTCAGAAGCGACATTTCCCCCAACACCAGCAAATACTCTCGAGTTCAAGACCCGCATCAGCGGTTCTGCGGCGGGTAATGGGACCGGGACTTGGCCACTAAGCAGCTCTCTTGCCGTCCACCTCCTGCCGTAGAGTTTCTCGTTGGCGTCTCTCCGCTCGATGATGCCACTGCCTTCCAAACTGACTCCAGCAAACAGCCCCTTAGTCTTGCTGTAGCTGAATATACCAGCGACGCCCTTCAAGCTTGCTGCTCCTGCCGCCTCGGCATTTCGCCCGACCGGCCCGGCTGCAATGGATACATTGCCTCCCAGTGTCAGTGATCCTGCCTGCGCGAATGTTGTGACCGCCCTTGCATCATTTAGGATGAAGACAAAATCGGTAAGTTCGAAACCAATCTGTCCGCCGAACCCGCCTCCTATCGTTCCGATGGCTGAGGGTGCGGACCACGAGCCGTCTGCGAGACGAGCGACGACGACACCAGAACCGAAACGCGCAGTACCGAGAAAGCCGGCTTTGAAGACTGTGAGGATCGCGAGGCCCTGTTCACAAATTTGTGTCAGCTCAGGTGTTCATAATGTCTGAAAGCTCGACCTCGTGTATGGATAGTGGCGCGGGATCGTCGGATATCAACCATACCTTCGCATTCGCAAGGATTTGGGGAGGAATGATCTTGTCGGGCCCAAAGGCTTGCCGTGGGTCTACGAAAGATGCTAGAATTTTGCCTGTCTTCCTGCACTCGCCTAGGGCACGGTCAGCGACTTCACAATGGGATGAGTACGGAACTCAGGAGATAGGACAACGCACTCCTCATAGATGAGGGCAGCGGGTTGTTAAGCCCCAAAGGCATGTTGGAGATAGTTTAGTAGGAACCGAAACTAGGTGGTGAATAAATGTCGGATATGTGGTGGTACAGATGTGGTTGGCAGCAATGGCGGGGTTGAAAATCAACCATGGGCGGTTGTTTCGTTGCACGGATGACGCGCGAGGTGGCTGAGCAGACCCCAGCGAGCTGAACACGAGGGCCCGTTCCCCTTGTTCACCCTCGTCATCCTTACTTTTTCTCCGACACGTTCGGATCCGGAGGCGTCGTGTGATCGTCAACTTCGTGTCGGATTAAATGCGATTCCCCCCTTCCAATCGTTTTGTCCAAGGTACCTCGCATTGTCGTCTTCTTCGCCTCCAGGACCTAACCTTGTCCAAGCTAACATTGCTAAACCAGGCCCCACGTTCTCCCCCATTCATCATTATTGCAAGGGGGAATCAGCTCACTAATATCGCAGCGTACGACTCCATTGAGGTAGATTGAAATATCATTGTTGAAAGAAGAGAAAAGGTTCTCCGCTTCCATTACTCAGGTTCTCATAACTTTTTGGCTTCAGAGAAGGCCTCGAGTCTTATCTCGATTCCATAGCTGAACTTGAAAGAGACGGTACTCAGAAACCAAAGGAAGTGCGAAAGTGCAGCTAAATGACGCTTCCTCCATGTGGTGCTGCGTGCCTCTTTGGTAGACTGTCTATGAAGGAGAATCTGAAGAAAGGCACCCGCCATTGGTAGTCCCCAACTCGGCTCCTTTTTAGGAACAGTTGTAGACCATCCGCCATCCACCGACCGGTCCTACTTTCTGATCTCTCTGACGGAATTGCACGCCTCCTTTCTCGAGCGAGCTCGAGATGCTGACTCGGAACGTCATCGTCTCCTTGCAGTTGCTGGAATTCACATTTCGCAGAACATCGTGGTCGTAGGCTGGGTACCCGCGGAGGTTCACTCCTCTGGGCAGTTCGAGATCTTCAAGAACACCAAACAGTCCGACTGGCTTAGGCGCGTTGTTCCAGGAAATGGTTGACGAGTTACTTGGTGCCGACTGGTCAACATTCCAGACATCGATCTTGACGGGTTCGTAGTAGGCAATGATGTCATGGAAGCCTTTCTCGAAGAAGAGCTGGAATTCGCAGTCTTGTGCGTTGGACGGAATACCAGAGAATTCAACTACCGTGTCCTCGATATGGCCATAGTATCGGTCCTTTGGATCCGGTGCATGGGAGTCTTTATAGACAGCGGTTGTTCCGTCCGCTACTGGAATGTACGCCGGAGTCAAGATGTCAACGGACCTGACGAATGTCGGGGATACAGTGGTACAGGCACGTGGCTCAATGGGGTTGCCCGCGGCCAGAATCGGAAGCAGCAAGAGAGTTGAGTGCATCATCATCACCATCATCATCATGGCGAGGCTTCGTCAACGTTTATCTCTGATCCCGAGCTGGAATGGGAATGAAGATGGTAGTGAAGTTGTTTTCTGAGTTGGAGTGATGGGTTTGGAGTGCTAGGGGGAGTCCGTGTGACTGACCGCCCTGACCGCCTTCACTGGTGCGAGTGTTGTAAGGCAGGAGCAATTAGGTCACCACAACAGTTTGATATCATACCCACTTGCGAGGAAGGAGCTTCCCGCCCTCACCGCCATAGTCTCATCCACATCGCGTTTTGTTGCTTGAGTTGATGTCAAAGATGAGTCAAATGGGCTTGCCAGTTTCCTTCATTGAGTTGAACTCACAGAGACTGGGTAGTGGAAGTGGGCTTGGAGTAGCCATGTTAAGCCGCAAAGCTGACCAATGGCAAATCTAAGAGAAGCTTTTAGCAGACCATGAGCTCTATGGATAATCGCGCAGCTATGAATCATGCGCTGGGACCTGTACACGAATCCTCTGAATTCTTCTAGGCTTGATATTTTCCGCATTGCTAGGCGAAACATTTACTGAGATATTCTTAATCGCCCTTGGTGGCATGAGATAAAATTGTATTTTTCTGTGCTTTAGTATGTTCTATCCTTGACTTTTCACCCATACCCAACATTGATTCGATTGTACCTGATACCCAGTAGGCCGGATCCGCTCGAGATGAAGGAGCTATTAAATATATTGATATCTGCATATGCATGTTGAGACCCCTAACAAAGCACGAGTGTCCGGTTCACAAACGGATTCATTCTGGAGAGAGGCTTACTAGTAAATACTCTAGTTGTGTCCCGTTATGTGCAGTATCATGCCGTGGTAACAGGCTTAGAAGGAAGAACGCGCTAGCTATTCTTAGCTAGCTAGGCGCTTTTAAGGCTTATATCCGAGATCGCTCGCCTCACCCCTCAAATTCCAAGCCCTTTGTCAACCACAACACTTGAAAGCTTATCTACACATTGCACCCAGGCAGGTTGCACATCTATCAGGAGCCCTTACTGGCTGAGTATACTCCGGCACGCACATATCGGCCCACACAGTAGCGCCGATCTTTGTCTGTTTGCCTGATAAGGAAGGTCGACGCCAAATTTCGTCCCCCACCTGCTCTCATGCTACGTCGATTACGTTACCCGAGCTCGAAGTGCATTGCTCCCAAATCTATAAACCTAACTCGTGTTCCGGTGATATTTCCCTCCGGACCCCTTTTCTACTTCTTCGACCTTACTATATAGAATGGCGAAGTCTTGGCAGGAACTCGCAGCCAGCAAACGTGATGCCATCATTGCCGCAATACCGAAGGAATGGCGTATTGAGAATCCGCCTAACGATATGCAGGTGGATGTAACTGGGAAATATATCCAGCAATACCTTTCGGAACGAGAGGTTGAGATCACAGAGACAACAGCTGATGACATTGTGAAGCACACAATGGCCGGGAATTGGACTGCAGAAGAAGTTACCAAAGCGTTCTGCCATAGAGCAGCGCTTGCACACCAACTGGTACGGAACTAGGTGTTAGGGCCGAAAGAGGAGTTGCTGATAGCTTAGGTTAACTGCCTTCACGAGATCTTCTTCGACGCCGCTATCGCTGATGCGAAGGCTCTGGATGAGTACTACGCCAAGAATAAGAAGCCTATTGGACTGCTACACGGTCTTCCTGTCAGCTTAAAGGACCAATTTCATGTCAAGGGTGTCGAGACGACTATGGGATATGTAGGTTGGGTTGGCACGTTTGAAGGGAAAACCGGTACCGGCAAAGAAAAGAAATTTGAAAGTGAAATGGTACGGGAATTGAGGGACTTAGGGGCGGTTCTATACTGCAAAACGGCTGTGCCCCATACTCTGATGAGTGGAGAAACTGTGAACAACATCATCGGCTATACATGGAATCCGAAGAACCGGAATCTGACGTGCGGAGGATCATCTGGTGGAGAAGGTGCATTGATTGGCCTACGAGGGTGTATGTCAGTTCGACTCTCTTCTTCCAGAATCTCCACCCTGACAGGATCTAGCACCTGTCGGCTTTGGAACGGATATCGGAGGATCTATCCGGATCCCAGCGGCGTACAACGGTTTATATGGTATTCGTCCTTCGACTGGCCGCATGCCATATGAAGGTAAAGATGATGGTCACTGCATAGAGACTTCAGTAGCAGATTAATATTGTTAGGTATGGCCAATAGTATGGATGGCCAAAACACCATTCTATCCGTCGTGGGGCCCCTCGCAACAACCGTCCCCTCTCTCCGACTCGTCATGAAAGCTCTCCTCGCCCAAAAACCCTGGCTCCACGACCCTCTCGTCCACGAACTCCCCTGGCGATACGAGCAAGAGAAAGAAATCCTCGAACTCATAGACCCGGTCAGTGACGCTAGCAAAGCCAGAAAGCTCTCCTTCGGAGTCTTCCGCACCGATGGGATTGTCAACCCTGTTCCTCCCGTTCGTCGAGCCATCGGTATTGTTGTAAAAGCACTCACAGACCTAGGCCATGAAGTGATCGAATGGCAACCTCCTTCCCACACAGGCCTTCTGGACGAGGGTGCCAAATCATGGATCTTCGACGGCGGGGTTGATGTCAAATCCGCGTTTGCGCTATCCGGAGAGCCGCTTGCCGACCAGGTCAAATTCTACGCTAAACTCGATAAGGAATTCTCTGCGTCAGAGATTGCAGCTACGAATGTCAAGCTTCGCGAGCTGAAGAAGGAGTATATGGAGTACTGGAATAGTACGGCGGGTAAGACGAGTACGGGAAGGCCGGTGGATGCCGTGATTGCACCCCTAGCACCGTTTCCAGCAGCAAGACCAAAAATGTATCTGTATTATGGGTATAGTACTTGGGTGAACTTCTTGGATTATACGAGTGTTGTGGTGCCGGTTACGAATGTTGATAAAATGATAGATGGGGTTGACGACGGCTATCAACCTGTTGATGAGATAGATAAGGGGGTTTACGAGAGCTGTAGGTTCAAATCCTCGTCCTTTTGGTTGGGTAGTGTGGAATGACTGACGTCTTCTCAGATGATCCCGCAATATATGACGGTGCTCATGTAGGCGTGCAGTTGGTAGGGAGGAGGTTGCAGGAAGAGAAAATGTTGGCGATTGCTGAGTATGTTGGGAAGGCAGTCGGTAAGTAGTAAGGTAGAGCTGTTTCTAGCGGGTGGTTTTGCCTTGCTTCTAGCATGTTGCATGCTAATAGCTGCGCGAATATGATAATACCCTAATTTAAAGTTGAAACTAGCATCCTCTTCACAACAAATTCAATTCTGGCAAGAGGTTTAACAAATCAATTCTACTCTAGTCATGTATGCGGCTCTAATGTGCCGGATTAAATACCAACGGACGACATGTCTAAACTTACAGCAAACCTTACTATATCAAGGACGCCTAGCAATGCCATTCCAACCATCTAGCCCTCTGATGTACACCAGCCAGGATCCTCCAGGCTCCAGCCCCAATCCTGATTCCACGGAGTTACAGCCCCATCACCAAGAATCCCCGCCATCCTCCTCCCTCTCTTCCTCTCTCCACTCCTTCGGTCCGCTCTCATAGCTATCCTCCCTGAATATTAAACACTTTTGCGCACCATCTTCCTCAGTCCACGCTCTAAACATTCCGCCACAATTATAATCACACACAACTGTCCCCCTATTCCCCACAAGCTCAATCCCTATCATTCCTCCTACGCCCTCATGCGCATGTCCCCACCGATCTCTGGCAGAGCGCTGGAGCTCGCCACCCGGCCCTGTCATGTTGCTGAGCGCTTCTGAGAGCGGGATAGAGGAGAAGCGGGATTCGGCGACCACAGTTCGCGCTGCGGCCATCCGCACGAAGGTATCGCCGTTGCCAGAGGAGGATACGCCGACCGCATGACGAATTGAGGAAGATTTCTCCGCAGGAGAGGCTGAAGGAGTTGATGCAGGAATGGGAGTGTATGCAGGAGTGAGAATTGAGGGGGAGACGGTGGGTAAACAGTGGCTCATTAGGCCGCGTAGATCGCCACGTGAGAGTTTGTCTAAAGCGAGTGCGGATGGGGATGGGGAGGGCTGGTATAGCATTTGCGTTTGCGCCTGGGTCTGAGGAATGAGATTTGGAGTGGCTGTGGGAGTGGGGGTCTTTTCGAGCCATTCTTCAGCCCAGTATCCTGCGCCCATGGTTGGAGTGTCGCCGATACGGCCGGGGATCTTGTTTGTTAGACCACCGGTGGAGGTTGCGCAGCAGACCGTCCCGAAGGAGTCGAGGACGACGGCGCCGCAGGTTCCGAGGGGGATGTAATGCGATTTCTCCCAGTCGTTACTGTTTACCTGTATATGGTCAATTGAATTTGTTACCTGGAGAACCGTAAGCTTCTCTAGTTCCAAATCTTTCCTTCTCCTTTCTTCCTGGAATTTTAGCTTGTGCTCCTCCTTTCGCTTCTTTTTTTCCTCTTCTTTCAATCCTCGAATGTGCTCATCCCACTTCCTCTGCGTAAAGAAATACTCCGTATCGACCAAATCAATCCCCCAATCCTTCGCCAATTCTTCTAAATACGGCCCGGAATACTGGCAATGGTCTTTTGCTCCACCTCCATTTTCCTCCTCCCCTCTAATCAGCAGCTCCCGGGCAAGTTTGATGGGGTTTTTGACCCGCTGCAAAAGCATACAACCCACTCCTCGCTTCACGTACCCGTTAGAAACCATGATACTGCTTTCGAGTTCCTGCGTCCCGGTTCGCGTGAAGACGGCACCTTTGCCAGAGTTGTATAGAGGGTCGTCTTCTAGCATCGACACAGCGTGCGTGGCCACGTCCAAGGCGGTGGCTCCAGGTTTTGAGAGGAGCTCGGCGGATGAGGCAAGGATCCTGCGGAGGGAGGCCTGGTAGGCATCATATCGGGCTTTGGAAATGGTGGTACGAGTTATGTTTCCGGCACCGCCATGGATGATGATGCGAGGGGTAATTTTGGGTTGCGAGGAGGGAGAGGGAGCTGTGAAGGGTGTGAAGGTACTCATGGTGTTGTTCGTACTCCCAGGTTCTTTTGTTCTTAGTACTCAGTCGTGCTCAACAAGAGGCGGATTATAGAAGTCGCTATGATCTTGTAGATCTGTTCAAGTCTGAAATATGGCCTTCGAGGACAAGCACAACGCAGAGATATTTAATGCAACGCTCACCGCTGCTAGGTAGGTATGAAGTTACCTAATGAGCCACCGAGCTGTGAGGCTGTGACTCTATTTTCAGGCCGAAGTTGTCACGAGCGTGGTATCGTGATCGAGCTTGTGGTGTGGTTGAGTGAGGTGAGGAGCGAAGATACGGGAACGGGTGATCGCTGCTGATTGGTTGGATATTGTAGTCAGCACTAAATTTGCAAAGGGAATAGCTTGGACGCTGATCCTTGTCTCCCCCATGAACTGACCGTGAGACCTCATGTCTTCCGTCCACCTCATTAATCTCGCCATACCTCACTATTCCTAAGACTTGCCATAGTAGAACTTCAACGGTATTTCGATATCTTGGTGTAGCGTTCCTTCCGCCCGATCGAGCCCTCTCACCTCTCTGGACGAGCGAAGGCCCACCTGGGAAGCAGCAATACTGTATATTTAATTATTGATAACCAAATATATCCTCTCAAAAACTCAGTATCACAGTTGAAACCTATCTTATAATTCATCTTTAAACACGAGCACTCTTTGAGTGGACGAGTTCCCGTGAACGATATGTTTCGGAGTATGTCATTCTATCGCATAAATAGGAAAGCTGGGATGATAAGCGATTGCTACTTTCAAAATGAGCACAGAAGATTTCCCGTCCTTGGGTAGGCTTGTTCTGAGTTCTCGGCTGTTAAAGTATCTGCTAGCGTTTGTACCATAGACCTTCTCTTAAGGACAGCCTCCGTAATAATATTCTTCATTAGCCTGTAGGGTAATGCGGGCTTCATTCCTTCGCAGACCCGCAAATGCTTCCGAGGATCGCGAGCCATGGCGAAAGACGGATCGCACGGGGTACCAGTACAAATACTACGTTCAAGATTAATTGTCCATTGGCAATATGTGGAGCTAAATCGCTGAGCCGAATTTGGCACCCAAGTCAGCCAGTCTTTTAGCCAAGAAAGGGTGCATAGTACCTATGCAGTGTCTAGTGCAATGAATGTGTGTTCGTTATTGGCGCCTCCCCGAAACTCCAAATCAGGTCTACAAACCGGGGTTGAGATCCGTACTCAAATGTATGAGATTAGTCAGCTTCTTCGGTAGTTGAAAGTTACATTATACCATTGATCAGATCCCTCGAATCTGTAGCGTTGTTGCTATCCATAATGCGAAACCGCAGAGCGTTGGGATTCGGGACGTGTCAAACCGCTTCATCCTCCTCCTACTTTTGAGAATCAATGTAGACATTTCGAGGTATCTGCAACTTGGTAGTCCCATCCTTCAGATCAGCCAAGGTAGTCTTCGTCCTCTTCGTCTTGCGTCAGATCAAGCTTCATGCCGTAGTTCAATAAAGTGGAGACCATTCTAGTGTTCAATATCTTGCCGCAACATAGCGGGCTGGTCCACAAAAATTGACCGCCGCCGCAAATTGCGATGCTCTTCTCCCCGCCGGCCCAACTTCTTGCATACCTCAGATGTGGCTAACCAAATTCGGCAGGAGAAGCCTAACCCTCGAGGCCACCATACTAGGCTAGGTGCTCCTGATAAACCTGAATGTATTCGGGGCAAGAACTTGTGCTTTCTGCATGACCTCGCTAATTGTATCCTTGAACTGGAAAGTGTGGCCCGATTGATCCCCCTCTTAGCCTAGATACTATCCCACCTTGTTGGCTTCCTATAGGTATCGCCTATTCATTCAACTTCGACGGTTTTCTCTCGCACGTCCAGCTGGTTTATACAGAGCTGCCCACCCAGATCCTAGTCCCATTGAGTATCTCCGGGATCTCCTGAAATGTGCTGAGGGCTTTCTCCCGGTTT
The DNA here is from genome assembly GCF_010093535.1 of Lindgomyces ingoldianus. NCBI lineage: Eukaryota > Fungi > Ascomycota > Dothideomycetes > Pleosporales > Lindgomycetaceae > Lindgomyces > Lindgomyces ingoldianus. Next base: position 604,623 of record NW_022985172.1, read on the forward strand.
TGGCCGACAAAGACCAGAGCCCCATCAATGACAATATCTACGGAGCCACCGGCGAGATCACCAGCTCGGCTGCAGACTTCTTCAATCATTTCTGGCGATGCATCCGTAAAGTCTAATACTTAGCGCGTCGTCAGCCCTGAAGCGGCAACTAACAAGTCAAGTTCCCGGTTCTATGACTTATATTTTGTTCCGCCACACGTCTGACAGCGCGAAGTAACCCAATGATCGTTCTCGAGATGGCCCGTGTCCGCTCAGTGAGGCCCAAACCTAACAGCTAAGCCAGTCTTCGAAGGACTTTGAACGAAGCTGGACTTCCTCCGAATTCCACATCCCACATTGCGCATACGCCGCATTTGGAAAAGATCGTCGTCGCCAGCCCAGTGCCAGGGATATGGCAACTCGGCTCGGATTTTAGGCCGACTGAACTTTTGTTAAGTCCACTGACGTCCCATGTCTTAGAACTATACGCTAGCGGAAGATGAAGGGGGTTTAATTTCTCTTGCTTACTGCTAATTATGCTGCGATCACTATTAGTTTTATAATTTTCGCATCCCGTAAAGCGTGTTGCATGCTTCCAGGAGGCATACTGCGTTATTGTAATCTATAACGGTCTTTTGAAGAATGATTGGCGGATGTCTGATTGGCTGTCCGTGAAATATGAGTGATCAGTCCTCTGGCAGCGACGAAATTTTCTTGAGACAAGTTTAAATAGTTTGATGGAAACCGGAATCTAACATACGTTTCCCCCGCCTCAACTTCAATCATTTCAGGGCGTTCATCTACTATAACAAGCCCGGGGTGATGTCTTTATGTACCTTAACATCACCGAATTAACACGACCGGCGTATTATTATTTCATATAATAACGAAATGGGCGCAATCATGCTTAATAGAAACTGTAAGGCTGAATCTTCCGGAAAAGGAAATGTGAGACAGGGTGCAGCTCAGCGTCAGCCGCCACTTGAAAGGTGTACTGCTCAACACTCTACACTTTCCAAACATCAACAAGTCTGAAACAAAATCCGCACTCGGGACCCCTCTCCCGGAAATCAAGGCGATATCGTTCGTTACAGCTCTGCCACACTACACTTGAAGTCGGTCTCGAATTCACAGCCTTGTTGTACACCTGGGGCGATCCCAACACCCGCAGACCAATTCTCGTTGACAGAGTGTGACTATTAATTTCCATTATGCGTAGCAGCATATGAGCTATACCCAATAGCTTTGGACGATACAGCTCAGTGATGTTGACGCTTGAGCCAACAGAAACCAGAGCAGAGTTTGGGTTTCAAACCCCGTCATTTCTGGCGGACACCCACTTTTGTAAGAGATTGTTAGTAGGGGTGACAACCCTCGAAGCAGCACCTTCCAACATCAGCACCAAAATGTGGCTGCATTTCATGCTTACCGATGGTTTCTTTTTACTTGGTTTGTTTTTACCGGAACAAGCCAACCTAGCTGGCTTCTCAGCAGTCACTTTGTCTCACAGCCACCTGTGCTATACGATATTGGCCCCCAATCGTGCAATGAATTTTCCTTCAGCCTTGTGCCCCCAATCACAGGTATATTCTAGTATTTCTAGTATTTATTGCCGCCACCCCGCGACTCATTCTCCTTATGGGTTGTTTCACTAAACTTTAACATTAAGACTCTCGTAGTCTTCAAAGAAAGTGCTAGTTTTTTAGAGAGCCATGTGAGCTAAAACCCTGCCCCAGATCTTAACACAATTGCCGGAATAACGTCTCCACTTTGCAGCAGGTCGAGCCTATCCTCTACGTGCTGAACGATCCCTCCAGATTCAGACTACTGTGGAAAGATGCCCCGACATAAAATACTGTCCGACCTCCCAGGGAAAGCTCAAAGTTTCTTTGGTGAAGAACTGTCGTACAATCTTCAACGACCATACCCGTTCCACAAACGATTTAAGAGATGTGTCGCTGTCGGCATAGTCCTCTTCCTGGCGGTTTTCACAGTATTCAACCTTGCGACAACTGGCTTTGATATGCAACCAGAGTATACTACTAACCCAAACGGAACCGAGAGCCACAGACGGTGGTTCAATAACAAGTTTTTTACCTGGAATGATGATACCCTCGATCCAAAGTGCGAGCACTTGGACATTCCTGTTGGATATGACTTCATGACGACCAACTTAGGTCTTCGCTATACGGTAACTGGAGTGTCTTTCCATTCCGATCCGTCCAACTCTAAGGCAAACTCGGCTCATCGGTCATCACTATCCTATCACAACAACACACTGACAGACTGCGAAGTCTCCATGATCGATATTGATTTAAGAAAATCGGACGATACAACCAACTGTAACAGTTGTTGGTGGAGCTGGATGGATAGCTCGGCCGATGCTACCGTCCAATGTAAGATCGCCAATGAGGAAGGGCTATTTGTTCTATCGTTCAAGACCCACTACAAAAATCTTGCTACACTTTACAACGAGGTGACCCTCGATAATTCGATCCCTTCAAGTCCTTATAGCTATCTTATAGTTGACGATCCAACTACCCACGCGAGCATCTGGTGGGGAGCGCGGCTCTTGAATAACTACTTTCTCGGAATACAATATATGATGGCAACAGCCTCGCCCAGCACACAACCGTGGAAACGAGCCGGCATGACGTTAACCCCTGTTAAAGGGAAGTCAATCGAGAACTCGGAGCTGTTTACTTTACGATATTTCACTCTTTCGTCCACTGGGAGTGCTGTCAATGCTGTTTACTCGAATCCCTCAGGTCTATATAACAATGAGACTCTTAATGAGTCCCGCCCACTTACCGAAGCACTCTTCTTTGCGAAGGTCTTTCGCTCCCTGCTTCTTGTGGACTTGGGAAACAGCCATACAGAGAATGTACTTCTTGACCCTAAATTGCTCCAGTATGTGCTCAACCCACCGGACAACTTTAACAGACAAACTGGAGGGCCTTTGAGAAACACCAGCCTCTTGGACTGGTGGAAATACCAAGGGATTGCACCACCCGGTGAGCCAGCAGAGCAGAAGTTCTCGGTTCCAATGGCTGAAAGCTACACGAAATTTAAAAATCTTACAGGACCACTTAGTACTCAGAGGGCTTCCATTTACGCACAATATATTTGCTCTGTGGCCCAGTGGAAGAGCAAGTCAACCGTAACGTTAGTAGTCTTGGTGGCAAACTTCGCTTTGTTCCAAACAGCCTGGATGATCTTCAAGTGGTTAGCGGACCAGCTCGTTAAAAGGAGTGACCCGAATGCAATGTATTGCGAGGGCTGTCTCAAGCTTAGCCGCGGACTAGTGACCTTGGGACCAGAAGAAGCGGATTTATCAGTGCATAAGAGACACAAGAGAGAAAGCACTTGGTCAATTAGTAGTACTCAAGGGTTGTTAGAAGACCATACCAATGGAGTTGACTCTTCCAATGGATAAAGATCTCCGGGTGAAGAAGGGGAGTCTTTTTATATCATTGAACACGGCTACTGCATACTACTGCCTCCTATAATCTCATGTTATCCACTAGGCACTGCTTCACAGCATACTCCCTACCAACTCCATTCCTTTATAAATATAGCTCCTAAGATGCGCTCTTTTAGTAATTAACTTGGCATTCTTCTTCTTCTTCCTGCCCCGCTTACACTTTAGAATTTCATGTGATCCTCTAAGATGGTTGTACCGATGAGTTTAACCATCATATAACCTTTAACTTAGTTCTGGAAAGACTCTAAGACGGTAACTTTACACGAATGACTCCTAGCTCACTAAGTGTAGGTCGCAACCTCAGGAGTATCTTAAGAGCGTGGCTAAGTTATATCTCCACAGTCCAAATACTTTCATAGGAGGGCACTCGATATGCCCGTCGTAGTATAACTGAGATTAGAACCTGCCCAAGTGTGATTCCTGATACGCTTGCCATACGAATCTAACATAGCCGGTAATATTTCAGGTACAGTAGGTGCCAGGAAGTGATCATCCTCCGCACCGTGCGCAAGCGAATACGATCTGCCCACGCAGTTTTCTATGAGGATTTTAGGGATAGATTGTAATTAAAAATTAAAGCTTTTAATTTATATAATAGAATTAATAATAGAGAATCTTTTAAAGTAGCAATTATTTACTAGCAGGTAGAGCCTCCCTAGGCAGCCCTAACGTTAGCAACGCGCTAGGGCATAGATGATATACACTTCTGCTAATCTTCTAGCTTTAACCTATCCTACTTCTCTTTTAGGATAGACTTTATTTTTTTAATATTACTTATTTAGTGTCTTCTTTTTAAAATCTAAATCTTTATAATATGCTAAAAGTTTTTAATAAAATTTAAATTAAAACTTTGTGCTAGCTACACTATATAATCTATGTAAAGCTTTTCTTAGAAACTTATAGTTATCTTTAACCTATAGTATAAAGCCCTATTCTTCTGCTATAACATAATACTGTGTTTTTTAAAGACTTTAGTATAAAATAGCTGCGTGTAAGTAGCTAAGACCTTATTATAGTATTTTTTTAAGTTTATTTACTTACCTTAAGGCAGTATAACTAGCTCTAACTTAAAATTCTAGGATATAGCTGCTTATACTCTAACAGAGCTTCTCCTACTTTTAAAAGTAAGCTTTAAGTATTAAGATTTATACGCACATAATACTCTTTTCTTCTGCTTGCAGTATTAAGTAGTAGAGATAAGTCCTACTTTAAAAGTTAATTTATTAAAGAAGTAGATATATTTAAAGTTATTATTATTCTAAGTTTTTATGTAAGCACCCTAGCAATAATAATTAAGCTTATAGAAAGGCTTAAGGTAAAGCTTAGTACATAGTTTAAATGTGTAGTACTTATTTTTTTATAAGTATTACTTTACTATATTAACACAGATTGCAGTTATTATTTTTTTAGAAGTAGTAAGTACTTTATTAGCAGAGCTTGCTCTGCTTATTATATTCGGGTTTGCAGAACAAAAAGTTGAGCAGAATCTCCTCTTTT
>NW_022985172.1:613497-883784 GCF_010093535.1 Lindgomyces ingoldianus
GTAGTAGTGTGGAGAAGGAGGAGAACAAGTGGTGCGGAAAATTTTGAGGTGTGTGGGTTGACCCGATATAGTAAGTTAAGCGAGAGGATGATGACTTCTTGGCACCTATTGTACCTTCTTTACGGCCAGCCGTATTCCTTTCTCGAACCCTTATTCATCCTCGGGAACTTCCCCAACTCAAAATCCTTAAACTGATGATATTGCGCACATATCCTAGTATACGATACTACCATACCACGTTATAGAATAGTTTGATCATATGGGATGGGAACCCCTCCAAGAGCCTTTTAGAGGACATTTGCGTGAGGCTGTGTTCACGCTCAAGTCGCGAAGGCCGTCGTGGACAGTGCCGCATCCCATGCCTGTATTAATAGTTGGTAAAACTTAGCTGTAAGCAGGAAAGCTCCGAAGAAAATTTTCACCGGTCTATGTTGCTTGTCTCAATCCCTGCCTTTGGCTTTCTATTATTTAGTAGAAAAGGCGACAAGGCTAATTTCTCCGGCTTTCCCCCCTCCTATCTGTCGCTTTCCGAATCTACAGACACAGACTATGATAATTAATGTCTTCTTCATCGGGTGTAAAACTAAGCGTGAATTTCTGTTATTTATAGCCCGTACCTTATGATACAAGGCTGTTATTGTAGCTTTTAGGGGCATTACTCACGAAACCCGATACCGACGAAGTCGTTCCAAGTACGTTCCGATCTCAAAGCTCACCAAAATCGGCGCGCACGACGGCTATGAGTTATGGCATTCATCACCTGTTATGGATTCTTATACGCTTGTCGATTTTTGCGCGTTCTCTGACATCTGGGGTCCCAAGATAAGATGGTATGAATATTGGCTCGTATAAACGAACTTAAGGATTGAGATTATTTGGTAGAGGCCTTAGTCACATTTTGGAAATCAGAAACGCGGATTGGGATAGTAGCTGAAGTTTGGATGACAAAGTTGTCCAAGCTTATCCTGGATGGTATAACGCCAACATTCATGGACTATGACTAGTTAAAGATTACAAATTCCCACTTCCTGTAGCTTCTTTAGGGCGCTACTGAGTGGATCTAGGGTATAGCCTTCAAACTCTCTTGCTAGAAGTGGTGAGAATGAAGAGGATGTTACATAACTTCTAATATGAATAAGGGCAGGCGATTGTCTTCTTCCGTCGAAAGCTAGCATACAGTACGAACAATGCCTCCTTTGACAAAGGCCGTTATATCCGAGTTTTTCCATCTCAGAACCAAGCCGATATCATTGAGTTCTGATCTTGCGGATAGATAGTCAGGAAGTCTTGGTTGTGTGCTGATCCTATTCGCCGTGGAGCCTACCTCAATGCTTCTAGGGACTTAGGCACATATTAGCTTTGAGTTGGCTGGAGACAGGCCTAGCATTAATTGTACCATAATCCTAAATCCCGTTCAAGATGTCCTTTCATCCCCTTGAGGGTACTACCGGAGCATATAGCAAGCTATTAACTTTCCAGCATACTCATCCTTCAACTGCCCCCCTCTCATCATCTTCAGGCCAGAGTCTAGAGTCCCACATGCTAGAGGATATTTCGCTAGATCCTCTAGATAACTCGAACAACAGCCGAACGCGTCAGAGCCGTTGGATGCCCTTTAAAGAACTTGGCCATTGTCTAGTACGGGGGATATGAATCGGCATTACGAAGTGCATTATATCGAATATTATCTTTTTTGAAGACGGTCTTCAAGGCCTTCTACAGCATTATCAGCCCGGTACTACCTTTTCATATGAAGAGGTATCACATTATAGGTAGCATCCATTAGTGCCTAGTGCTTGCTGCTGCCTTGGTTGAGAGGCGAGGTTGGACATTGCGGTACAGTAGAAATTATCTTACGGCTGGTATACTTGAATATTGTCTTCTAAAGTTAAGTTTCGATTTAGGGGGCGGCATGATCTTAGCAATGACAGTAGAGTCGCATTCCTACGGAACCTTTTGCATATTCGGACCTACCATGAACATTAAACAAGCGGGCTGATCTGTCGAACCGCTTGCTGGAAGCAAGGGGAGGGTTAACGGGATGCATATTTCTGTCCTAAATTCTCTTTACAATATTCCACCTCAAGTAACCGAATGCAAAAGATAGTTGTGATGCTGAATGCAAAGTTTGTATAGAGATCATGCCATCTATTTTTCGGGAATGGCATGTGAAGTCGCATCCCTATCATATTCGTGCCTTACCATAGAACATTAGCAGGACATATTTAATCAGCCACGCCTCTTGTTAGAGTCAGAAAGGATGTCAACAGGATGTAAATTCCTCTCTTACATTACCATAAATTAATGTTGTTGACGGACTTTGATAAATGAGCTGGTGCCACACATCGGCTCCGGCCCCCTTCTTTCCGAGATGTATGGCGCCACGGCAGGCTCTCACCCTTCCTTCAAACCCCGACGAGCAACCTCTTCACCACCATGAATGACCAGACCTCGTCCACGGCTCGGATCGAAGATGATACGCCCCCGTCACCAAAGCGCAAGAAAGTCCGGGCAAAATACGCGCCCAAGGCATGGTGAGTCGTGCATACCAGCTCGCACCCTTCCCGTCGCTAATTCCGACCGTTCCGCGCGCCGATACTAATGGATGCTTGCAGCGTGTCCTGCCGACGCTCGAAACTCAAGGTATGTCATTGCACATGAAATAGGAATGAGAGGTGCTGATGAAGCGCGTGTAGTGTAGTGGAGAGAACCCATGTTCGAGATGTGTAGACGGCAATCGCAGATGCTTTTACTCGGAGGACCAGACGGCGGCCGAGGCGCTGCAGAACCTCAGTCGACCCACACCCGTACAGCCCCCAATCAACCTCAACGGGAACGGAAATGGCGTGCAGCGGAGGAGCATCTTACCACGAAATGAGAGTATGGAGCGCAGGGCCAGTGATGCCAGTTTAGGGGGCATTTCTATGGAGGCGCGCATGGCGAGAATCGAGGGCATGATGGAGGCTTTGATCCAAGAACGCGGCGGGAGCGGCGTGTCGACGAGAGGCAGTATGGAGAGAGAAGATATGGCTGGCGATGGCTTCCAGAGCGATGCTGCGTTCCATGCACCCATGGAAACCTTCAGTGCGAACCTGGCCTCTGTCAGGCAACAACTTGGCTTTATGCAGGAGATGCCCACCTACACCGAGACCCGCTCCAGGCCCTCGGTATCGGCAGCTAGCCCCTCGGGCAATACTGAGTCTCTTTCCAGCGTCCGCGTCGGTTTACGCTGTCTCGCTTTTCCGAGCCCGGCCGACTTTCAGAAGTACATTGATTTCTTCTTCGCGGACATCAATCTGTGCCTCCCTTGTGTAAACGAGGCAGAGTTCCGAGCACGGAGCGAGAAGATGTTGATTTCAAGAATCATACACAACAGTGACATCAGCTTTCTAGCGCTGAATTATATCATCTTTGCTTGCTCAGATGTTCTGGTCGATACAGCACCATCCAGCGTAAATGGCAAGCCTGCTGGTTGGAAGTGGTTTCAAACCGCCGATGAGCTCGTCGGGAAGAGGAAGTTTTGTGGAAGGGGAGATCTGAGTCTGATACAGTTTCTTGTTTACGAGGTATGGCCAACTACCAGAGGGATTCTGCGCCGGACTCATGGTACTCACTTGTTGTAGGCCTTCTATCTCATCCATGCCGACAAACCCAATGCAGCTTATAATGTGATCGGTCTTGCCTGTAGGCTTTGCTTCCAGTTCGGCCTGCACCAACAGTCCTGTTGGGGAAATTGTAGTCCCTACGCCGTGCACGTGCGCCAACTTATATTCTGGACAGTATACTTCACCGACCGGCGCATAGCACTGAGCTGTGGGCGTCCGTATGGTATTCGAGATCTTGACATCGACGTTGAGCAACCATCCTGGATATACGACAAGGTACTCCGGTCAATTCGTTCCTATGGGCCGGACTGACAAAGCACTTAGGAACTCTACCCCGATCAGCCACTCCCCGAACCTAACGTTTCCCGCTCTTCTAACATGTACCTCACCTGTATGGTCTCGTGGGCTAAACTCGCCGGCGATGTCTGGGACCAAGTGTTTGCCCCTGGAGCCGCCCGACGCGGTGTAGATGGCGAGAACGCGGCAGTCCTCGATGCAAGGATCAAGCACTGGACTGAAGCTGTTTTGCCCACGATCCCGCTCCTTCCTACTGATCAGCCGCCAGAGGTCAGACATCTACGGCAACATGTCCTCGTCCACACGCGGTTAAATCATCTTAGGTTGCTGCTAAGGCGAAGGACGATGGTGAGATTGAAATACGACGGTAGCACAGGACGACTCTGCGGTGACCTAGCCATTGACATTGTGCAACGAATCAAAGCGCACACTCCTGAAGCCAAAGCCCCAAGCTCCTTCCGCTTCCACATGACAGCTTCGCTCGGTAGTGCAATTCTTATCCTTGCAACACTCCTTGTCCGTGACCTGGCCTCCATAGGCCTGCAAGACAAGCAGTCCGCCTACGCAGACAGCTTCCGCGACGGCGTCTCGATTCTCCATGATATAGCCATCTACCTTCAAGCTGCACGCCGCGTCGCAGACGATCTTAAAGATATCGTACATGTCGTCACGGCTGTCCTTAGCCAGCAGCAAGGACAAGATGGCGTGATTACGCAGAACGTGATTCCCTTGAATATCGATGATCTATTTCCCTACAGTACTCTTGATTTTGCGCAGCAAGGAGGCTGGGGCGAGTATCACGGTAGTCTGGGGATGGCGGGTTGGAATGGTACAGGGGGAACAGGAGCGGCTGGAGGTATGGATAACCAGATGACGAATTTAGACTCTTGGGATTTTGAGTTGCAGCCTCATAGCGGAGGGCATGGGGTGCCATGGATATGACGGGATTATGGGTAGTGCACTGAATGCTGGGAGATTTGCGGCCAGCGAATTTCACGGCGGCCATTAAGTGAGTCGAGTCGTTGTTCTATGGTTGCAAGATGTTAACCCACTCTTTTAGTGCAAATCACAGATTCTGGGTTCAGCTCAGGTCAAACCCAGAGAACGCACTGTTGAAATCCTTGCTGTCGGCATGCCTTTATACGGACGGCTTTATCCATGCCATAGCACGCCTCATCGGAATTCAGATCATTTAGACTGATATGGGTGGGTTCATGGGTGGACATTGCCAGGTATTTCGCGGAAGTCTATCACACAGTCAATCAACGAAGTAGGTCTGTCTGACGGGATTTAGAGAGATGTCACATATTTTTTAGGACATTATTATACTTATACCCTTCCTATATCCAATTTCATCAGATTTTCTCTAGCAAAGTAGCAGGGGTATGTCTGGGTGGACGAAGAATTGGTCAAATCAACCCCTATAGTTTGTGTCCACTCCGCTTGCCGAAAGTGCAATGGTTGCCCTAACCTTCTAGCTAGTTCTCTATCATATCTGGGTCTCTGAATCTCAGAACCTCCTCCAACTTCAAGTGTCTTGGGTCACATCCACTATGGCTGGTCCTTCTCCACACCCACACCAACAAATCCTTTCATTTCCTCCAGCTTCTATCCTCAGCGCTCCCTTAATCCCGAAGGCTCAGAACTCCGCAGCGGGGCTTTCTGTACTCCATTGCATTTTCCTCTTTCTTGCCCTGATCTAACCTAACATTCAACTCGTAATACCCGAAGAAACCCAACCGCATGCAGACACTGCGATGTTATTTAAACATCGCAAAACCCTCACATCTGATCGTTTTACAGACTTCGCCCTCGACATGTCGGATGTACTCAGAGCGTCCTCTGGCGTAACAATATGCAGTCAGATACCCATACCTACACAATATCCACTCTACTTCCAATATAGTACTATCTTCACATGTACGCCTCCAGAGCCTTGTGGTGAAGTAGCCGCAACCAGCGGACCTCCCTTCTAGCAAGGCTTTTTCTCTGCGGCCTGTCTGACTTACCATCCCAGAAGGGTTAAAATGGCGGGCGAGAGTCCTAAGGCAGCGGGCTGGGATGGGTCATGCCGCCCTCGTTCGAGCAGGCAACTTGAGACAGGTTATTTCGCAGAAAAGCTGTGTGCGAGGAGGCTCATGGTGTCGGTTAGGGCGGTGAGCAGAGCAATCCTGGAGAGTTTACGGCCAGGGGTATGAGCTCAGAACTAGGGTGTGGAGGGTTCTGATCGGTGAGAAAGAGGTAGCGAAGGGGTTTAGTCTTCTGGGGTGGATCTGGCGCATGGGGGTTCGGTTACTAGGATGGGAGTGAGGAAGAGGCGGTTGGGGAGGGTTGGGGTTGTGGTGGGAGGAAGGAAGCGAGTCTCGAGTTGGCGGGAGCTATTTTGCTCGGGCTTGCGTTGGAAGGGCAATCGAGTGGTTTAATCAGGGAAGTTGGGTAGTGTGACCCGGGTTCGGGAGACATGTTCGGCGAAGAGATGGTGGAGGAGGGACGGGACGCGACGCGACGGAAGCTATCTGACTCGGCTGCGGGCTAAAAAAGCAACGGCCGTTGCCCTATATCAGGGAAGCCGAGAGAAGGGGTGCCAGGAGCAGCAGAGAAGGTTTGAGATGGATATCGGTGTTTGTGGACGAAGGACCTCTTCCAAATGGAGAGACGTGGCGGAACCATATTTCCCAGTGCATGAAGAAGCAACCCTGCATATCTCAGGAAGCCCAGCGCTCTTGAAAATTGCTAATGCAGAATTCCATCACTCACGGAAGCTATCCAAGCCACGTCAACTGCCCCACCAACCCCATCAACATGTGGAAGCCTTCTCCGTCAGGAATCCCATGCTAGACGCCCCATAGTCGACACCACCGCATACTCGAGCGCCTCAGGCCGCCTTCTCATACTTCGGCGACTCCAGTACACCAGGATTCCAACTCTTTGGTCGTCTGGCTGGCTCACTGGGGCTATCGACTTCTAATTTGGGGATGTGATGCGATGTGATGAAGGGCGTGGGTCCGAGATCGGGTCGGGTTGTCACACCACCATCATGTTAATCCGTAAAGTCGGACTTAGTTTCATTACTAACCTCGGCGAAAGGATGAGCTTGCTGATTTGAACAAGGTTTTGAAGTGGAACAAGAGGCGAGAATTGTGGCGCGTGGGGTACTTGTGGCGGTTCGGTTGAAACCAATTTCATTGGAAGCAGTGTTGCGCGGTGCAAATGCGGTTGAGTGCTGGTTATCTGATTGTGAGTTGCTGGACCAAATTGTATCGATAGAAGTGGAGTGAGCTGTATCAGCCAGTATTCCCAGAAGAAACCTCCAGTCTCCAACTTCCTCGAGTTGATGGATGGCATGGAGAAGAGAAGAAAGGAAAATCACTCACTCATTCCTCAGGCTATTACTGAGGGACCAAAGCGTGCCAATCTCAGTTGTGTCTATATGGTATGGCTGGTATCTGAATGCATTTTTAGCAGCCAAATTAATAGAATCGAATTTCAACTTTTGAGGTTTTGTTGGTAAAAGGGAGTTGCGCACTATCCAAGAGGTGGTTGAAGGAACTGGTGTTAAAATTGCCGTTATTTGGCGAGTGAATAGCCCGAAAGCGGAATCAGAGGAAGGTATTGTAAAATGAATAGGGAAGGCTAGTAGAATACAGAGTTCTAGGTTAGAGAGATTGGAAGGGAGGTTCAATTCCTGCCTTAACGGCCATCAAAAAACTCCATAATGAAATGAGAGCAACATCTCATAAAATTTGATTTAGGATGTCATCAGAAGGCTTCCGTTATCGTTCCGTCCTATCCGACGATATTCAAGTGAAGGGGAATGGTTTGTAAGCCCCAGGAATACGCTAGCGTCGATCACAGTTAGGGTTTCTTTCCAATTCTGAACGTCATCACCGGCATACTTCTCCATTCGTAGACCCACTACCATAGCCATCCAAGCGATCTACCCCCTCTCTCCTGGTTTCGCTCTCTGTTCCTTCAGAAGCATATAGAGATGTAGCAGTGAGTCCATAAGAAGGCAGATCCGTTGGGCTTCTGACTCGCAGGCTCTAGACCGGCTCCCGACGTCGATATCAAAACTAAAGCGTCTACAGTAACATCTTAATGTAGAAAGTAGCTGCTAGATATTAAGGGGAAGTTAATTTTCCTTGTCGGTTCCGCAGTACAGCGCACTTTCCTGCACAAGGGGGAAATTCCGCTGATTCGGGAGGGAGTCTTGCGTTGCCTAGAGATATTGAGCTAATTCCACGTTTAGAAATACTTCTTCGATAGGATCCTCTTAATACAGAGGACAGCCGCATTCCATTTGAAGACCTAGAATCCAGTACGAGTTAGAGTCATTCCGACCCTGATTTTCCAAGCAACCTTTGGTCTGCTCCAGGAATAAGAATTGGAGCGTTATGATCTACATGAGGCTCTCAAGAAGCCCAATGGAACTAAGTGTCATGTCTCTCGAAGGGATATCGTTGAGGATGCTGAGGTTAGGTCGAACCCTAGAATTCGCTCTCCGACACCTCCAGAATGAAACTCACACTCGAACCCTGTGAATCGACCAGTTGTTCGTCAACCAAGACTATTTAGAGAGACGAAGCCATCAGCTCAGCAAGATAGGGCAAAGGCACCACTGCGTTAGCACGCTCAAGCACCTCGGAAGCGAGTTTCTCGTTGCGAAGGAGAATTACTATATTTGGGCTCGCGGATGTACTGAATGGGCTTGGTACGTCCCAAAACACCGTTGCGTTTCAGTTCAGCAGTTTGAACGGTAAAATTTCAGGCAGAGGTTCTTATCCGGCAGAGGCTGGGAGCAACGGTGTCCAGTGTGAATGTATAGACACGATAATCATGCACCTAATCAACCTGAAATGCCCATTCCAATCACTTCACACGCTGGAATCTTGCCCCCCCCCAGAATCTAGAAAAACTAGTCTATGCCATAGGCGAACCAAATTGGATATGCGAATTGCCACTTTATATGCAGTCTTCGAAAACCTGGCGTTAAACAACAGCTCTCTATAATAGGTAGGCACGGCAACTTTTCTGACTCTTTACTGGTTACAGCAGCATTATATACAAGGAAAATTCTGCACTCTCCGAGATCAGTATATCAGAGCCAATTCTTAAGAACGGTGGGGTAGTGTCCTCGTGAAAACAGCTGAAAGCTTCACCGGAATAGGACCGTGTGCAACAAAACCAGGCGTGTGGTTTCTTACTACAGAATGATGTACCATTTCCTGGACAATACGATTACATTTTGACTTTCGTGGAAAAACCTAGCATCCATTTTTGCAATACTGGCAGAGAAAAGGCGATACCGTTTGTGTTCCGCTGGGTTTCTTTCTCCTAATCTTCGTGCGAGAAAGAGAACTAGGTCTCTACCAAGTAACTGGTACACTCTACATTCATAGTTAGGGAAAATAGAAGGAATATTAGAGTTTCGTCCGCCTCTATTAAAGACCCAAATTTGGTGCTGCTCGGGTACCCTTTGCTTCTAACTTCCCCGACGAATCAACAAATGAGCATAATCTTTGAAGACCTAACCCGGAAACCACTACCTTCGGAGGGGTACTTAGTAAAGGAGATTAATGCAACAATTCACGCCACAGATTCTAGGAAATTGCTACGGGAGAAACCAGTTTGATAGATTCTCGTTTACGCCTAAGGGCTTTAGAAGAATCAAGAGTAAAATTCCAAGGATTCGCTCTCATTTGAAAACCTCAGAAGATAAGAAACGGGCCTCGATCATCAGAATAGTAACCTAGAAATGGCTTGATGGGCGATTTTCATACATTAGACTAACATTGTGGCTTCAGATTGTGATGCTTTTAGTTGATCTTTCTATCAACATGTTTCGATGCAGCCTTCGATCTCTACTTACCATTATCTCATTAATAGTAAAAAGGCTAAACGATCTCTTACCTACACAATCCTACAGCAGCTACTTCTAACAAGAAGCTACATAGGGTATGGGCGGTCGATCTCCAAACAATGCCTCATATAAAAAGTACAGGGAACCTCGAGCGGGATGCAAAAGCTGCAATTACCCTCTGGATCACCTCATACCCTTCCTTCTACCAACTCCTTACAACAGCCACCCAAATTCCTAAAAACTTTAACCAAGCCTCTGAACACGCGACCTCGGCACAACGGATCGCTCTCTGCTTAACTACCGACGACCCTCGGATCCTCCGAATCCCAAATCCAACAAACCCAAACCCAAACCCAAACCCAAACCATCTTCTCAGGGAATCAAACACAAACACGAGCCCTCGTGATGCATCCTTCTAACACCTGTCCGGCGTGTCAGCTGAGGCTCATGTGTCACGCCAGCTAACTACGCTGTCGTTCCAGCCCTGTGGTAAGGCTCAGCGAACTCCGTTCGTGGCTGCAGAAAAGGCCGGGTTCCGCCCTGGAGTTTAGAATAGCAGACTGCAGAGTTTGGAAGAAGGGAGGAAGGGAGGTGTGAGATTACGGCAGTGTTGTGTTGTATTGCATTGCCGCCCTCCACCATGCGCGCTATCATTTAGATGGATGGTCGAAGGCACAGCACAGCAGCTTTCCTTTACAATAAGCCGAGAACGAAGATAATTCGACGGTTAGACTACGTTTTGCTAGATGTGGAGGTGGATGTGGATATGGGGGTAGATATGCAGCCCTGAGTCGCGTCAAGGTGAAGCACCTATTGCAGAAGGAAGGAAGTCCAGCTCGAACATGGAGATGCTTGTGAGAAACCTAGCGAGAAGAAGGAGTCGCTTCCGACAGTTTGGAATCCCATAATGCGGCTTTCATTTCGAGTGCCCGGTTGAGTAAGAAAGCCTTATGAAATGGGTGGGTATATCCGGCGAACGAGTGCGTGGGACCTAGGCAGTGCAGTGTGCACGTGTCAGTGAAAGCACCGAATAGAGGCATTACCATCGAGAATAATGCCGAGAGAGGGCTGGTTGGAAGGTCGTCCGTGAGTATAACCAGGACTGGAGAAGTGGGGAGCAAATTCGGACCCCGGTGTTGGATTATACAACTAAACGCCGACGTCTTACTTGGAGTGCTCGCCGACCTGAACCATACCTTCCCCATAGAAATGCAGACCGAATTAGCGATGATTATAATCCTTCCTCTACGCCCTTCATTGAAGGAAGCCGTTATCGGTGAGGAAGGAACTGGTTCCCCTTCCCCCCGCCGCCACCGTCATCCTCGCCATCAAGTCAGAAAACTGATCACATCTGCCACCCCAATCACACTCTCCACGCGTCGCTCACTAATTCCCTTCACGAACGCACTCACTCTGATCGGTGAGGGAGCATCCGCAGCCCTTGGGTCGCCCCGAGACGCCACTTGAATCCTGCTCGGGTGAATCGGTTCAACTACCACCGAGTGCAAGATTCTGAGCGTCAGCATTTCACTCGTTTAAGATGGTTGAGACTTCCGTGCTGTGCCTCGTGACTCGATGCGAGCGAGCGAGCGAATCTGATCCACGAATGTCGTTCGCCACTGAGCTTACTCTCGTCTGCGCAATTTGCTGCACTGCGCCGTGCGGCACAGCGCAAATGTGCAAGATTGAGGCGCTGCGGCGCTTGCCTGCGAATCGCGGACTCGGGAGCCAGAAATCCGCAGATTAAATATGCTTTATCCAACCAACCACAGTGGCGCGCTGCCCTGAGAATTGATAAAATTGCATGTACGTAACAGGCTTTTGTCTCTTTGTATTGTTCCTTCTCTCTGTCCATGCATGGATTCCGGAAGCGAGAAGATATTGTTGGGGTATGTGACAAGAATAGGGCCAACGCATGGAAGAGGATCTAGAAGGTTTGGAAAGGCGCATGGCTGGCACACATGGGGACCTCAAGCCCTGTTTGAGCTTGAGCTTGAGTGATCCTGGAGGCATAAAAGGCTGGAGGGCTGCATGTAGTGGAGGACACGGACCGGGAAAGGGCACATCACCGTTGATGTTAACGCAGATGTTAAGGATAAGGGTGGTCCGAGTTCTCCAAGTCTCTGAGACTGAAAATCCTCGCTCTCGAGGCTATTTCGACCAGTGGTTAACCCAGATGGGAATATGCGGGTACTTAGCTCCGGTCTGTAAAGCGTAAAAGCGTGCGTGCGGAGTGTGAAGGCTGGTGTGGCAGCTGAAACATTCAGAAACGTGCTACCACAGATACAATCCAAGACAAGACCCCAATTCTCACGGCGCGTGATCTCTGTATCTGATCCCCAGACGGGATCAGCCCTGGCGATCTCGTTGCCTGCCCAGCCTTACGATTGTGGCGGTCAGCAACGAGGCTGATGCCACCCCATCTGATGGGTTCGCGCGAGCGGCCTTGAGCCTCAGGTTACACAAACAGGTCAGAAGATTGGAATCCTTACTGTCAGCAAAGGGCGAAGTTGGGACCAGGGTATGAGGAGAAAAGCGAGAACGAGGAGTGTAAAGGATCCGTTTTGAGGAACGCGACGGGACGGAGCGGGTGCTTCGCCGCTTCGCCCCGTCCCTTTTCTCACCGTTCATATCATAGCATGGCGCTTCAAAGATTTGATGATATAGCACGTCATGTGAAACGTAAGCAAGGTACATATCTCATTTCTCGACTCTGGTGATATTGCAATGGGTAGTGTAATATCATGCGTGTGATTCCAGAATTCTCAGGGTTTTTGGTTATCATTTGGTGTGTCATGGACGAGGTATAGCGGGTGGAGAAGAGCGCGGAACGGAGGGCGGTGAGATGCTATGGTTCGGAGAACCTGGGGTAAAGAGCGCGGAGTATACGGAAGCCTTCTGGATCTGATGCAGGAAAATGTTGCGTACGTGGTGCCAATGTGCCAATCAGGGATGCCCGGGAGGACTGGTGGTCATAGCAGCGCTATTATAGGAGGAGGTTGTGTTGAAGGAGGTGGCAACGGGGACAGCGCTGTTCATGACAGGTGCTTGGCCAGGTGGTGCTACGCGACATGCACTCTCGAGCAGTCAGCTTGCGGCGTGACCTAAGTGTGCCTCGCCAAAGCTACGTTGAGAAGAACGTTGAGAAGGTTGAAGGAGAAGGGTCCGAATCCTTTCGACACGGGTATATCCAGCCATCAGAAAGATCGAATTGTGAAAACCGGGGCTTGCGAAACGGGTGGTTGGTCGAATGTTATTCGGTAGGCTGATATGATGCATTTATCCTATCACCGGGGGAGCGATTCGCTAACTTCATTGGAGAGTCTCTTCGGCTCGGTACGTACTGTGAGATGCTTGCTCTGCCGCATCTGCACATCACTTCGGGCCGTGGCCGCATGTGTGGGCATCCATTGTGCCCGAGTGGTCGTGCTTGGAGAACACAACGGGACGAAGAGAGTAAGACGGGATCCGTTCTCTCGGGCTTCTCGAAATACTACGACGAATTTGAGAATACGGAAAGCGGTCAGGACCAGAGATTACAGAGTACGGCACGTTCGTGATGGCGCGAACCTGGTTTTGGGATGCGAATACACTACCAGCACGGAGGTCTCACTCTGCAAGATCCAGGAAAGCCCTGGGGAAGTTATTTCGGAAGTTGTTTATCCATATGAACAGAACGAACGGTGCTGCCACGCGGATAAAATTGGTGACTGGCGAACGTCAGCAGGGTCCGGAGAGTCGGGTTTGACATTCTGTGGTGGCCTATGATGCGTTGTGTCCAGTTGTCGGGGGTGACATTTAATATGGGAGCGGAGCTTATAGCCAAGCGCTGACCACCCTCTCGAATTCAAAGCAAGGAACGAATGTCTGGAACTTTTGAAAGAAATGCGTGTCCAAGGACTGAGTACAGTATATTGAGCACAAATGCGCAGCTGACGGATAAGCACGCAGTGTCACCAAAACCAACGCGAAGAACACGAATAGAAAGTGGTGAATGTTTCCTGAACGAGATTGTGCGGAACACAAATAACGAGCTGATTTGAAACCAGATAATGTATTTTTGAGACAAGAAAGGAAAACATGCGATGAATCTACGAGAAGTCATCTAACCTATCTAACTGCCGTGCTCTTCTTCGTGGCTGGGAGGAATCTTCACCGCTTCAACCGAGACAAGAGAAGGGAGCAATTGGACGGCAAAGAAAGCATTTACTGACAGCCCAAAGTGGAAGGAGCTCGATGGCGAGCTATTTTATCGTGACTGTGACTGTGACCTTTGAATGCTGTTAACGTAAACCGGTTTCTTTTCGCCTTTCCCTGAGCACTGTGACGGAGGCGTGCCAGACATGGTTGGGTAAGGGAAGCTGGAGACTTCGAGTCCTACCGCTACTCTTCGGATTCTTTAGCAAAAGAACCCATGGCCATCGAATGCATGAAGCCGTCAGCCGTTGTCGCGGAGATGCCCATCCCGCAGTTCGTGGGACACAACTGTGATAAGCACGTGGGGGATGCACACCTCCATTTTCGATGCCAAGCAGGGGCGTGTCCACATGAGCATCTGCCCTGGCATGCGACATGAGTTTCGTCGAATCCTGTTGGTCTCTGGCCACAACTCTGGGAGAGTTGGAAAAGAAACATGTTGGAGCCTTGCCGACACCATTTATTCCTGGTAGAGATGTCACCGCCATGTCACTCTCTACAGTGCCAGCGTGAGCAGCTCTACCCAACTCCGAATGTCCTTTGCCCTCGGCGACCGGGGATTCTCGCATTCTCCATTACCGACCAAACTGTCTGTGCAGAGGGGAGGTGAACGATGTGACTGTTGCCCCTGGGGAAATTGAGTGAATCCACGATGCCCTGAATGCTGGGAGGACCCGGGTCCACGAGAGCGGAAACGATTGCTTTTCCTGTCGCCTCGGGGAACTCAATCGGGGAACAGACGATACTTGGCGCTCAAAATCCACGCGACGAAGAAGAGCCTTTGGCCCCGAGACTCTGGCCTGGGAATTTGATTTGCCAATCGTATGAGCGCCGGAAGGTATGCCGCGTCCCGGTGGCAGGAAAGCATCCACTTCTGTCTCGATTCTCAAGACAACTGAGTCGCGCAAAATGAGGAGAGCAGGGTTGACACATGCTCTGGTGTGCGGAAGCCAGCATCGAATCCCCCCGTGCACTAAGCACCCAAAGGAGTACGCCTCACCGACGCAAAAGGAAGGCTTTCATCTCATGGCAAGGGAGGCTGGAGCCCAATTTCGGGCGCATGGCAACGGTCGCCCACTCTTCGGCAGATGGGACAGCGAGTCTCACGTCTCATGCGGGAGCGAGCTCGATTCATGCCGTCAAGCAGCCATGGCTGAAACGCCTCGCTGCACTGTGATGAGGGGGGTTGCATCTTGAGAGGGATCATGAGGGCCGACGAATTTGCGGTGAGAGGGGCATTTCCCTGCTGCACTGCGCGAATTTCCGGACTGATAGAGCCCAACGGTAATAATTAGGGAAGATGGAGCAGTAGATGGAGTGACCATTTCATGCTGCACGCGGCAGAAAGAATTGAAGTTGGTGATTCTGGCCCGCTCCGAAGAACAAGCAGCGACCCGACCAGCAGCCGCAACGACCAACCGAAACAACAGCGACGGGCTTCCGATCAAGCACCGCAGGGGCGTGGGGCGTGCGATTGGTGATGGTTGACGAGGGGTAAGCCACGCGATTCGTGCAGCGGCACACGTCCCGTCAAAGTCCCGTTCCCAAAGTGGCCAAGGCTGACGCCGGAGCCGTAGTGTCGGGCCCCTGGCGCTCAGCCAAGTGTCCGGTGGTGTGGCACTCTTACGCCGCGTTCGTGGGTGCACTCGTCCCCATGCTCAGCTGCGCTGCACCAATTTGTGGGGTGTACGCTGTGTCGCTGTGGTCGCTGTGCTGACGCGAAGCCCTGCAATCACATCCACATGTAGTGGCCGTCGTGAAGAAGAGGTTAGAAAACAGCCCGATTCAAGCCAGTCTGCACGCCTTCCTGCGCGGGGAATGTCTTCCGAAATGAGAACTCGGCCGCGATGACTAGAGGAGTGGATGTTGGTTGCGAGTTGGGTAGCTTTCGTCAGCAGAGGACACGATATCCATCTCACCCGATACTTTTTTACAGGAGCTGGTGAGATATGGTATTGTTGCACCCAATCTTACAAGACGACTTGTCATGTTTGAGAGGGGCGAGAAAAGTAAGCAACGAACCTGTCCGATCGTATCAATTTAATCAATAGCCCCATATCGATAGGAGAGCGGGACCTTGACGTCAAGCCATGAGCGTCCTCAGTGTTGAATATAGAGGAGGAATGATATTGATGGAACTAACATACCCTAACAGCAGCATTCTAGTAGCCATTCACCGCATGCAATTGACCACATCAAGATCTCCGCTGCACGACAAGGAGGTTTTGATCGTCATTTTGTGGAACACCAGATGCTTTCTCCAGCCCTCCAGCGCCAACAACGCATGCAAACTCTCGAACCCGGTTGTTCCGCAGCGAGCGCCATCGGAACCGTCACACATTCGGAGCTCCCTTTGACCTGTACTTTGACTCCCGACTGTGACGCAGCACATCGCTATGAAGTGACACGTTTGCTAACTGAAACAGATGCAAGGGCGCAATAGCAATAATACATGATTGGATGAACGCGGAACATGAAAGGCGAGGTCAAACACCTCAGGACGATCATGAATCCGGGGAAGCTGGGGTGACACCCGGTTTCCGCACGTTAATCGCTGTCCTTGCAGTCTTAACAGGAGTTCCAATTCGGGAACTTGCATAGAGTAAGAGTACATAAGGATTCATGTGCGCTGGAAGCGATTAACAGTACCTCGTCCATAACGAGTACCATTTTTGGACATCGCATGTGTCGATGGTCAGCTGAGGAAACGTGAGTACTTGTGGAACTTGGTGGAGTCTCGACCATGAGGCCCGTCCTATATGTTATCATGCTCAGCGACAGCCTTCAGGCATCCACTATGAAACCACGCGCTTTCTTTCTTGGAGTCAAGACAGAACAGCCATTTTTGGGGGCTGAAGTCATGTTTGTCGTTACCGGGTATTTGTGGGTTTGTGGGGAAAGACACACGACACTTCTGCCGGACCCACGGACCGTGAAACGGTGGGGAAATACTTTGTTCTGTCGCGAGTTACTGATGGCAACCAGCCTTGGAGGTTTGCAATTCCTACGAAATTCGGAGAAGGTCTGTCGAAGTTTTGGACGCTCCTAAGGCAGCAGGTAATGCAGCGGATCCGATGTCGGTCGAAGGGTAGCTACTTTGGATGAAGTCCTTTGATACATCGTGTGCTGGATCTCTTTAAACCCGGAGCGTGGTAGCGATTGTCAGGCGCAAGTGCTCAGGACGCAAGTTCGTTGGTAAAAATGCCACGCAGTGCTCCCATCACTGCCGAGCGGAGGTCATAGATTTCTTGCAATTTGTACAACACATGAAACCGGCTCATCACGCCGCTTCCAGCAAAAGAGGACGTCGCACATGATTCTTGTGCGGCACAGTGATTCGACGCAAGCCTTCAGATGACCTCGAGGAAGTCCCTTTGTAAACGCTTGACGTAGCAGTATTGCTAACCTTGCGGGTAACTCGAACGGCAACGGAGGCATTGTGCGCTACTGCCAGACAGAGTGACTCGACACTTCACCACGTCCGAGCTGAAAGCTGGGGAAGATTATCTTCAAGGTCGCTCTGTACGTACCGCATTTAGCCTTCCTTGTCCCTCGTGCCATGTACCCATGCGACCATCTCCACCGTGCAGAACATGACCAACAATCTTCGAATCTCACAGACGGTTGCACGCATACTGGGGGCAGTTCGTGGACAATTAA
Organism: Lindgomyces ingoldianus; assembly: GCF_010093535.1. Lineage (NCBI taxonomy): Eukaryota > Fungi > Ascomycota > Dothideomycetes > Pleosporales > Lindgomycetaceae > Lindgomyces > Lindgomyces ingoldianus. Next base: position 631,117 of record NW_022985172.1, read on the forward strand.
AAGCCCGATAGTAGCTGCTCGCTGGCTTTTGCTGGCAGTCCTCTGGACGTGGAGCATTTGGTGGCGGAAACAGCCTTCCAAATGGGGCATGTCACTAGAACCCGGACACTGCTCTGAGCGCCAGCGGAAAAAGTCGAGGACCATGTGATGCCCTGGCCCGGAGCGGAGCGTTTCGCACTAACAAGGCCATATGGAAGTGAGGCTCCCAAGGCCGTCAGGACTCAATACTCGATGATGCATACTCTGGTACCGATCGTCGTGAGGCTGTAGGTGTGTAGTTATCATATGGGAGTGGAATTGTGATGACTCGTCGCATCGCCTGGTCACAGAGCTTCTAGGGTCTAGAATTTCCGTGACGCCGTCCGGTAGTGACCAGTACTGCCGACGAGGCGACGAGACGCGTGCCCCATCGGGCTAGATAGGGTATTCACAGGGTTTCCGGAAGAAGCGAGAGAGGGAAAAAGAAATGCGGCGGAGAGGCTGGACTTAGAACCCCTGCAGGTCTCAAGAGTCAAGTCACATGCCCCCACAAGCGTGTATTATAACGGCTGATTCAGCGGTATTGATCCATGGGAGGCGCGTATTGCTGGAGGGCGAGACGTCCAGGTGACAGGAAGATGTGCGACACAGGCCGTGAACGGACGCAACCAGTCAACGAGCCGTCCGAGGGCTCACGGCGGTAACTCGCGCGCTCCATGGCAGATGGGCTTCAGCTCGGCCAGTTGTCGCGGCGATTCATAGGCATCTGGAGCGAGGGGCCTGACCTAGGAGAGTGACAGTGGGCGGTCGGTGCGACGAGTCAGCCTCTTCGTCGGGGGTTCTGGAAGAACAACCTTTTGGCAGCCCTCGTGATGTGTGCTTGTGTGCTGCTCCCCACGCCCAGACAGCGAGTCTGTTTGAGCCAAAGGTCGTTTGCAGGGGCTCCGTCGCATGCCCCCCGCTGCCACGCGCGGGCGCCGACGACTCAAGAAGGTCAGAAACGCAGTACTCACGGTGGCGGATAGGGTCACTTTCGGCGAGGGGACCAGTCTCTACTACACTGCCATCGATGCGGCGAGATGAAAGGGTCATAGCCATAGTATCAAAGGAGTTAGTAAAGCATTGTCACGGCCCACACGCAGAGAAGTTAAGTCGAGCGCGGAAAGCAAGGCGCCAGTCATCAATCACAGAAGAACAGAATGAGCAGAAGAGCAACGGGCAGATTGGGGGGCGTCCTCCGGCTGGCCAGGTTCGAGCGTCGGGCTGGGGCTGCTGGAGCGCTGCCGACCGACCCTCACCTGGGGGCGTTTTTCAGGTGCAGGGGTGAAGTCCCGACGTGACGGCTCGCAGTGAAGGGCTTGTGGACGTGGTGACTAGGGTGTGCCCCCCAGCAGCCAGAGGCCCAGTGCGTCCCACGGATTTATTATCTCACTCGCGCTGCCCCGTCCCGACAAAGGCCGTTTATACTGCTGGCCGCTGCCACACATACACACCCACCACCAAGCACACCGCTTCACCTGCCCATCCTCCCCAGGCACGACATTCTCCATTACGCTCTATCTCTACGACGACAGCAGCATTCCGCCATCCTCACCCCGCCGTCACCTATGTGCGCCGTCGACACCCGTTGTTGACCTCGCTGCGGCTCCGATCTGTGCGGCTGCTGCCGATCCGGTGTTGACGCAATCGCAAGTCCAGCACCGCCGACGAAAACGGCACCCCGACACAGTCTCCCCCCAGTTTCTTTACCACGACCGCAGCAACGGCGCTGCTCGCTGCTGCCATGCCTCTCCATACGGAGCGCCCAATTGTGCGCGTTGAGCCCGGCTCTATGCACACGATAGAGACGCGGAATCCGGAGAACTTGTTCGGCCTGTGGTCTGGTGAGTCTTCCCTGTGAGCGCTGTGGGTTCCATGTGCTCAGCAGCTTATGGCTGTGTGCACGCTCGCTGCCCTAAAGCTTGGGAGCCATTGTCACTGACGCAGCATGCATGCAGTCTTCTCCAAATGCTCTCCCGCAATGGAGGACGGAAAACGGTATGAGAATATGGCCTGGCGGCTCTGGTCCCGTGAGACCTTCTGCTGCGCCCCCGATCACATCTTTCCCCCTCGTTGGTCATTTGGACGGCGTCTGTCCAGCGACGCCGAGATCCCAGAGTTGTCTTCCAGCGTGGCCTCGGACGACTCTAATTCGGAAACTGCCATCACGGCAACTGCCAGCTCGCGCTCGAACTCGTCTTCACGTCCAGACATCCGCCGCCACGACTCCACGGACAGCAGGAATCGCGGTCGGGAAAAGCACATCACCCCCATTGACTTGGAGAAGGTCGTAAGCTCAATACAAGAGAAGAGACCCATCGAGCCGCTATCTCCCCTTCCACCACAGCTCGCCCAACCGCTCCCGCTTCACCAGAAGAAGCTCAGCGAAGACACCACCCCTCGCCCTTCCTCCCCCCCACCAACGGCAGCCCGCTTCGTTCCAGAATCATCAACTTCAACAGTAGCCACAGCGCTCGGCAGCGATAGCATGAGTCCGCCCGTTGGCTCTGATGCAAGCACGTCCACAGACCTGAGCTCACACAGCATCGTCCGTGGATTCGACTCCTCCCGTATCTCTACTTCAATGCGTTCCAGCACCAACCTGAACCCTACGCCCATCCTCAAAAACTCCACCCATTCTAAGCCTGAGCCCACCAAGGCCGAGCCAATGAAGAAGAAGCAGCCTATGTTCACCCTAGGTGGTTCGTCTGACGAGGACAACACCAGCTCGTTCGAAACGTCCATGTGCATGGCAAAGCGCAGCTCTCTATCAGATGGTTTGAAGAAGCCTGCAATTTCGCGTAAGACAACCTCCTTCAAGGAGGAGGTCACCACCCGGACCATCCAGGATGCCATTTCTTCTGAAGAGAGCGAGGAGGCCATCGAGAGCGAAAGCGAAGAGGAGGACTCAGACAATGCAATTGAGGACTCGGAAGATGAGGACGATTGGGAGGACGAGGACGTAAGTGGGCCATCCAGCATGACCGAGAAGGATGGTCCCATACATTTCCCAAGAGTGGATTCGAGGCCCGAACTCCGCTCCAACCGTTCCCTCCTGACCACGCTCATGCATGAAGGTGAACGCGCACAGGGCTTCCAGAGTGCAGCACTCCAGAATGCAGCCTCACGGTCCACTCCCCTTATTCGACGATCTCGAACCTCCAACGGGCCATCCACCGGTAACTCTCCCCAAGAAGATAGCGGCCTCATGATGAGGACCCAAGTAACTCGGTCGAAACCAATTATCATGACTACCTCCAATGTACACCCGCCTGCACTTTCCCCCCGTACCACACGCCGCAATATGCTGCAGACGGAGCTCACTCAGTCCCTTCGTCAAAACCTTCTCTGGGAACGGCAGCAGAAGAATGCGACGACCAACGCTGTTAACAAGCGTCAACACTCAGCGGTATCGATACCTGCCCTCCGTCGAGCTGCGACCACCAATGACATCAAGGGTCTCAACGCATTCCCCCAGCAAGGGGTGAACAAATCATTAACCTTCAAAGACGCCACTAAAAACAACAATTCATATAACGATTACTTCGACCAGGGCCTTCAGGAGTATCACCAGAAGGGATGGTAGCGGGGCCCGTTCTTTTAGCATTACATTTTCCAGCTTCAGCGGCATTTACGGATGGAGGCATGGGTCGTTTTGGCGTTTGGTCTTTGTTCAGTTTCTACTTCCTCCAGTTCCATCCTCGCACTGGACGGCCGACTATGGGTAATGTTCTCCTATAACCTTTTTGATACCACGCGGGCATCGAGTATGCCTATGAGGCTACGAGTTTCCTTCATTCCTCTTCATCACATCGGACACTGGGCGGTTTACTTCGGCTTCCAAGACACGTCACCGGCTCGCGCCCTGGTGGTATGGGTCTCACTTCTTCGTCGAGCATTACCCGTCCACGGTCTGTACTATTACCTGCATTGTACTTTTATGGGGCTTCTGCGTGGAGCCATTATACCCTGTATGGGCAGCTGACGCCTCAAGCGTCGTAGTTGCTGCTCTTTGACAGCATTACCTCACAATAGGTAGACAGGTAATCAGTTTAGGTACTTAATTCAAAACAAAAAACAGATTAGTTCAAAACAGCCATTGGCTTCGTTCATTCTGTGATGGTGACAGCCGGTGAGCGAATGCAACAACGTGGGATCATGACAACTGGTGCTCAGCCATTGTTTCCAGGCCTCATGGGCCTTCTCTTCTCATCAGCTGCGCCGGGATTTCAGTTCCCAACAAGATGCACGATTGATACGAGAGCAGGCAGCGTTCAGCAGGCCTCCCTTTACCGCTCTTCTGAATCATCTCACAAATTTGGATGCCCAGGAAGCGCTTATGCACGTTGTGCTGTAGTTTTTATGCATGGCCCGGCGGCACCAATGGCGGATGTTACTTAAGAGTGCCGGCTTATAGAGCAGGCGGACGGCGGCGCGAGGGGACCATTATTCTCGTTGCATCTGCCGCGAGTGCTTGATTCTGCGGCGAGGTCGTAGTGTCACGATGACCTTTTACATTTTCGCTGTTATTGCTGAGGCTGGACCGGCAAATGCAACGATATTGCTCAACCGGACGAGCCAATATGCCAATATAGCGCTCGTTATCCAGGCTCGTTTTGCCCTCTGCTTCCCTCGGGCCGGCTTCCAGTGCGCCATGAGCCTGTGATGGCCTGTGAATTGATGCGTGCCTGACGACTTGACGACGTGACGACGCCTCCTCATCACAAGGAGAGCCACGGCGCGGCGGTTGACCGAGGCGGGCCGGCCACTGAGGACATGGTGGGGATAGATTATTGCGCTCGTGAGACAGCTGGCCACTGGACTGGCCATATGCGTCGGAGCAGGCGTCGCAGCAGGCGTGGTCGGCGCGTCAAAGCCGCTGCATCGTGAAGATCGTCGTCAAGTGGTGCAGCGAGCACTCAGCCTTATGAATCAGGCATCGACACTCACAAATTCACACGTCCGTATCATTAGGTATCCACTACGAACCCCATGACATGCGCAGGAGTCTTGGAGTAGGCCTTATCGACATCCATTCACCATCACGGCTCTTCCTTCGCGGTGTTGAGGAAGCCGCCACCAATGCCTGTTTTCGCGGCCTCATTCTCTCCGCATCAGCTTTGCTCACCACCGTGCACTGCACACCACCTGACCACGGGAGTCCTTCGCCAATCTGCCTTCCGCGACATCTACCCCGGATTACCCAGCTTCTCAGCACCAGTCTAGGATCTGGAGCCCCAGTGTCGCAGCACAGAGCTGGTCCAGCGCGTTTGCAATCATCCCATCTCAGACTTCTAAAAACAACCAACCCTCACGCTTTCCCCGGCTCCTCAATGAGCGGCGACGCTCCATCAGGCACCGGCCGCCCCGCCCCCTTCGACCCAGTCGGTACGTCGAGTCGATGCGCTGGCAAGTTAGCGCTGCAAAAGGGTCATCTGCTCATGGCGCTCAGGGCTTTCCACCTGTGGTTTGGCTGCTCCTCAGCCTCATCAACAAGGAACTCCGCCACCGCGGAGAGCTCGCTGTCGATATTTTGGTCAAAAGTCCGGTAATATGCTGACGCCTCCTATCCTGTGATCACTGTGATATCGCGACTTTGCTTTCCGTCACCTAATTCTCCGAATCCCGTGCTTTCATTTGTTGAAGCCGTGGGGGTCTCCCATCACCTGAACCACCTTGCCTCCCCAAGCATTGTCACACCTCTCATTTCGCGAGCTGCAAATACTGACTTGTTCTTTTTCGCCAATGCTGCTAGGGTGCAGATCCGGCGCTGCCTGTCCTTTCAGACATGAGGCCATAGATACCGCCCAGCAGTCAACTGCCACCGTGCAGCAACAGCCTTCACGCAGATCCCCGCCCTCGAGACAACTCGAACGAGCCGTGGGTGCGGAAACAGACCCAACTGTCCCTTCTCGTAGCACAAGAGGGCGCCAACATGCTCCCGTCAATACTTCTCGCATTACCCAGCGCCCAGTTCCCCAGTCGCAGCTCGCAGATCCTAGGGAGTATCAGCTTTCCCAGCTTCGACGGAGATTTACTCCGGAAGAACACGACAAAGATAGCGCCACGATACTAACATTCCACCTCCGACCGTCTGACCCTGATTTCCCCTTTGATATGGACGCGCTGGACTGCACTTTACACGTTCCATTTGATTACCCAGATGGGGGCCAACCCACGCTCACAGTGACGAATCCTAGTATGGAAAGGGGATATCAAATCAACATCGAGCGTGGTTTCGATAAGATAGTTGCCACATCCGCATCCTTGAATCTTCTTGCTCACCTGAACTCCCTCGACAGACAACTGGAGAGTTTCCTATCGTCTGAGAAGGCGGACACTGTCAAGATTGTGTCTCACAAGCAGGCAGAGAAGGATGAAACCCAACGTCATCTTACTGTGGGGGGTAAACGCCAGGCACCACCCTCACCACCAGCCTCACTCCAGAGATCTGCGGATCCGCTCATTGTTCACACTTCTGAGCAGAAGTCACGAGCGAAACAGTCCCGCGACGCTGAAACGAAGCAGCTTGAGGCTCGCATGGGCAGGCTACCCCAGTTCTCTCGATCCTCAGATGGTCTCACCTATACAGTCCCGTTTGAGCCACGCAGGCGAGGAGACCTTCCTATCGAGCTCCAAGCTGTTAAATTGGTCAAGCTAGTTGTTCCCGAGAACTATAGCCTCTTGCCATGTCGAATTGAGCTGGTAGGTGTTACTGGTGACTCAGCATCAGCCGTGCAGGATTCATTCCTCTCCCGGGCTGGGAAGTTTCCTGAGATGTCCCTCCTCAGCCAGATGAATTATCTTTCACAGAATATGAATTTAATGGCTAAGCAAACGGCCGAACCTCTAGAGAAGCCCCACGTAATCAATCCTACTTTAGCACCAACGTCGCCAGAAGGGTTGAAATCCGGACCAAGTTTTAGTGCTCTTGAACCAATTCCTCTATCCAGACTACCTGATCGTCCACACCAGGTCACCATCCCAACGCCTCCAGAATGGAACACTGGTAACGAAAATGATGCTGAGAGCTCGGATAGTTCGTCGGAAGACGACGAACGCTTTACTACTAGCAACGACGCTAATAGAAGCGAGCATGATGCATCTGGGTCTACCGAAATGTCATCTACTGAAATCCCATCTCAGGAAAGGGGAATTCTAATTTCCTTTCCACATATTGATCTACACACCGTTGAACTTTTAGAGATTGGAACGCTAAACATTACAGTGAAATGTGACCGTTGCAAAGACACCAAGGATGTCGTCAACCTTCAGAACAACATCCAGGATTCCCACACAAGATCGGATTCCTGTAATAAATGTGCCAATCCGTTCACAATTGGTACACCTTGGCTACCCTAAGTCCCACTGCAAGACCCGCTAACATGTCGAAGGGTTTAGAGCAGACCTCATGCATGCCAATTCAGTTCGCGCCGGCTATCTGGATCTTGATGGATGTAGTGTCGTCGACATGCTACCAAGGTAACAATTACAACTGCACCGTCTTCACTCTCATCTAACTACAAACTCGCTTCAAAGTTCCTTCATCCCAACGTGTGCAGAATGTTCAACGGTCTACACACGGGTAGGAGTTATCTCTGTTAGGGGAGAGACGTCAATGGCGTTTTGCCGCGAGTGCCATCGGAAGATGTGTAGGATCACCCGCTGCTCAACAATCCGGCATTGTGATAGCCGGCTTGCTAATTCGTTGAATTTTCGAAGCTTTTCGGATACCAGAGATCAAGTTCTTGAGAATCAGCGCCAGTACAGGTAAGAGCGAATGACATCTGTTCTTTGGATGGACCAGCAGTCCGGAGTTGTCGCCGACCCATTCACCTCAACATTAAACAAGGAGACACGAATCCCTATGAATCAACACCAAAAATTTATCTGAGACGAAACTGACTCTTCTCTTCTCCAGCCCGCACCAGCAAAGCGCCCACGCGGAAAAAGGTGCGTACAGCTTTCCTAGGTGGGCTTACTTCGACACCACGCATCGATATGTGTCATAAGCTTGATTGCAGACAGCTTACCCCTGCTTCTCCTCATCACACCATGCTCTGACGAATCTGCCCAAGAGCTTCATCGGATGAGCGAATCCTTGACTGATGATGATAACAGAAATTGGAAAATTTAGGCATCGTGGTAGGGCAAGAATTGGCCAACCAGGGCAGATGCTCACATTACAAGAAGAGTTACCGGTGGTTCAGGTGCGTGGACGCCTTTCGTAATTGAGTGACATGTCTCAGTGCCTCACGCGCTCTGCTAGGTTTTCGTGTTGCCAAAAGGTGTTCGCATGCGATAGGTATGTAAGGCGCTCCCTCCCGCATCCGCGAAATAGCTTTATCACGGAGGATGCTCAACAATGGTACCCTTTCCAGAAGCTTGATTGTTGACGTCGGCGGCTGCAGGTGCCACGACCAGGTTGCAGACCACCCCATTGAGCATGCTAACAGGATGCTATGGTACGTGAATCTTGATCCCTACCCTTCGCATGTGAGCTGGAAGAAATTTATCATCACCTGTTCCACACATGTTGGTGGAGGAAGTTGGCCTTGTCCACCCCGCAGAACAACAAGCACTCGCTTGTGAATTGTGGTCAGATTCCCCGCTGTCGATCCCTGCACATGTTGCGCCTCATCAAAAACCTTCCGCATGTGCAACAACGGTTCATCGCTCCCCTTTGCAAACGGCCTGTTCTCGGGAATCATGCTGACTTTTGACATGCCTTTAGTGGTTTCTGTGAGTTGATATTGCCTCGTCTATTCTTGTTCGCGCTGCCCCACCCGGGTGAACGTGGACGCTGTGTTGTTCCGCTCTGTCATAAGAGTTTCATTGACATGTGAACCCGATAGGTTCCAGAGAGCAAAATTATCGTCCCAAAGATTGTGGGATTTGCCACGCCTGGCTTACCGTGAGACCTGGCAAAGGTTTTTGGGAGGGCGGTCAAGGTACGTAATGTTTCAATACTGTTAGGATCTGGTTCCTTGATTGCACATGTCACCTTCGGCCCGACTCTTTCAGACGAGAGAGCCAAGCATGTTCAACAAAGAAGAAGCTCCAATGGCTGCTTAGCCACATGGTAGTTGGCCTTATTGTTCGTCATGCCTACCAGAGTCATGAAGCTCGCAAAGTGACAGCCCAAGCTTGGTGCCTGAAGGGCGACGTCGGCCTATCCGCTTATCCTCCACCCCCTGTCTCAAGTGCTTCTCCACGATTCTGCACGAATCATTGCTTCCTAGCTTCCCCGACACGGCATGAAAGTTAATTCCAGCACGGAAACTCCTAAAACAGCGATGACTTCCCGGGAGCAGAAATTCGCGATTCGAGCCATTGTCAGGGAAGGCTAGTACTTGAAACGGTCATCTGCCTCGTGGAAATATCCTTTGCCCCGGATCGGCGTTGCGCATGTGGCAGTCGATTCGAAACATCCGGGGTAGGGCTGACACTTATTTCCTCGACTCGAGGTATCGGATCGACAGCTCTGTGCCTTTTGGAGTTTCCATGCCGAGAAATCCGGCACGCAAGCCCTAGATTTGCCGTGAATCCGCGATGTTTACGGCAATCTTCTCCATGGATTCCTCCCTGATCGGAAGGCCCCTTACCCGCATGTTGTACTGCATTTGGCGTGAGCATGACTGATGATCCACGTTTTTATGCAGGTACGAGGGACACGGCCAAGATGTCGCGAAAAGGTATCCGTCCTTATCTCCAACACTCTCTCGTGCATCACATCTTAAACACCATCGAAAGAATATCCTAACTGCATACAGACCCACGAAAATACAAACGTAGGAAGGGTCCGCAGTCACATGTGTAAGAGGAAATAGGGAGAGGTGGGTAGATGTTGTTAGCACAATGTCGCATGCCGAATTTTTTTTCTCTCGCAAAGTGGATTCGAATGGGGAGTGGGAAGACCTTGCGACTGAGTTTTGCGCACTAGTTTAATGAACAGATAACCATTGCAGCGATAATCGAGATCTATGATTAGATTAGTTCCACTATTGAGCCCACCAACAAACGGTACACATGGTTCACGTCGTTCGGAAACTAGTAGTTCACCAGCCATTCTCTTTTTTTGAAACTCGCCCCTTTCCCTTACATATAAGCGACCCTCTCCACATCTCTCTTCCTTTCCTATTCAGTGAGCTAATTTGAGAACAACTCAAGACGATCACTTCTCCGCCCAGCCTCTGCAAAGAATTCTCTAGAGTGCACACACGACCAGTCGTTTGGAACCTGATCCAGAAGGATCCTCCACGAGAGGAGAGGCTAAGCTTTGAAAGATCGACCGGTGATTCGCCGACTAATGCAGCATTTTCTTAATCTGGCAGTTCGCTGGACGATGTGCTAATTTCCGCATGTCATTCACATGTCGAATATTGGCACACCGACGGCGGACACCCTTCTCAACAATTGTCCTGTAATCAACACGTTTACCAACCATGCTTCTGAACAGAGCATCCGGAGACTGGTAGAATACGATAATTAAAGGTACGAATCATACGATGTAGAAATACTTTCAAAGGTGTGAAGGGGGTGTGAAAAGAGCCACGGTAGCTTGAGGAACATGCCGAACAAGCCTGCAGGACAACGTCGGGATTTCCACGTGCGAATTTAGCCTGTCTACTTGCCGGTGCCAATTAATACCCAACCAACACGAGCAGCATTCCAGCTTTTGGGCTTTTTTTTAAGCCTCCGACTGGGATACGGTTGCATTTTAAATATCCGGGATTTTTTTTGGGTCGGTTGCGCTTAGCTGCTTTACATGGGCGTGTACAGCGTCTACAGTTGAAAAGTTAAAATTTGTAAGGTGAAATGGAATGCAGCGAGAGCTGAGACAGAAACTGTTGCTGTAACTTGGAGGCGCCGATTTTCCGCCGAGTACTCCTTAATCGGTCGTACGTTTCTCCGCTCCTTCTCACCTCTCCATCCCCACACCAGCTCTTCGGCCGCATTCTTCTCGTTTGGCCGGTTAGTCATTCCTCACAGTCTTAGTTCTCCACCAAAGGCTTTCCCCGTGAATGCCCGAGATTATCCATGCTCACCCTGTCCACAAGAACTAGAGTCTTGACGATGGAGCGTCTGCATGCGTTGCTGATGTGCGGACCCGCCGGGACGCATAATGCGTTACTTAGCCACAGCACTAGCCTCGCGATCATGGAAGACATTGTCAAGGCAGCTCACCGCCATCTGCTTGCCACTTCATGTGAAATAGAGGTAGGAACTGTACCAAAGCTTGTGGTCTAGCGTCTAGACCTTGCATTTCTAGAGAAGTCCCACTTATGTTGCGACCGGCGAGAACGCTTCAGGGGTTGGGTTGTGGGCAAGACAGGATGAGTGGAGATGAGATGCGGTCTTGAGGTTATTGCTGTGTCGGCGTGGCTGTGGGTTTGATGGTGTAGCTTGGCGGGAAGATGGTGTTTGGGACCGAAGTGGTAGCGTTGTATGTAAGGTCCAGGTAAGTTACGCGATTTTTTGTTACAGAAAGACACGGTGGGAGCGGGAGACTGCGGGTTTGCTACTAGCTGATCCTAGGTCTATGGTGGACTTTCTTGGTGGTGTGGCTGCTAATGTGCTACAATGGCTTGGGCAGTAATTGGCAGGAAGAAGGGCCTTCCCTCTCAAGGAGAATTGTCAACTCTGAGACGCTACTGTCATGTTACTCAGACATCGTCCGAGTTATCCTTATTCCTGTCTAAAACCTGGACACCAATTCCTACATTTGCTTCAATTATCCTTGCAAACGATCGTGGGTTGAAACCTTTCTTTCTCTTGTCAAAGAATCTTGAATGTTTCTTGACATAGCGTTAAGTTGTCTTCCATCTCGAGTCTTGAGAATCCTGAGGTTGTCCTGCTTGTCGAATTTACTAGATCAGACGATTACCATAGTGCTAGACAATTAAACCCTGCGAATTTCTTTCCTCCTTCACCAGCAATTATCTCAACTAAGCTCCGCCCATGCATCCAATCTAAGTCTCCAACATGGGCAAACCCACCCATTTCCACTTCCACCCCGGCTCTTTTCCATTTCCACGTGTGTATCACCTCGCTCGTGGACAACGCAAATATTTCTTCCCACAAATCATCCCTTCCACCTGAATCCGTGCACCTGATGCGGGGCTCCGGACCTCCAACCCTCCACCTCGGTACCCGCAACAACATCCGCTTCGGCATCCTGACCCTCACCAGCACATCTCGTATACGGACGTCTTGTGTCAACTCTTTCCGAATTTCTCCGACCAAGCTTCCAAATCAATCATCCTCCGATCTTCGCCTCAGCCCAAACCCCGAATGCGAATTCGAGCTCTCTCAGAGTTTGATGCTGCCCCAAACCCTGCCCTGTCTGCCTGCGCCGATTGAGCAGCGCAGTCCCGGTTAGCGTGTGCATTTCCGAGTTCCAGCAGTACGGTAACGGGGGAGTGTGTTGTCTCTGCGCCTGTCTGTGCCTGCAGGACTTTGATCGAAGGGGAGGGTGCTGTCTGTGGTCGATGCGTTTGCGGATCTGGGGTCAACAGTCGTGGAGAGCGTCCGAGAGTTCTCCGGTCGTGAGACGGTCGGACTACGGACTTGTGGGGACCTCGAACCGAAGAATTGAATGGTTTGAGAGTGGATCGGGTGTGGTGGGGTTTGTATCGTGGTTGCGTTTGTTGATGAGTGATGGATGGGGAGATGTCTTAGTGGAGGTGGAGAAGATGGGGTGAGAAGGGAAAGCTGGGGCCAGAGGGAGTGCACGTGGAATCGTGAAGGGTTTGAACTAAGTTTTAAGAGCTGAGTGGGGTAATGGAAGGATGTGGGTGAAAGTTAGACCAATACTCGATTCTATCCTCTTAAGAAAATCTTGAGTTGATCACTTATCCTAAACCCCTTATCATCTACCATCTGTTCTTTCCTTCTCAAGTATACGTAGTGCAAAGATGCTCGACATTTATGACAGATCCCATTGGCTGGCCTGAACTCTAGGAGGGCAACGACCATGCCACTATACTACGCTGGGTAGGTCTCGAACGATACCATCGTGTTCAAACGTGGCTTGTCAGTACAATTCTCCAAATTCACTTAGATAATGCTGCTGCCATACAACTCCCTTCGCGTTGATATTCTCCATACCTTTTCCACCCGGCCCTCCCCCTTCCAGAAATGTACCCCCTTTTCTGTAGCAAGCTTCCCTTCCCTCTCTGCTCCTTTCCGCTCCCCCTCTCCCTCACCACTACACTCCCCTGTACTCCCTTTCACTCCCCTCTGTATAGCCCATAATTCCAATTTTATACCATCAAGGCCGTGAATTCCGTACAATCAGCCAGCTCCCCTTGATTCGTACAGAGCAAGTCGTACACACATCAACACCTCGTCTCTACCGATCTCTTGCCCTCGTCTTTCATATATCTCTAAGATCTACTATGCTCGCTCCCAGGCTATAGCTGCTCGAAATTCCGCTCGCTTACCTGTCCAATTTCTGTTTTCCGTTGTTCCTGCATCCAAGCGCCTCGTCCCCATTTGTTCGAAAGAGGGACTCAGGCAGGTAGTTGTAGGACACAGCTGCAGACTCTTACAAATTCACCCTCGGCATTGTGCTGCTTCCTAGATTGTATGACACATGATATAGCACAGTGCATAGACATGTTGTCGATATCCGTGGGTGAGAATTCAGGGTGGCGAATGTAACAAGGCCGACTTCATCTACCACTTTCTATCATGTGTACGCTTGCACGATTAATGACTTCATCTCTCCACGCAAAGGGGGAAGTCAGTACTGGACTTCACATCAGGCCATCCATATCTAATTCGTATCTCGTCCAACGCATCTGGGTACCCGCGCCTGGTTCCCTGTCCTATAGGAATAAACCTTAACTTCGGGATGCCTCTCTTAGGAAGTTCCAGACTCCGGCGCAGCGCAACGTTTTGATACTTTCAATTGTTTAGACTGCGTGCATAATACCAAACCCATTCTCTTATCTCATTGCAAAGTCTTTTTTTTTATTGTCTCTCCGGTCTATTGGTATCTTAGAAATAGCACAACAGCCGGCCTTCGAATTCCGACGATGCAAGCTATCTATCCACCTCCACGCCGAAATGTCTTACCCATCTCTGACGCATCGGTGCCCAGTTCGCATGCACTAACTCGGACCGGGCAAGCATTGAACTGAAAAGCTGCGTGGGCAAAGCAGATTTCCGGTGCCGCTAATTACATCGATGAAGAGTTCGGACGCGACGCTGTGCCACCACTCCCAGCGAGCCGGGTGTTTAGAACTCGTTTTCGTCGCTGCCGGCGATGATGACGTTGTTGACCTATCCGATTCGTTAACATTACCTCAAGTCTAACATGCAAGGAATATCAAAACTGCACGACATCCCAAAGCGAGCTAAGTACAACGAATTGCGAACAAGGGACACCCTCGTGAAATCCATACTCCTCGTAGTGTGCACACCCCCATCGTTCCCAATCGCACGGCTTGAGTTCACCGCAAAAGAACACGTCGTGTTTGCATTCCGGCTTGTGGAACGAATGACTTGCATCTTCGTGTGTATAACACTTGCAACCTAGCTTCCCCGCTCCCCGCATCAAGGAAAGCGTACGTGTGTCGCCGCCACAAACCAAGGCCTCCGGAAGGGAGGGTAGGAAGCGGGACGCAAGGGGAGCCGGGTGTGATGGATACTGGATGGTGGGACAGAACAGAAGGGGCGTGTGACCGAGTTGGGGAGTCCCAAGAAAGGGGCGCCAGATGTGAGGAAGGGAGGGAGATGTAAAAAAAAAGGGATGCGAGTGAAATAAAAAACAAGATGAAAAGGAAGAGTAAGCAGGGACACGTACCTTCAACACCATTCTACAAAGCTGTGTTGCTAGTAACAATTGCTGTCTCTTGGAGATTAACGGGTCGATAACGAAATGCTCCTTCATGTCTGTAATGCGTAACGAGTTAGCACACCGATCAGACGAGCAATTTCCACACCGTCGCATCTACAACGCGTGTGCAGTGACAAAACGACATGTGCTTCTTTTCCGTACTCCTCGATTCCCATCCTCGGTTGCGATTGTTAATTGTTTTGGTGATGGTCTAAAAAGCTTGACAAACGCGACGCGGTGATAAAGCGTGGGGGCTTGGACGTTCAGAGGGACACTAAGGCAAACGAAGGCGTGCGGCACGGGGACTCTGCATTGTGCGCAAGGTGCCGGCGTGCCGCAAGGCCCAACGGCGGTGAAAACAAAATCAACAAATGGAATCGCAAATAGTGATGTCGTGCTGATAACGGTGGATGAGGGAGAAAAGCGAACGGGAAGGAAGAGCACGGCACATTACATGCACACCGGTTTGGAGAGATCGACAACATAAGGAATCATGTACGATGTACATACCGTTACTGCCCGTTTGCATACAGTCAACGCCTAATCTCGAGTTCTTTTCTTTGGCTTGACGCGACTTGATGTTGGCTAGAGTTTCGATGGGGCTAAGACCTGAATTTTCAGCGAGAGCCATTGGGACACAGTCGAGAGCGTCAGCAAAAGCACGCATTGCGTACTGTTCCAGACCGGGACTCTGCAAGGTAGTTAGAATTTGTTGAATATGGAATTAAATGTCGGATGGAGGGGTAGCCGCTTACCTTGACGGCCGCGTCTTCCACAGCAAGCGAACATGCGATTTCTGCAGCTCCACCCCCGTAAACAATTCGATTGTCTTTAACGAGGTTCCGGACAACACAGAGTGCATCATGTAATGATCGTTTCGCCTCATCAATTATCTGTAAGGCATCCTGCGTCAGTAGTATTCTGGACCGTGCAACATGCATAGTAATAACCAATCCCAGGATTTAATGGAACAACACTCCAATGGGAAAAGGATATGGTATCACGTACCATTTTGTTGCTTCCTCGGACAAAGACAGTTACCGCCCGAGTGTTTGCGCACTCTTCAATGACCAGCATCTTATCTCGAGTTGTGCCAAAGCTCATCTCTCGAACGATTCCAGCTGTGCCCAACTTGTCTGCACTCAGATCCTCGAATCGTGGCACTATGCGTCCGTTCGTTGCGATAGCAATAAGCTCAATCTCGGGGCCTCCGACCCACCGCACGGCTGGGAGTTGATTTGTAAGGAGGAGATGGTTGGCCTCGTCATCGAAACCCCACTGACATATTACAATATTTGCTCCAGTATCTTTGATCTGCTCAATCATCTCGGTAAATTTGTTTTGTTCGTAATTTTGCAGCTTCTTGAATTCCTCGACCGAGGTGATGTCTAGCTTGTGCTTTGTCTTTGGCTTAGGAGGCTCGAAGGCGCAGGTGAGGATGGCGAGCTTTGCATCCTTGACCTCGGAGGGCATCTGGGGGTGGGAAAAGTCCTTGTCTATTATGACACCCTTCACCAAGAGGGTATCCTCTAATGAGCCACCCACCTTGCCATCGACCTTGATGAGTTCGAAGTCGACATCCTTGCGGGCGAGGTCTGCAACGGACAGAACGGCATCTACGGCGATGGTGGCGAAATGGTCGTGGGCCTTGGACACAATCTTGCTTCCCAAACTCGTCTTGGCCACCCTGAACAGCTCCTGCGTGTTTCCGGGAGAGAACTTGATCTCGTCACTGATCTCATCTAGCCTCGCAACGGCCACCTCGCAGGCCTCATCATATCCATCTGCTATCCTTATGGGATGAATGCCCTTGTCGATGAGGTCCGCGGCTTGTTCGAGGAGTGCTCCGGCGAGCACAACAACGCCCGTGGTGCCGTCGCCGATTTCGTCGTCTTGGGACTTGGAGAGCTCGACAAGGAGTTTCGCAACGTGGTTCGATATTTCCATCTGTGCCTCGTCAGACCAACTTATTCTGCCATGGGCCATTGTGCGCACCTGTGAGAGGATGGTGGCGCCGTCGTTTGTCACTGTGATGTCGCCATCGGGGGAGATCAGGATCTTGTCCAGTCCTCGCGGACCCTACATGTCAAATAAGCTTCTGTCACCCGCATGCAGCTCTGTGCCGTACCAAAGATGTCTTGACGATGTTTGCCACGGTCCTCGCGGCCAAGATATGTGACTTGACGGCGTCGTTGCCGTGCTGCCTCTTCTTCTTGCCCTGACTGCACACTTCATGAGCTCTCCGAAGCTTTCGAAGTTTGGGAGGGGCCTGCCACATACTCTCTCACAATGATAAACGGCCGTCCCGACTCATCCTTCATGACCTGGGCTGTATTTTTGCCGGGTTAGCGACTGGTGCGGCGGGGTTGCGGGGCGCATTCCGAGACGGAGGCCAAAGCGACGTACCGTTCGACATGTCGAGTTCTGTACGCTCAAAGCATTAGCACAGGGAGCTTTTCCAGGGCTGAGGAAGTATGAACGCAGAATTTGGAGCTGTGTTGGAGCCTGCAGCACTTACGCATCGCCATGCTGATAGAGGACCCCGCACTGGGGAAGTTCCAAGTACTAGAGAAAGCGAAGAAGCTGGTGCGAGGAAAAGGAGAGGTGAGAAGTGGTATTCAAAGCGGGGTCGTGATGTTGAACGCGTAAATGGGCGTCGTCGAACTTTTGGAAGTCGAAATTTCTAGACGCGAACTCTCATCGGTCGCCAAGGCCGAGCACAGACCAAGCATCAAACGCGCCTGCCCAGAGCTTCTCCAATCTACCTCAATTTTACCCACCTTCGCCTCATCACCACCGCTGCCTCTGCTGTCTCTGCTGCCTCCACTGCCTCCACTGCCTTACTCATTGCGCTTCGTCTCAATTGACCTTTCCTGATATTCATTCAGCTATCTCAAGCTATTACTACCATTATATTCGCGTCCACCAGCTCCCCAGACACTCTCCCGGCATGCCTCGTGAGTGCGCCCCTCGCCCGGAACCACCACTCTATGCGCGTCTTTACTGACACTTGCGCATAGCTGCTCTTAGCGACGAGGAGAACGACGCCTCTTCTGGCGAAGAGGAAATTCCCTACCGCGGGAAAGGCAAAGCCGCACCCGCCCAGGAGCCAGAGGAGGAGCAGGGCGAAGAGGAAGAGGAGGGCGAAGAGGACGACGATGAAGTGTAGGGCCATTGCCTGGATTTTGTCTAGCGGGCATCTAGCTAACAATGGGACAGATTTGTTGTCGAGAAGATCCTGGGGCATATGTTCAACGACGACGTAAGTGGGTCTGGAGCCAGGACGGCACAGCAGACTAAGAATTGCAGGGCGTCTGCATGTATGAGATAAAGTGGATGGGCTACGACCGCAAGAAAGACCGAACTTGGGAGCCAGAGGACAATCTGTAGGCCTGTTTCCACCATTCTAGCTTTGGGCCGAAGACTGACGCGACCATCAGCTCCGGCGCAACCGACGTTCTCAATGAATACTTTGATGAGATCGGCGGCCGCCCACAGCCCGGGGAGTCCGCCAAGAGCAGGAAGCGCAAGGGCCGGAAGTCCAACTTCAAGTCCGAATCAGGCACCCCCGCTGCCTCCAGCGCAAAGCGCCCGAAGCGAGAAAAGGACTGGTCGCCTCCACCAGGATCCTGGGAGAACGATGTTGAGTACGTTGACACTGTCGAGGAGAGTATCGACAACAAAACTGGTCAGCTAGCACGATTCGCATATCTGGTCTGGACCAACCAGAAGAAGACACAGCATCCTCTCAAGCACTGTTACCGCAAGTGCCCCCAAAAGGTATGCTTAGTTGTAAATAAATCCTTCAAATGAACATGCTAACCTTCCCTTTCCAGATGCTGGAGTATTACGAGAGCCACCTGTATGCCCCCCCCTCAACAGCTGGCCTCAAAAGCAAGAACGCATGACTGACAAACTGCGTAGAGTATTTACCACTCACGACAATGCCATAAATGGGGAAGACAAAGAGGACATGCTGATAAAAGGAGACGACATCTAATTTACCTTTCAGTGCTTGTCATTTTACGGCCCCGGAAATGCCACAAAACCCACTCTCTTGCTCACTTAGGAATCAACCTCGCCTCGGTCCCATCTTCTAGCCAACTCTTTTGGTTGCTCTGTTTCGGATTGTTTCATCTCATCCAGTGGAATTGCTTTTCAGCATGGCGTATGAGGCTTTACTTCCACGCACGTACGCTAGGTATGCCTTGAATAGGTAGCAATACGCGCATACGCAATAGGGTCAATTTCAAAAGCGGATGGCCTGGCCCTAGAGCATTCGGTCGGTCGATCGATCAGCTACGCTGGGGAAATACATGTATTCTAGAGGAAATTTGCGGGGCGTAATTTGAGTACTGTCTTGGCTGTGCGTGATAGTCCGTACGCTCGGTAATGTGTTTTGAGGGAGTGAATCAGAGCCTTTTATATATATATGGTGAGGAGCATTGATTTCCCTTTTCTTCACGTCGCTGTCCATTGCAGTGAACAATGTTTTGCAGATATTAGCCTTTACGGCTTCTCCTCAATGGAAGAACACCCATCTGACCATCTACCACTACTCAGCCTAGCCTCCTTGTAATCTAGCCGAAAATCGCACGCGACCCATCGCAACAAATGCAATAATTGCACAGGACAGAAAATGAGAATCAAGGGAGAATATGAAGAATTGGATCACGGGAAGCCGAGCAGAAGCTTTGATATTCGAGATGTAAAACGGAGCTGAGCTATATGTGTATTCTGTAAGAAGGTGAATCTGAACGCGAACGCGGATATGCGTTTCGGGTATCCAACCAGTGCGCAGACTATTCGTCTGAGTATTAACCAATGATGATGAAAAGCAAGAACGCCGAACCGCTATGCCATGCGAATCCCAACCCCAATCCCAGTCCCATCCTAGTGAAGGATCCTTTTTTCATATCCATATCCATATATACAGCGTGGGTATGTTCTCGATCAATCGTCAATCATGATGTTTCTTTCCATCGCCTTCTTCCCCTCGTATCTCTACTATATTAGAGAATACAGTTACACCTCTGTTATGTCTGAGACACTGGATGCGGTACCACCGACTGCCATTCGGGTTTGCAGGTAATAGATTACGTAGGCGATGAGGGCGATGAGGATGAAAAGGATGAGGACGATCAGGAAGATGACGATGTTGCGCTTCATTTTGGTGGATAGGTGGGGAGGCTGATGTTTGTGTGGATGACACGAAAGAGCTAGGCTGGTTTCGTGAGATGGAGATCGCGGTGGTGGTGGGAGTCGGAGCTTCGAGTTAGGTGCTGAAAAGCGAAGCACAAGGCTAAGGTTTTGTGAATCCTATTACAAGTTAGTGAATTGCTCAATTAAAAGCTTGCATAAGCTGTACATACCCTTTTAAATTTTCGTTTCCAAGCTCAACGGCTAGATATTCAAAGCGATCTTCTGCTGCGATTGAATTCGTGTTGATGAAACGAAGCGTGCCAACAAAGCAAACGTCTAAGCTCAAGCTCAAGCTCCTTTCGATCGGTTGGCTGGGCAGTGTCGCACGGATGATGTAAAATCAGGAGCTTGGGAGTGTGGTATGGATTGCGACTGGAGTAATAATATGTAGGTAGTATGAGAAGTGGGAATATGGTGTGCAGCGAGCGAAGAGTACTTTTGTAGCTGCATGTTGAATGCGTGGGGTTGGGTTTGGTGGGGAGGTTGGCGTGGTTTGAGTGGTTGGGGTTGTTGGGTGGCTGGGGCTGGGAGCGAGCGTCAGTGGCTGGGGAGAAACGTGATCATTGTATTTCGCGATGGATGATGAAGAATAAATAGAGCAATGTTCTCTCTTTTAGAGTCAAGATTAATACTTTATAAAGTATTGGAAGCTATATTCTAAGGTTGAACAAGGGCTTGGAGTCACGTGAGTTTCGTTTCTACCAACCCCCAAGACCCTTCTATGGTTGAAAAACATAATACCAACTCCATCATTTTAAACGACAATTTTATTCTTGTTCTACAGATTATTGACCCGCTGTGTCACGTGTTAGTTCCAGGACTTTGCATAACCACCAACCGATGCATGTAGCAGCCTGATGAGTGATTCCCAGCGTCTGCATTCCCTCTTCCCGCCACACCCTAGTTTTGGATACTCATCTTATATCTCTACCATCTTCTCTATGCTGTACAGAGATTACTCCTCCAATGTCTATCTACTACTGCTAATCAGGGCCTCGCTTGCGAATTCACGAATGTTGGCTGGCAAATTCTGACCTGAGGTTTGCCATGGCCGGAAGAGTACAGAACATCTTGAAATTATACAAACAGCCCTGGCCGGTCTCATTCCACTACGTACTGTGCGATCCGTGCGAGCAAATGATCGAGTTTACCGATAACCACGATTGGCACCTGCACTGCCCTACTTAGGAGGGTTCTTGTAACGGCTGCTAATGTTAGCTGTTGTATTGTGTATTACTGCTCGATCATGCGAAAGAATATGGAACATTGGAGGCTCAAGAATTGCTTGTTCACCTAAGGTTTGAATATCAGTTTGAAGAGTTCTTCTTTGATTAGCGAAATCTACATCAGGACGCGGGCTCTATTGTCGCGACATTGGCGAGATTTTGCCATCATACTAGTTGAGGGATCAAGCCAGCACCCACGCCATTACTCCTTCAAACGTGCTCCTACTGAGGTGTTTACCCTAACGCTGGGAGTATGTTCGTTGCCGCGCTTGCGTTATCCTGGTTAGACGATTGCTCTTCTCTCCATAAAGAATGCCTCGAACCCCTCCAATTTGTTATCCAACCTATGTGCTTAACCTAACTTGGGGAGATCCCCGCCTTGTAGCGTGGGATAAAATTACGAGCGGGGAGATTCCAGGCGCACCATATGAGACAATTGAGCGCTTTTTGGGGACCATGTCCAGACTTCGCATCCTTCAATCAGTCGAAGAATGTGTCCACGATTGGCTCATCATAAGACTGAGATGCGTCGTAGCTACAGGAATTGTTTCGTCATCATCTCTACTAGTCGTGCAGCAACCGCCATGGATGGACTCTACCCTCACTGAATTACAGTTCATATCAAACCTGCCATTATAGACAGGTGTGGCCACGTACCAATGCCATTGAGTTCGCACATTCCTGCGATCTAGATGTGGCATCACGAGATTTCGTCCATATACCCTTAGGCCATCATGGATAAATTTTCCAGAACTTCTATTATCACCACGGATTATCTATTTAGGCTCACCCACGCGTTTTAGGAGTGTTCTGGGGCCCAAAATCAATGCAACATCTTCCCAGCAAGTCCAAGTCTTCCGATGCTTAAACCCCCCAGTCCCCGCTTCGAACTACTCTCTGAAGATATGGCGTCTCTTATCTCGACCGAAGAATTTAATATACATTTCCTTTTCCGCCAATTCATAATGTCAGTGCTTGGAGGTTTTTAGATTTTCAAATCCTCCAAGTGGTATAGAGCTTCCACCAGGCAAAGATGGGGTTCACTGAGGTTGCTGCGGGGTTCAGTTTGGCTGCGAAGAGATCAACAAGGGCCCTTTGGCGGCTCCAGACCCAGGACTTTTATTGGCTGTATTTGGGAACGAGGTTAATAGTTGATGCCGTCACTGCCGAATATTATAGAACTGCTGTTGTATGCTGGATTCCTGAACGAAATAGTGCTGTTGGGGCTGTTTGCGGCGATGTTAGTAAATCCATATTGCCATCTCGGGACCCTATTGCTACTGCCGTCATAAGATAGACTTTGGCTTGTTGCCCGCTGCTGCACTTACCGTATAGCTAGACGTACATGTAACTGCTTGCTAGATGTTCAGCCTTGATGTCCAAATATATTCCAGGAGTTGTTGCCTGTAGCGCTCATGCGAAGTCTCTAATTTGAATGGCACTCTGGAGCCTGCAGGAATTAATTCTGTTGTGAAAGTATGCCACCCCACCTGATATGTATCTGTACCAGCAATTCTATGGAGGTTAAGTATAGTGTTCATGAAGGGAGATTATTTGCTCGAAGACAGTCTGTTCGAAGCCCCTTCTTTCAGATTTGATGTACTAAGGTTGATTGCAGTGCTAATGCTGAGGAGCCGGCTAAGTGGGGTGAATTACGGTTTGTGGCTGATGAATAGCCAGTGATTGTAGGATCGTCACCGACGTTTAATCGTCTTCTAAATGGAGTCCCGTAGGGATTGTATACAGGAGCTCAAGTACGTCGTGAAGCTCTAGGTTGATCATAGGTGATAACCCCATCCTTACCTATTCCCATGGTGTTTAATAGGGCGTAACTGTTACTGTTAGTAATGTTTTAGAGGCGTTACTGGCGGCAATAGGGTTTTGTTCTTACAGAAAGGGTGAATTAAAACAGCCTTACAGGCAGTAACAGTTACTGCTAAGTTAATTAATAGTAAAGTTACTGTTTAGTGCAGTTACTGCAGTAACTAGTGTTACTAGAGGCTCTAGAGGGCTTAATTTTAACATAATCTTGCTAATATAGTCGCGGAGATTGTTTAACTCTAAGATTGTAGAAGGCGATAGCTGCAATTAAGCCTTTTACATAATATCTAAGGCCCCTAGGTTTTAGCTAGAGGTCGCAAGTCTAGATATTGCCCTACTTAATGTTAAAATTTAGGGTGTTGTTAAGGCAAGAGTCCTTAGGAAACTTGTAAGAATAAAAACACTAAAGGATAAAGCCTTAATTATAGAGCTCTAAGAGTTCCTAGAGGCAGCCCTTAACTTCTTAAGATAATAAAAGGTTGTAAAGTATTAAACTAGCTACAAGCTGCAAGTGCTACATAGAGTTTAGCATACTTAAGGAGTTACTTTACTGTTCTGTACTAACAATAGATAGTATAGGCAGTTACTGCAGTAACTCTAGCCTCATTAACTGTACAGTAACGGAAGGCAATTCACTTTCGTTCTAACTGCCAAGAGATTGCTACTATCAGTAACAGTAGGAACAGTACTACGTTCTATTATACACCATGCCTATTCCAATCTAAGACGTACGGCTAGGCAGAGACGAGATTTTCTCCAGATATTTCATAAATGACTTTATGGTCCCCAGGAGACACTTCGCGTACTCGTCGATGTTTGTAGGGGCGGAATAGATTTCATCGATTTCTTGCAATGGCCAACCAGTCCGTCACCGAATTCTCTCTCCAGAAGGTTTGTTGAGTTACACGATTAACAAATACTCTGGTGGAGAAACTGGAGCTTTGCACAAGAATATTGTGGAGGATAAAATAGCCTGGCAGTAGCTGTTCAGAAGATCGGATGAAGTGACTCTGCTATCTAAGAGAGCTGAAGGCTCTCCTTATATACACCGAGCTTCGGAACATAATATCTCCAGATCCCGAGCTGCGTCCCAGGCTCTGAGCCCCCAGTCCCAGGCTCCGAGCCCCAGTCCCAGGCTCTGAGCCCCAGCCAAGGCTCTCAGTATACGCGACACACCCCCCAGGTGAGCTGCGCAGCAGCTCACCTGCGTTGAGCGTCAACTTGGCTTGTTGGAGCAGCGCTGCGCGTTTACCCTGTGTTTGTGCTCGTTGCCCCAGGCAGCGCGATGCTCGTTTCCCTAGGCAGCGCAATGCTCGTTTCCCTAGGCAGCGCAATGCTCGTTTCCCTAGGCAGCGCAGGTCACGTGCGTGCCGTGATCGCCGCAACAGAGGTAAATAAATTCTCCTGCTTCTTAAGCTTTTCTTCTATAAGTCTAACTAACATGCTGCGTGTAAGTTAATACTTTTAAGAGCTTTAAAAACAACTTTAACCTATCTGCAATCTCCTTATAGTTTAGGCGTTTTATGTTTTCTGTGTTTTTGCGCATCTTATGTATTAAATCCCTGCTTAAACTCTATAGCATAGGGGAGTGTCCCTGCTAGTAGATAGAACTCTTGTTCCTAAGCAGTGTAGAAATGTCCCTACTATTAATAATTAACACTTTCTCTCTTTAGAAGCTTGTTTGTGTGTCTTTAAAGTTAAGAAGCTGCTTAAAGTGCTTAAATTACTGCCTTAGTAGGTGCTTTATAAGCCTATCTGCTAGCATGTTACTTATTTTAATATAGCGCACTTTAAAAGATCTCTTTGTGTGCTCCTAGCGCAGCCACATGTTCTAAATATTAACATAGCGCAGGCAGGTAGTTATCTAGGCGTTCTCCTCTACTACTAACCTAATTGTCTGCTAGTTGTCACAGTAGATCTACTATAGTGTGCCTAGCTCTAGGGTAAGCTCTTTAAAGAAGTGTTTTAGAGCTAGCAATTCCTTTATAATGTGCGCTAGAGCAAGCAGCTTAGCCTTTATTATAGACGTAGTTACTGTTAGCTAGAGAGCTACTTTCTATAGAATTAGTCCTTTAAAGAGTAAGATAATATATCTATAGAATAATTATCTAGTCCTTATGTAATTAGCAAAAGACACGTCTCTACACATAATAAGTTACACACCTTCTAGTGCTCTATACTGTATACCTGTATACCTTATGCAGTATAGGTACACAATTGCCTAGTTTACTGCTTAGAAGTGCTGCTTTCCTAGGTTTGTTAGGTAGTAGGAGAGCTAAGATGCCGCAAACGCCACATTAGGGCGCACTATAATTGCAGTGTAGAGTATTAATCCTACACGCTCTTAGTATTTCTTAATTTTATGCTTTATTACTAATCCCTAGTTGCTTATAAGCTCTTCTAATAGTAAAAGAGTTCCTAGGAAAAGCGCGCTTTCTGTAAAGTTAAACTTCTTTACTACTTTCTTAATATATGTGTTATGTACTAGCTAGATTATTCTAGCCTTTCTATTCTTAATTATTTTAATCTTTAAAAACTATTTGCACAGCCCTTAATCTTTTAGCTTGTACATTTTCTTAATTACACTAATTAATTAGTAAGCTTTTAACTTATTATTATAGTAATAAATATAAAGTATATTATCTACATAAAAAAGAAGTAAGATATAGTAATTACAGTTAAAAAATAAGCATAGCTTCTTTTTAAATAAGATAAAGTTAAGCTTCTAAAAAGCCTATAAAAGCTTCTAGTACTACAAGATTAGTAAGTTGCGTAGTCTATATAGGGCTTAGAGAAGCTTAACGCATATGCTAGGCTTTATAAAGCTTTTTAGAAGCTTACATGTTACTTCTAGCTTACCTTTACAGTGCGTGTTTAGAAATGTGCTTATAACATTATATTACTTAATCTTTAGGTTAAATTAAGCTGCTATTACTATTACTGTTTAGAAGGATCTAGCTGCAAAAGTAGCAGCATAGGTTAACTAGAGCAAGTCCTTGCTCTAGAGATTACTGCGTACACAAATGCAAGCTTTGCATTTAGCAAAATACCTATCCTAGTTAAATTTATATGTAAATACCTACTTTAGTAAGAGCAGCTTAGATGTTGCTTTAGTTTATATAATCTCTTTCTAAGTACTTTTTTTAAGTAGGGTAGCTATCTCTTTCTATGCTGTAATCTTAAAAAAATTTTTATATAGGTGTTTATATAAATCTCTTTATTTTAAGAGTTTTTTTAAAAGCTTATAAGCTCTTAGTTAAGGCTACCTAAAAAAAGCAGCTGTAAAAAACACTATGTAGAGCATTTTAAGCGCTTTATTATTATAAGTAATAAATGCTCTAAGGAAGTTTATTTAGAGGTGCTCTAGATTAACTAGAGCTAGGCGTATACTGCTCCTCTCTAAGAGTGTTGTATATATACCTCTGCTTCCTGCACTCTTAGGCTTACCTAGGTTATTAGGATTTTGCCTCTATATTCTTTAGCTTATGCGTGTAGCTAGTCCCTAGCTCTTTTTATTATACATATGTTTAAAAGGTGCCTTACCTGCTTTAACTAGAGCTACAGAAGATAATGTCTTAGCATAAAAAGTAAAAGTTAATTTTTTAACTAGTAAGTTAGCTGTTTAACTTAACAAGCCTAGTAAATCTGCTTCTCTAGTTAAGTGCACTTGCTAGGGATTACTAGTATGCTTGTGCCTACCCTATATAGGGCGTGTTGTAGAGCTATCTACAAGCTCTAGCTTAGGAGTTAGCTCTAGGGTAATAAGTGCTATATGTTTATTAGGAACTGCGCAAATTCTTAGTAACTTACTTATTATGCTTGTTACCTACACAGTTACTTCTACCTTTAAGTGCTAATTCTCTAGCTAGCTAACCTAAGTTCTAATAAGCTTTTTAGTTTCTACACTTCTAAGCTTACACTTTTAGGGCTTCTAATTTAGTATATTACTTTACTGCTTATCTAACTTTTAAGGTAAAAGCTTAAAAGCTTTTTTTGCATTATAAATCTTACTTTACTTATTAAAAATTTTAATAATTTTAAAGGCTTTTTTCTAAGAAATTAGCTTATTACTTTTATTTTTATAAAAGTGTGTCTTATTAAAAGCTATGTTTTTTATAGTAATTACCTAGTTAAGCAATAAAACTTATATTCTGTAGATATTTAAAGCTCTGTAGCCTACAAGATATTTTATGTAGCCCTATAAAGTTACTTTAAAGCTTTGCTTCTAACGCCTAGCTGCTTACTCCCTATTAAGTGGGTAGGCGCGACAGCTGTATGTGTAGGTCCTGCTCTAATTAGGCTTTAGATTAGCTGTAGCACTCTTTACCTGCTCTAGCTTATAGTATTTAAAGTAGTTAGTAAACTACGCGTCTAAGACTTTATTTAGTAAGTGTAGGTTATGTGCGTGCAACAGGCTTATATTGTACAGCTATGTTGCTGCGTTTACTACTTCTAGCTAGAGCTTTTTAGGGAGTCCTGCGCTGCTCTTTATCTTAATAAACTTTATAATTATTTTTTATTTAGCTCTTTCTGCAGCTTTATTTAGCTTATAAGTGTATAGTAAAAAGCTTTTAATATTAATGCCTAACTTTTTTACTTAGAGCTTATACCTTAACTTTTTATGCTAAGGGAGCGTAGCAGCATTATTATTTTACTGTATTTTACTAATCTAGAGCTTATATTAATTAAACACTATGCTCTTAAAGTTCTTTATTACTTTTTAGATTTCTAAGAGTGTTTTTACTTAAAAAGAGTATAAAAAAATTTTACTACTATATTTATCCTTAATAATTATTATTTATAGAGCTCTACTGCGCCCTAATAGTATATTAAACATGTCCTATGTAATTCTCTAGAATAGGTAAGGAGCTTGCTCTTTTAGTCTTCTTAATATAACCTGCTTAGCGTGTGTTGTTGCGCAGTGCTTACAGCGTACTTACTCTATACCTGTTATTTATACGTTCCTTGCGCTTTTAACTAGAGCCCACAGAGCTTTAGGGCCTAGGTGTCCTGCGCGCGCATGCTAGAGCTCTTCTAAGTCTAAGTGTAAAAATATAGTCTATAAGCGTTAGCAATCTAGGAGCACACTTTACACTAGTAAGTAGAAAGAGACAGCTTTATATTTAACAAACATAAGGTTATGTTCTTAGTAAAGTGTTATAAGTACTCTATTCTTTTCTAGCGTGCTTATGCGCAGTGTATAGTTAAGTTTTAAATACTATAGTCCTTTTTCTCTTAAATAAGCTTTTAAGATAATATTAATGTAAAATCCTTCTACTATAACTACCTCCTATAGTGTAAGATCTTCTGTGCGCTCTTTTTATGCTTTATTTAACACCTTTCTAAGCTTTTTAGTTCCTGTTCTCTAGATTAAAAACAACTAGGTGCTAGCTTCTACTATGTGTAAACCTTAAGCTTTCTTAAATAACCTAGGTATAAGCAGCTTTATACTATTTACTAAGTGCGTAGCACTTCTATTGTCTAGAATTATGCTTATAAAGAGTAGGTAAGTGTTAAAATCTATAGTTACGTGCATCCCTAGTTTTACTAGAAGCGCTAGGTTAATAAGTGCAGCAATAATGCTTCTTAGAAATGCTAGCTTGTCTAATTCTTTAATAGCTTTTAAAGTAGGGGAGGCTTTATTTAGAATTATGTAGCCTTTTTTAAGCAGTACAGCTTTTACTTTCTTATGCTATGCTTACTTAAGCCTTTTAAAGATCTTTTAATGTGCAGTTTTACTAAGCTTCTTTAGCTTTCTAGTAACTACTAATATAAGGTCTCTGCAGTCTGCTGCTTTTTATAAATAAAGAGATTACTCTAGAGCTCTGCATAGGCACAGGTAGCCTAATTAGGCTAAAATAGATTAGGCTAAATTATTATCTAATTATCTACTAAGTGTTGTAAATATACCTATGCCTTAGTTGCTTACGCGCAGGAAGTGCTTTTAAAGCATTATTAAGAAGATCTTACTAATTTCTTAGATTGTTAGAGGTTTCTTACTAAGTACGCTAGCCTCTATAACCCTTTAGTGCATAAAGCGCGCCTAGTCTAGTGCAAGCTTTAGAGCTAAGGCGTCTAGGAAGTCTTGTGCGGCTAGCTAGCCTTCTACGTTAAGAATCTTGTAGGTCCTTGCCTTAGTGTATAAGAAGTGCTACTGCTAGTACTAAGCTTCTAGGGTTATAGTGCTATGCTTTACCTTAGTAAGGTAAGCTTTGTACTCTACTTATATAAGATTCTTTATGCTTGCGTCTATTAGTGCTAGCTCTTGTTTTAAGGCTTGTACAAGTGCCTATAGAGTGGATTAGTTCTCTAACATAAGCTGCATTATTGCAGGTCCTAGGAGCTCTAGTGCGACAGTTGCATTAACCTAGTTCTAGATTGTCTAAAGACGCGTTGCGCAGGAAGCCTAGTCGCTTAATTAAGCTTAGTACTTAGCAATATTAGTCTAGTACTGTACGTTAGCCTTCTCTAGGGGGTTCTTAGTAGTGATCACTCTAAGTGTAAGCATCTCTAGAGCGCTGTCCATAGGATTTAGAGCGTCTAGTCTATCTAGATTAATCATGTCCTATAGGTTTTTGCTAAGAGCATAGAACTAGAGCTAGATAAACTAGAGAGGCCAGCTCACATAGTCCTTAAGCTAGTATGCTCCTGTTAGGAGAGGAGCATCTTAATTAGCTATAACATAGGCTTTAAAGGTAATAAAAATTAATAAGGATAAGAAAAAGAGCTTCTAAACAGCTTTTACTAGCGCTATAGTTATACAGGGAGAATTATCCTAGGTTCTTAAAGCGCTAGGCCCATAACTATAGAGGATAAAATAGCCTGGCAGTAGCTGTTTAGAAGATTAGATAAAGTGACTCTGCTATCTAAGAGAGCTAAAGGCTCTCCTTATATACACCAAGCTTCAGAACATAATATCTCCAGATCCCGAGCTGCGTCCCAGGCTCTGAGCCCCCAGTCCCAGGCTCCGAGCCCCAGTCCCAGGCTCTGAGCCCCAGCCAAGGCTCTCAGTATACGCGACAAATATGTATTATAGATTGCTAAGTATCTAAGTCTAAAAAGGAGACGAAAATATTTGTATGCATCCTTGATAACACTCTTCGCTTAGTCTGTATCCCTCTTGAACTCCCCAGAAACCCCGAGAACTAAAAAATCGTTATCCCTTGTACTCTGGTAACAAAGAATCTTAAACCTCACGGGTCGCCCCCCTAAACGATCCAAATTCTTGCACGCCAACATAAAAACATCTCTCCTCAATCCACCCTCCTAACAACCCCATCAGCCCCTTTAACCTCACCTTCTAAAAGAATCTCATGCCCATCACCATCTCTGACAAACCTCGCCGCAACACTTCCTACCACGGCTACACAGGCCAACGTCCACCACGCTAATCCCACAACTCCGATATCTAATCCCCTGCCAAATATATAACCCCCTAGAATCGGCCCAAAAGTTCTTGTCAAACTACTTACCGACTGTCCTAGGCCATGCACAGTTCCGAGGACAGAAGGGTGCGGACAGCAGTTGTTGATAAGGATGGTAGCGCAAGGGAGGGCGAAGGTGCGGGCGAGAACTTGCAGAAATAGAACAACGGTAATGCAAAGCCAAATTAGGATACCAGAGACACCAGCGGGGGGTTTGGACCAAGTGGGTACGGTGCTTAAGAAGGGAACGAGCGTGTATGTAATCGGGAACAATAGTAGGAAGAGTCTGTAACTCTTCGCCGTCCCCAGTCTATGCGAAAGCTTCGGGTAAAGAAATAACTGTAGCGTGATACCAACGAAACCTAGGATCGCGAGGGCAAGACCTATTCGCGGAGGTGGAAGGGCTAGGCCACCTGTGAAGTGGATAAGTCCATGTGGTTTGAAGTTCTTGGGATGAGGGTGTACGGGGTCGTATCGTGGTGCCGAGAGGTAGATAAACCAGAGGGAGTTAAATGTTCCAACGTGCATTGCGAGGAGGCCGTGAGAAGATAGCGTCATGATTAGAT
This sequence comes from Lindgomyces ingoldianus, assembly GCF_010093535.1. Taxonomy (NCBI): domain Eukaryota; kingdom Fungi; phylum Ascomycota; class Dothideomycetes; order Pleosporales; family Lindgomycetaceae; genus Lindgomyces; species Lindgomyces ingoldianus. The sequence continues at coordinate 662,219 of NW_022985172.1, forward strand.
TTGGAGTCCATATCCGGCGAAAGGGAAGTTTCCTTCGGATCAGTGGTTTGTCTGAGACTATCCCCAGGGTTTCTGGATATGCGGAGACGGGTGTTTGCTGGAGCTCTACATCCCCTGGTTCATCTACCGCGAGGACAGTATACCCGTCGGCGATGTTCTGGCGCAAAATGTGTCGTCGTATCCATCGTCCAACGCGGAGGCCATAGTCAGGCCTATGCTTCGCCATCTCGCTAGTCTCTTCAAGAAAGAGGAGAACACCGCATACGGATATTAAGAGGAAGATTGCGCTCATAAGGTTCGGCAGTGCGTAGGGCCATTTCCTCATCCACTCTACGCCATTTTTGCCCCCAATAACTGATCCTGGACCGAAGATGCCTGGATAACTTCCTACAGGGTCGGCTAATATACCACCTAAATTGAAGTTAGCAGTGACTAGGTGATGCCGCTAGCATCGATCCTACCCAATATTGGCCCTATAATGACTCCAATATTGAACGTCATTGGAAGAATGATGAAGGCTCTTGACTGGTATTTCTTCTCTTTGATGATCTCGGAGATCATTGTCCTCATAACTCCTATGTTGCCATTCAAGATCCCACCCATACATCTGAATAACACAGCAACGGGGAAGCTGTGGGAGAATCCAAATCCAATGACCGAGAGCATTGTCCCTAGCAATCCAATCCAGATGACTCTCTTGCGACCGCCATACTCGGAATCGGCAAACCGGCCCCAAAGAATGGCAGTAAGAAACTGTGCTGCAGGGAATGCAGCCTGAACAACACCTGCTTGGAATGATATCGTTGAATCCGGCGCACTCGGATCAAAAGACTGAAGCTGGTAGAAAAGATAGGCTCCCAGTGAGGTCTGCGTTAGTGGCTCTGAAAGACGTGATAGGGTCAAGATCAAGAGCTGGTCTTTCCGTGGTAGCGAGCGCCATGATATCGGCTCCTCCTTAGTGGCTTCGGTTTGCTCTGTGACATCGACCTGTGGTAAAGCCGTGCCAGCTTGTACATTGGTCGTGATGAAGAGCTCCCGTTCATGCCGATCTCGGCCCGAATATGTGAGATTGCGACCATTACTTGAATCAGGGACATTGTTTTCTCTAATTAAGAGGTCTTGCTCTGTAAATTCGAAGCTCTGGCTCGGGGATGTCTTCTTGCTACTTCCTATCGATAAGGCGACGTCGGAGTCGTCTGATGACGTCGAGGGGGACCTCGGTACATAGGTCTCGGGCGCATGGTTTGCGCTCATCAGAAGAAAATAGATAAGCAAAAAGCCGCTAGATCTAGCAGCAAATAGAAGTCTGTTAGGAGAAGAGACGATAGAGAAGCAGTCTTGGAGGGTACGGAGAGGAAGGGCACGCGACTTATCAGGCGTCAGAGAAAAGCGCAAAACCTAGGTTCTCAAGCCGGGGAGTTCGAGCGACGTGCAGACCAGGTAGAGAGAGGCATAGCCACGATGCCTTGGCCATCCTCATTGGTGTTGAGAGTTGCCTGACCGGGTTTCTTTGCCTTCACCTGCAGATGTTGGGGCGCGAGAAGCCGGTCGAGCCGCGCGAGGTTAGCGGGGAAAACGCCACAATGGCCAGGGCGGACATCGTGAAGCAAATCGGAGTTGAGATGATTGGAATAATGAGAGGAACGACTGCCTCGACGCGTTTTCGTATATAAGATGTATAGTGGGACATCGAGAGTATTCGAGACCTATCAAAAAGCGATAGCAACTATGAAAAGTCGGGGAAAGTGACTCTAAACTGGCTAATGTCTAGAATAGGCATGCCGAAGGGGGGCTGAGTCAGCATGACCTACCTCAACAATGTGCGTTCCTGTAGCAATTGAACGAGAAAGGGAAGCCTGTCATACAAGCACGATATTGTCTCTCCGGAATTTGTTCATCTTTTCAAGAACTTTGCTTTTCCGTAAGTCCTAGTATGCGATCCTCCTTGGTGCTCTAGCAAGCCTGAATTCTCGTCCTCATCTGCTCTCTTCCATGCACACAGTCAAGTTCCTTACCCCCAGTATAGCTACGAGAAATACTCCGTCCCGGGGCCTAAATAAGTCTTCCTTCCTGTCAAAATGGACCCAAGGTTGTGTCCACCTCCATGTCGCCGCAGCAAGTTCAATCCGATAACACAGCTCTTAGAAGTATTTCGGCATATTTAGATGGTACGAAGTGATTGGAGGGCGGTACAGGTTCGCCGATGTAGGAACTCAGTGGCGTTATTGGTGACTAGTTATCCGGACCGTCAATACCTTGGTGGTACCAGAACGTATCGATCGCAACATCTGCAGCAGCCTAGCTCTGTAGCAGGGCTCTGTATGTGATATTTTTAGGGTAATGCTAAGGTGTTCTATCCAATTTAATTCGCCAAAGAGGCGCAATCGGTAGGTCATGACTGAAAACCTAGCGATCTACTCGCAGTAAGGAGAAGCTTTCAACATACATTCAGTTAGGCCTTCAAACGCTGTGAATTTATCTTCGTCGGGCCGGGTGGGTTGGAATTCGGAATAAACGTCTATAAGCTTCCTCTAGTATCTAGATCTTTGAATAGTGACTCCTGGGGTCTCTTGCGAATGAGGGGTAAACGGACCCTTGTTCCCAAGAGGTATCGGGACCCCCCAAGGGAATTTTCACAAGCATTTTCCACAGAGAGGTCAGAGCGCTCCGTAGTGCTTGGTCCAAGCCGAAGATTAAATACCAATAGAGAGAGCATCCGTTCATGGGAGCTCAGCCACGGCACCCGGATGGATTATTCCGATGCACTTAGGGATGAAACTTAAAAGAAACGGGGAAAAATGTCTTTAACTCGGTCTAAGAAGGTGTCGGATAGGGAGCTTGATCGCAAAAAGAGCAACACGTTCTGGACTAGTACACCAAAGGTAGCCCTTGGTTGCCCTGGTTTGCGAGCATGCGCATAGATAGATCTCATTGAATTGACATTGTATAGAGCCAACTCTCTTTATTGCCATAGCCTAGTTGAATGATGCATTGTGAACCAATCCAAAGATGTGTAGTTCAAAGAGACGGACAAACTTGAACAGCGTTACGGAATTTGAAAGTAGATCGACATTCCGTATCCCCCATGTATGAATAACTCAGACTTCTTCACGGTAAGAGCGAGGAACAGGGGATTCGGGCCCCCAGTAATGATTCAGGGTGGCATAGTGATCAGAAAGTGCGGAAGATGATGGATTTAGGAGGAGCTGGAGCGGATAAGTTAGGTCGAGAAACCGTGGAGATTCGCACCCAAAATTTCCCGTTGGACCGCCGTTAGGATGAGTCTCTGGATATTTCGGGGGCCAGGGAGGAGTGAGTTGCCTGAGCGCAGACGCTACCTTGGAGGTAGTAGTGCTCCTATACAATAAACGCTGTAGATTGTCCTCGGTATCAAGCCCAAAGCTTCTCTCAACATTTTCAAGGACCATAGATAGAGCGAAGGCGAATTCATCCGGTATGTTGAAAATTTGAATTTGAGGGGAAAGGAGAGGAGGCAGAAGACTTCTGAATCATAGTCCCACCCCCACGTCGTGCAGGAAATCTTCGATTCGCGGCATAATCTAGCTCCGGACCCGACCATCTATCAAAATTGCTGCACAGTGAGGCTCAAGTAGAACACCTGTTTGTTGCGGTGGTTCAGAAGCTCTCCAAAATGTCGTGGTGGGCTCCCGACTCGTAGCCGACTCCGCCGACTATTGACAGGCCGTGCAGGCGTGACACACCATCCGGGACTATTGGAATCGGATTGATATGAATACCTCTGGCTTCTGAGGCCCGAGTGGGCTGGACTAAAACAGGAGCGTGGGGTTGAAGTTCGTAAAAACGGGCTGAAGCTTCCCGAACGTTGATATGCAGATACTGCCAATTCAGCCTTGGCCTTCGATCTCGTTTGAGCCCAGCAGCGAAGAATCGGGGCGCAGTACACTGATGATTTCACAGTGGATGAAAATGGTAGAACTGAGGACAGGGAAGTTGATCATTTGGAGAGGTTATAGCCGTACAGGGCGCCACCCCTACTCGAAAAACTTAGGACAAGTTGCACTGACGGAACTTCAGCGATGGTCAAAAAGATGCAAGTTCGATGACACTCATGATGACGCAATTCCAAATACGACGCCACAGCCGAAGCTCAGGTGGCCCAAGCTCCACGCCCCGCCTCACTGATTCCTCATCACCAAAACAGCCACCGTCTCAATTCCAATTTCCTGTCCTCGAAATACATACATATACCTCATACCTCCCTTCATGCGCATTTCATTCATTCCAACCCTTATTCGAGCACTCTTTACTGTCTCTAATACTTCTCTCCAAAACCCACCAAAAGTCGTCTTCCGCACTCTCTATCAAACTCCTCAGCGCCCAACTGTCCTCCGGTCTATGCCAAACATCCCTTTCCTTGGAGCACTTTTCGGTTCCAGTACCAAAAATATGGCGGATACGAACTTTCCCGTTCAGAAGACCGAGGGCGAGTGGCAAGCTGTCTTGAGTCCCGGTACATTTCCCTCCCACCATCCCAAGGGTATCCCAACAAACTGTTCTGACATCCATGTCCCCAGAGCAATTCCGCATCCTCCGCCAAAAAGGCACCGAAATGGCCGGCTCCGGCAAGTACGACAAACACTACCCTGACGCTGGCATCTACAAATGTACTGCCTGCGAGGCGCCTCTGTACAAAGCGAGCCACAAGTTCAACTCGGGTTGCGGGTGGCCTGCCTTCTGGGACGCGTTCCCCGGAGCCGTCGGTCAGCATACAGACCGCAGCTTTGGCATGGAGCGGACGGAGATTGTGTGCAATAACTGTGGCGGACATCTCGGACATATTTTTAAGGGAGAGAAGTTCGGGAACCCGAAGGATGAGCGGCATTGTGTAAATAGTGTTAGCATTAATTTCAGCACGGAGGCAAAGAAAGAAGAGGAAAAGTGACTGGATAAGTGTATTCAAAGAGGAAGAGAGGTGGAGTTGTGGGTATTATATGTGTGCTGATGATGATTCTATGAGGGTTACGAGAGTTAGAATGGACTTGTGCCTAAATTCCTTTTCGATTTTTCAGCCGTCGTCTTGTTGTAAGCAATACGGTCCGTTAGGATAGTTTCACCGATGTAGGATCTCTCTCTAAATTTTAGGTGGTTGAGAGGAGGGAAATGACATGATTCTTCCGTACGGCTTCAGATTTACCCTTTCACCCTTTCACTCTCTTCCCTTCACACGTTGTCGCGACTGTGCATCGTCCTTCAGACCTTCTCAGCTTTCCATTTTAGATCGGCATAGCCTTCAGCTACCAGAATCCGATAGAAAGCGTCGAACGCATCTGCAGTAGCCCTGGGTAGGTCTACTCTTCTGGTTTGAGTAGGTAGCGCAGATCCTCTGCGTACCTGTACGCCTCATGATTCAGGACCGTGCACTTCAGATAGATTTGGATGTTTAAAATTGTCGGTAAAAAGCCCTGGAGGTCTTTCCTTCATTGCTCTATTCCGCCTTCCTCCAAGCGAGAACGAGGATGTTGAGAGGGCGTCGAGGACGTTATTCGTGGTGTTGAGGAGCATCGTATAGCCCATTTTGAAGGAGACCGCTGTTTCAAGTGGGGGGCAACGTCCTCTAGAAGGGTCTCTTCAAGCCATTTCGTTAGCCTGGTTACACTCGGGCAGGCAGGGCTCTCCCATGTCTTAAAAGTGTATTAAGAAAGTCACCTGACCCCTCTTCTAGCTTTGTAATTGAGCGGTTCATGGCTTCGAACATTTACTGTATATCATACATCTTATTATCCTTCTTAGTAACCTCGTCCATGGTCTCGTGGTCGCCACTGGCAGCGGCAGAGGCAGCAGAAATGGATGCAATAGCCACTATCTAACTGATTTGAGCGATGATTGACGCGAGATCGGTGAAATATCTGAACATGCTAAGCAGACTAGATTAGATTGTGAAAACCATCTAGCTTCTGGATATCCATACTAATGTCCTTGATCCTGTCTTTGGAAAGATTTTTAATCTGCTGGGCGACCCGGAGAGATGTGACAATGTATTGCTGGCCGAAGGCCTAGGACTTCTCGATCATATAGTTCTGGGACCCATCGCTGCTCTCATGACCCTTGAGGACCTGCTAGGAAGGGAAGGCTTACTGTGAGGCTATCAAGAGCACCAAAGCTATGAGGAACTGAGTTGATTGGTCAAGGAGTGTACCCAGGGGGAGATGTATATACAAAGGGGCGAGCTGGGCAAGCAGCGGTTAATGGGTACGAGCAGGTGGTGGGAGCTCGGCCGAGATCCTGCGAGCTCTATAACTGCAAAAACTTACTAATCGACATCGAGAATGTCTTTCTTTATCACGATCTAATTACGCTTCAAGGTTGCCGCTGGCACTTGGCGAAACTCTAACTCCAACTCCAACTTCTAGCGGAGGATGTGGCTTAAGCCGCCCTACAGTTGAATCAATGTGCGTAGTCATGGCCAGTGGATGTCTCGATGCTAGCCTTTTATCGTGAGATATGGTGCCACGTCGCCTCCTTGAACACCGATAATTACGGACATTTCTTTACACCGGATGAGTGTGCTCAAGACAATTCAAGCCATTCTCCTGGCGATCTCTCCACCCCAGCTATTCAGCGCTCTAATGCATAGTGTATGTAGCACAATTGCAACTTCGCTCGTATATCCTCGCTCGAGCCTCTTTTGCACATGGATAGGATTTGATTTGATCTTCGCGTAGGTTACATTCTCAAGAATGAATTGTTTATCATGAATATCACAACCAGAGGTAGTGGCCACCTTAGACACCGAAATTACTCACTAGCCGCTCTCATTTCTTATTTCAGTGGCAGGATACGTCGTTCCAAGCTGAGTCATGATGAAGCCGCTCGAATTTTCGGTCTTGATAGAGGATCTAAGGCTACGCTAGTATCCTCTCCAAGAAAATCGGATTCACAGGCGACCTGTGCTACAGCAAGCTCGTAGGGTCAATTTTGGTGAAGACAAGAGATGCTTGATGTTAAATCCTCAGCACCTGTGACACGGGGTGATCCAGGGATGCAATATATATGCAGGGCGGTAAATTTCGGATACTTACCTGTACCATAAACCATTACTCCGAATTCTGACGTAAAATCACCTCTGTTTCGACTGTAGCAGGATTCTAACAAGCATCCTTGAGAAAGGTTTCTTCGAGAACACTTACCCAGTGAAGAGTGAAGTCTCAGTCTGCTCAAAAATTTATGAAGATGAGGTAAGAATCACATAGTCAACAACAAAATTTAAACAGAATGTTTCAGCTTTATACTTCTACATTTATTTATCTCCTGAAATAATTTAGGTGTTCCGTTCTCCCTACTCTCTACTTGAAGCGAGCCTACTACCACATCTTATGATTTCATTACGTCTGTATTAGCTGCCAAACTACCTTCTAACCCTCTTCTTCCTATCCTCTCCCGCATCCCAAACCAACTTTTCCAAGCTCATATCAATTTTACTTATCAGGAATCTCTCGCTCCGCTCATCATTCTGTGCCTAGCGCTGAGGAGGTGAGATATAACGTCTATTTTTGGGCCTCAACTTGCTCGGTGTTTGTAGCTCGGACGGTGACTTTTCCGACCAGGCTTCGGCCGTTCCCTGAGATGATACCTTTGAGGGCGCTGAAGTCTGCGCGCGGCTTCTTCTCGCGCACCACTGGCGGCCCCCCGGGCGAATCGTGAGTGGGCTTGGATTCTGGTGTGGCTTGGAATGGTAGATTATTCCTAGAACCTTCGGATTCTGGAGTTCTCGTGGGTGGTTTTGTGTGCGTATGGTTTATAAATGTGGGGGCTGGCGGTGACGAGGATAGTGAGAGCGATTGCTGACGTTTCCTTTTTTTATCGAGAAGATAGAGAGAAGGTTCTGCAGGATCTCCTTCTCCCGTACAGGCAACTGGCTGTGAAGATGCTAGTGGTCGTGGTGCGACCCTCGAGACAATGTCCGGGTTGTCAAGAATGATATTAGGAAGTATGACATCGCAACCTCTATCTGCTGATATGGGTGCATATCCAGGCGCAGCCGGCGACCGGTTCGCGCCGATAAAAGGAAGCTTGTTGATGCCTCTCAGATCAGGTGGAAACTGCATTGAATGCACAATCTTGTTGTCATCGGATTGGACGCGAAGTACTAGACCGGAATTCTTCGCATCACTTCGACGGGCGCCAACCATCATCGACGATTTGGCCTTGGCGAGCTTGATACCCTCGATTTTGTCATTAGGACACAGTGTTTGGAAACCAGAAGACTGATATTTCGAAAGAGTGGGCTTTGGTTCGACTATGCGACCCCGTGGGAGATGGCCGACAAAATGATCCGGGGCAATGTCAACACCAAACCGACCAATTGAATGTACACCCAAAGCGGAGTTAATGCCGCCACAGTAATCTTCCCAGTCTTTCTCATTATTGAGTGGTGCTGTTAGGAACCAGCTATGTTGGTAGAGAACCTCGGGTAGATAAGCTCTCTCGTCTTTAACCATTGTGGGATTGTTCTTAACCGCTATTGTGTAGCTTAGGATTGGTGCGATATTTCTAGCAGCGGTATGTGGAATGCCTTGCTCTAAAAATATGGGCTTCTCTTCTGTCGGTGCTTCAGTGATATCGTGTCCAGCCATGTTACAACATTCTTCATAGCTCATCATCGTAGTGTCCGAGACTGGAATGATATTCGTGCTAGGAGTGAAAGGATTGCGCCCCGTCACAACGACAGAACTCCCTCCTGTGGTCATTTCAGGAGTAGTGGCTCCTTCGGAGAGGGGGAGCGCGGAAGAACTCGTCTGCATTTCTTCTTTGGTAGAGTTCGTGTCCGCCTTAAGTTCACGATCGGAATTCGAGATATCGAGAGAGATATTAGCCTTCTGGGCGTAGGATATTTTTGTAACCCCCTGGCTGTCCTTGTGTGTGGAGGTCTTCTCTTCAACGTTCCTTTCACTCTTTCGTTCTTTGACGGGGGATACTTTAGCCACACCAGAATCGGCAACTTCCTCGGAGGAGTCGTGCCTCGTCGTTGCAATCAAGTCTTCTCCTACAGCCTCTTCCGATATTTTTGCCTTCGTGTCTTTCTTAGAATCCTAAGCTTTGGACTCACTGGGGCCGCCATCACTCACCTGTACTTCTTTTTGCGGTACCTGTACACGTGTCTCAACCATTGAGTCTTCATCATGAGCGGGGACTACATCGTTGATAGGATCATGCAGAGTGCTGCTTTCCGGGATCATCTGAGTGGCCTTGTCCGTACCAAGGATGTCATGTTGAAGGTCGATAGGGTCATGCATTGTGATGTTCTTCAACTTCATCTCAGCGGCCTTGTTCGTCTCGGGGGCGTCTTGTTGACCCTCGGCAGCCTTCACGGTGCTTTCTGCTTCTTGTTTGCGCTGGAGGAGTATCATAGGTTCCATCTCGTTTTGTGGGCTCTGAATAACTTTCAACTCTGGAGGTGGAGCTGGGATATTGTGGAATGGTAAGGTGAAGATCTTATCCTTGGCAGACGCTGTTGGGGTAGGAGCGGCAGGAACAGCAGAGCCGATGTATATCTTGATCTTGTTCGAATCGGCTCACAGTAAGGCGTCGTCGCCATCGCCGTGACTGCGTTTCGGCATGGTTGTGGAATGTTCAATATAAAGCATATGCAAGGGTACACATAGGTAGAGTTGGAGAATTGAGGATTGGTGTTAGATAGTATGACGAAGTGGAATTCAGGAAAGGGATAAGAAGTCAGTCGGAGGTAAGTTGCTGTTGCTTGCTGTGGCCTGTGCACCTACATCACGAAGCGGTGAATGTGTGATGTCGCCGTAATTCGCGTTATTCACCAAATATGCTTATGAAGGAGGAAAATGCCCGAAGCGATATGGATAGATTCTGTCCCGATTGTGCCTTCAATAGCCGCAGGCTCGGCAGGCAAACAATACCGCAATTTTTTAGAAAGCATTCTGCGAAGTCCTGGAAATCACGTGATATATTAATATACTTCAGTGACGAACAGGAGGATGGATTCTTCCGGCACCTTTATAAATATAGATCTAATTACTATTATCTAAAATTCCACTTATAATCATTCTGTGCAAGGAGTTGACACTCTTTACGCGTTCTCGTACATGCCTCTTTTCCAATGGCAAGGCATTTGGATGAAACGCCATTTATGGATAATTTGGGTTACCTTCTTTCGACTATACCAAATGCGATGACATCCGAGGCATATGCGATTTTTTAATGCCGATGAGATCGAATATGGACTCAGCCCCCGTGATTGCCATTTTGGATGCACACCTGCAGCATGCATTTTATATGCTCAACATAGTCAAGATTACTAGAAACATTTCTGTAATCGTGCCCTATTAAAGGAAATGCATATCCCCGTTCCAGATACCAATATCTATTATCTCGGCTCGCAACCTACCTTGCCGACAGCAAGACTTCGAGCAAGTCTTGCGAGACAATTCTAAAAGAAGAGGCTTGTCGTAGTGCAGTGAGATGGTCGCGTCGTGCCTTGGAAGCAAGCATTCGTTAGCGAGGATGTTGGAGAAATCCTCGACGTTGACGACTGCCACCCCTCTTCGTACCAGTCGTTCATGAAACCCTCAACCACGGGTGGTGAGAACAAATCATGCAGAAATGTGTACCGCAGTTCGACCTCTTCGACTGGCACCGGGAGCTAGGGAAGACGTGACTCAAAGGCACCGCGAACAATGCCGTACTCGTCACGGATGTGGATATTACTCTCCATGATGGAGGTATATCTAGGAAGTTCCACGCTTAGGAAAAGATCATCGCGTCCGTAGAAGGCCTCTGTATTCAGATGCCAGTTACGCCCCACCAGGCCCTGAAAGCTCTAAAGCGGTCGACGAACACGGGTGACAATGTCTGGTACGCAGGTCGTCCAGTCTTGCTGTCGTTGATGATCCGGAACATGGGGCCGTTATCGAACCTCGCTGGGACTTGCGATACCGGGAAATGGTAAAACTCGTCGGGGATAGACGACGTCAAATTCACTGACTCACCATGGTTCTACACGAACTTGTAAATGGGACTCGGCTCCTCAACCTTAACGGCTCGCTTGACTTGCTTCTGAGACGTGAACACGTGCCCCACAGAGTCGGGGGTTCCTCCCTCAGATTGAAGGAAGGAAGGAAGGGGAGAATGGGCCAGCGCGGGCCTGGATGATGTAGCACAGGATAGGGATGCTAGAATCCAAGTCCATCCAGGGTCTCGGAACGACTGTATACAACGAGCATCAACCACGGAATGATAGAGCCTACCAGCTGGGATAGGAACTTGAGAGATCTTCCGCTTCTCACCGGTTCCTTGGACAGCGACCTTGCCTACGAATAGTGTCAGCAACTAATAAGCCAGTTCATTGAAGGGAAGTCGGCATACCTGATTGAGGTTTTGAGCTCCTCGATTTTCGAACAGTGACAGAAATCGACGGTCCACTAGTTGGAATCTAACAGTCGCTGACTTATGCACAGTCTTCTTCGCCAATGCCCTTTTCTCTGAGATGGCGGCGAAGGATCTAGCCTTTTCAATGGTGCTCTTCTCACCGACAGAAGCAAAGGGTCGTACCTTCTTAACTGCGCACTTCATATCCGTGGCGAGGGGTCGGCTCATTCTAGCCCCATTCTTGACAGGAACCGACTTCGGTACATTTGAGATATTGGTGGGAACGACCCTTGTCGTTGTCCTCTTCTTCTCCAGAGTGGCGTTCATAACTGGTAGGGTCTTGGGAGGACTAGTTGCAAACCGGGAGGCTGGAAGGGGTTGGCGAGTCCTAGCCAATCGTGCCGCATGGCGGCCACCGACTGATTTCGTCGTCGTTGTCGTCTGGTCTAGCGCTCGTACCGGAATTGGGCGAAGTTTCTGGATGGAAATAGGGATCTTGCACACAAATGCGGAAGCAGCTGAGATGACAGAGGTGGTCGCAGTAAGGGAGAGAGGATTCAGCCTTGCCGTAGTGATGAAAACTAAATCCTGACTTAGCACGTATAAGGTCAGCGAGATGTTAATGGGGGTACAACCTGGCAGGTTACCTACCAGATACCGTAGGTATGAAGAAGAAGAGAAAGGACGCAGTAGAAGAGGCGGCTTATATCTCTGTACACCGTAGCTCCTCCCAACGGCGGGCAGAGTCGTGCAACCGCTTGGCAACGGGAATTTTGAAGGAGATCATGAACAGGTTTTTGTTGACGATCAAACAGTATAAAAATGAGACTAGTGATTAATAATTTGCCAAGGAGACTCAGAATGGTGATAGACGGGAGAAACTCACAAAACGAACGCGAGTTTAGAGGAAGCGTCATTCAAGGCTCAGTACCAAAGAAAAGCCTCGCCCTATTGGTGCTAGATCACCTACCGCGGAGCAAAATTAGAATACATGGTCTCTTCTTCGAATTTTGCCCAAGCACCTAATGAATCAAGTGGAAGCTATCCAGTGCTGATTACTATCACCGCCAATTCAATCAACTCACCACGGAACCTGAGGCTAGAGCACGCATTCTCAGAGAACATCGCCTATCTCTCGATCCTAGACTCCCTCCCTAGACACGCTAATCGTATACCTTGTGTTGTTTTTCACGCACATAACCATCTCACTGACATATGCGTTCCGGGAACGAACATATTTAAATCTGCTCTACAGAATTCTGCACTCCACCATATTCTGACTGTTCGATTTTGACACTCGAACCATTTTGATGTGCTTGGCTAAGTTGCATGTCCAAGCTTTGAATCGATTTCAAATCGTCGCACTATGAAGGTATATCATCAATCATGATAGCGCTAAGCGCAGGATTGCCTAGTCAAAGACAACTTTCTTCCCCTGTGGCTTCAGATCCATCTTTTTCTCCTTTGCAGCCTTAGCTGCTTGCCAACTCGGATGTAACTGACCTACATCATCTCTCCTCGTAGCCTTCCTCGGCCCCAATGGCAGGGCATTCTCGCCGCTCCTCTCGGGTCCTCTTCCACTAGGTTTCATACCACGTGTGCGGCCTTTGCCTGCGCTCCTGCTGGAATCCACGGCCCCCTTCTTGGTGTCCCATCCCTTGTTCCTTTCCTGCTTCTGCACATGCTTAGCCTTCTCGCCGAACTTCTTCTCCCAGATCTGCTGTCTTGCACGTTGGCCCCTTCGATTTCTCCTGGGTGCCACGTCGATGTCGAGATCAGAAGCTTCGGAATCGGTGCCAGAGTAATAGCCGCCCATAGTAAGGGAGGGTAGGAATGTAGATTTGGACGCTGTGCCATGATCCTTTGTTCTTGGTTTTGGTTTTGGGGGAGGCATTGAAGAGCCGCCTTCCGAATCTGAATCTGCGGATGAAGTAATATCGGATGGGGACACTGATTTTCTGCTCTCATCGTCAAGGCTTGCTAAATCCGAAAGTATTGAGTCTTCGCTGTTGTCTTCGGAAAAGTCGTCCTCACTGTCCTCAACACTTGGCGGACGATGACCCTCTGACAAAGAGTCATCGCTATCTTCTCCGGCCGATGATGGTGCAGCAATTCGAGCATCAAATGCAGCGAAGGTCTCCCCATCTTCATCACTGAGGTCATCAATAGACTCCTGATCCTTCCGTACCTTCTTCTGCTTTGAATCTACCTTATCTTTATGCGCATCAACCTGCGCCTTCTGAATGCCAGCCTCCACGCCCAAAATCTCTTTCAGATCATTAATCGCATCGTTCACAACCTTCCTCACGCCATGCACCTTATACAGCCTCGCACATACGTTCAACGCCACCTGCTCCTTCACTTCCCTATCCACCTCGCTCACACTCCTCGGCAATGCCTCATTATCCCGGATACTCTTTACCCTCTGTACCGTCTTCCGCAAATGCTGTTCCGCGACCTTCGCAAACTCTAAGCTCTTAAGCACCGCGTACTCGGCATCCAACCGCACTACTGCCTTCTCGTCGTTCTTATCTTTCGCAGCCTTGCGGCGTCGACTGTATTTTTGTCGTTCGAAGCCGGCGCCGAGACGGAGGGCGGATATTAAGGCTTTGGTAGAGGTTTCAAGTTGTTGACTGCAGAGCTTTTTTTGCCGGCTTATGAGGCGTGAAGGGGAGGAGCCGAGGGCGGGGAAAGAGGAAGTGCCTTCGCAGCGCTTTCTTTTCGGCATGTTGGGTAGTTAGAGGCGGGCGTGGCCGTAGTTAATGAGAGTGACGTGTGTGTGGATAATTTTGGAGAGGTGAGTTGCAAAAAATCGGGTAAAATTGCCATTCGAGATGTGGCCCGTGCATACATATCATGAACGCGAGTTACGCGGCTCCCGAGAGTCTTACTCTACTGAGACGAAGAGGGGCGCGTGCTGAATTCTCACTCTTTCAAGCGACTATCATCCAGCTTTAACTGCCTATATGGAATACCCCAATACTTCGTCTGCCAGCCAGTAGCTCGAACAATAGCTTGAATCTGTCGTGGTACGCTGGTGATGAGGTCATTGATCATTTCCTCAGGAATCTCTCTCCAAGCCCTCTGGGCACAGTCGACAAAATACTCTCTATCTACTCACCTAAATCCTTGATCCCCAAGCTCTGGATACAGTGCAACTGTCTTCTGCTTCAAGAGCCAGTGGAGATGTTCAATGGGGTTAAGATCTGGTGAGAACAGTGGCCAATCTATGGCCTCGGTTTCATAAGCAGCCGGCCATTTGCATGTTGCACCAGAGGTGGATTTTGGCGTGTTATCTAACTAGACTTCCGACTTTCCTCAGCTTTGTCGCTCAAATATTTTCCATTTTATTGTATCGCATAATACCTTGCGAGAGAAGTTGAGGTTCCTTGCAATCCGAGTCATGATCACGCGGTTTTTAACGCACTGCGCACGTGGGGAGGGAGCGCTTGCTTCGGCTGTCTGTTTCCTACTATGTCTAACCATAGACGACGCATTGTTACTTGGCTGAATTAAGACTAGTTGGCTCTCTGTTTAGGTAAACCATTTTAATTTTTAGTGGTGGGAAAAGTGTCACCAAACCAATATCTTGGCGCCGTAGTTGGCTCAAATTGCAAGTTTGGAGTAATTTGGTTCAAACCCTAGATCAACTTCACAGCTTGGCCGACACTTGTCCCGCGACGTCCGGCAGGCCGATGTTCACAACTCGCAATCTCTTCATTCAAGACGCATCCAGAGCAATATGTACCCCAGTAAAACCTTCCTCAGCTCCTCCCGACCCAAGAGAGCTTCCAAGAGCCGAGCTATGCTTACCAAAGCCTCTCGTCGAGAGCGACCGCCGGGGGTTCCGGCCAGTGCTGCCCCTAATTGAGGGATATACACTCGGCCTGGAATATACTCTCAAATGCGCGCCACCCCTGAGTGTTTGCCCGCCGGGATACATACCGTGGTTTAATTCGCCTGGATAGAAACGTGATCTGCCCTGCGAGACCACTGTTGCTCCCAGGCCAGTAATACCTACCTCTATAAGGGAGCGACTACTACTGCTGCTGTTAAAGCTGCCGAACTTTGAAGGGACGCAAGAGCCCACTGCGTGCAATGATGCGTAGGATGTCGCGTTCTCCCATTCTCCGGGCCATGTTTGCCAGTGTTTTGTGGAATTCGGCGCCGGATGATGTGCATGAGGACTGAACAGAGTGTTTGCTAGGAAAGTTGCCCGGGCCAGGCTACCATCAAAGGTGTTTACTCCAAGGTCTGCTGGATTTCCGCTACCTAGCCCTCCTTGAATCGGGATCGTGTATCTAGCTATAACGCCCTAGTTGCATTTCTGTGCTTTGAGGTATGCCTTGCCTCCTCTCGAGCCTCTATTATTGGGGGAGCCTAGGTCGAACATCTAAAATTGGTTGTTGAAATCAACGACTAGCAGAATTTTTGAGGGAATGCAGCAGCCCATATTCGGAAGTACAGTGGAATGAGTGAGCGAACGGAAATTCTAGTGAAGAGATAAAAGGTCGAGAATGAGAGGTCCCGAGGCCTACGCGGGAAGGTGTAGACTGCGATAAGGATTCCGAAAACGGGCATGTGTAATTTGGGACTTTCTTATTCCTTAGTGTATGGTTGAAGGTGGGTTCGGAGATGGTGTTTCCTTCGCCATCTGATAATTGACATTCAGTGGTTGCCTACTGTGAAGGCCGCTTCACGTAGTCTTACCTTCTGGGGACACGATCTTATATCTTTCCTCGTATGAAGGGTATCGTAACAAAGTACAAGAGCACTCTATCCGTGGCTCGATACGAAAATACCGATCCTATGCTAAGGGACTTCCAGTTCTGTGGGAATTCAAAGTGTTGGATGCGAGAAAGTGGGGCAAATATGGCAATGGCCATTTTGAGACTAGTCCAGTTTTCGTGGGAACCCGGATCCTGAGAAAAGAATGTTCTTCGAAGCTTACATCAACTTCAACTCGTACTGAATGGTACATCCTCGTTACAATGTATCTCCGTAGGCTTCGTTAACCCTCCCCATGTTTTCTTTACCCCTCGTCTTGCTCCCGAATACCACGTCGCTTGCCTGGGGGGGCAAAAAGGCCAAGCATCAGCATCAGCGTCGGCAACCGCACCCGGCACAAGAAATCAAATATTTTCAGTCCTGATAAAGCTCTACTAAGCAGCTGGAAAGAGAGGACTAACCCCTCTTCTGCTCGGAAGGAAGGCGATTATGTTGAAGACCGATTCAAGTTGGGAAACGGTCATCGTGGTCAGCTGTCACAAGGGGTATAAGTGGCGTAGCCGGACGGGCGGATTCCAAGGCGAGGTGTTCTCAGGTTTCAATTTACCCGCGAAGTACGTCTCGAGTTGCATTTTGATGAAGACAGCAGCCTTGGAGTAGTATCTCTGTATGTTTGGGTCGAACCTATAGGGATTGCATTTCCCCACATGGCACGGATCATGCAGGTCATTTAATCGGCTTGGCAAGATATCCCTCTTCCCTGTTTCGCATTTTATCGGACTACGGTCCTAGCGGCCGGCTAAAGAGACACAGGGTACGAGATTATTCCAACACCAACCTCCAATCAATTCTGAGCCACATCCAACACTAAGTCGTATTTCCTTTGTCACGTTCTCATCATCTTTTCCCTGATCTAGCCCTTTGGTCGAACTCCTCCGATTGCAACCATGAAGTGACTGTGTTCTTCATTTCAATTCTTGGCATGCATGTGTCCCCTTTGGTCGGGGCTGCGTTCATGTTTATTGCGGCTAATGCTGGGGACGAGCCGGTACGCGGGGTCACTTTGACTGCCATTTACCTGGGGACGATCGCTAAGTTCATCCAAATTTGTGGTCATCCCGGGACAAGATAGATTACTCGCGCGAGGCGCCAAGCAAGGATGGATTGTTTCCCGGGACAGATAAAGATGGAAGATTCCCCACCTTCTTCGAGCCTCCCCCTCAAGTCCCTGGCTTTCCTCGTTCGTTTAAAGGCCGTTCTACGACTTCGATAAAGAGCCCCCAGTGTACCCGGCGTCATGGCACCCGCGCAGACTGCCCACACGGCAGACCCAGTCTTAACCCGTTTGGTCCAGCAGGACACCGTTCCCTGGTATAAGAAAAAGAACCTCAGAGTTCTCTACTGTCTCTTGTTGCCAACATGTATCGGTATTGAGATGACATCTGGATTCGATTCGCAGATGATCAACACTGTGCAAATCTCCAGCAAATGGCAAAAGTGTGAGTACCCTGTGGTCTTGGTACATGACTGCCCCTAATCCTAGCAGACTTCAACCATCCTGAAGGATCTTTACTTGGTATAATCTCTGCAGCCTACAACTTGGGCGCTATTTGTGCCCTGCCGTTTGTCCCGCTCGTTAACGACAACTTGGGACGTCGGTGGGCCATCTTCATTGGCTCTTGGATTATGGTATTCGGTGCAATGCTGCAGGGGTTCGCCAATGGAGGTACGTTTCCAACGATCTTTTTGAGTTATATAAACCTGACAGGCTATAGCTGCTATGTACGTTATTGCACGTTGGTTCCTCGGCTTTGGAATCCCCTTCTGTATCATTGCCGGATCTTCCTTGATGGGTGAACTTGCTTATCCCAAAGAACGTCCCATTATGACTTCGCTTTTCAACGCTCTGTACTTCGTCGGCGCTCTTATCGCAGCTGGAATTTCATTCGGTACCCAGAAACTCAACAGCGATTGGGCATGGCGGATTCCCTCGCTTCTTCAGTGTGGGCCTTCCCTCTTCCAGATAGCCTTCATCTTGTGAGTATTAATTACCGTCAAATAAATAGCTGCATGTGCTAACAGACAGCAGCTTCATCCCCGAGTCGCCTCGTTTCTTAATCAGTAAAGACCGCGCGGATGAAGCTTTCCAGGTCCTGGTCAAGTACCACGCTGAGGGTAATTCTGAGTCTGAGTTTGTCAAGGCAGAAATGACCCAGATTGAAACCACCCTCAAGATTGAATTAGAAGTCTCAAAGCGATCATGGTGGGAGATGGTTGCGACGCCTGGAATGCGCAAGCGAGTCATCATTGGTTCCTTCCTTGGCCTGTTCACACAATGGTCAGGAAACACTTTGATCTCGTAAGTTTAGCTCCTCCCGACACCGATGTGTTACCAAAGAGGCTAATGATGTGACTAGATACTACCTGAATGATCTTCTTAAGCTAATCGGATACACCGACCCTAACTTCAAGGGCAAGCTAAACATCGGCCTTAACAGCTGGTCGCTGGTCAACGCCGTCGCCATTTCTCTCGTCGTCCGCCGGTTCCCCCGCCGAAAAATGTACCTCACTTGCACTGTCGCTCTCTTGCTCTGCTACATTGGCTGGACAGTGTCCATGCAACAATTCATGGCGACTCACGGAAAGGTCGCCGCAAAGGTCGTCATCTTCTTCATATTCGCGTATTCTCCTTGTTACAACATTGGATACAACGCTTTGACCTACAGTAAAGCCTCCCTAATCCCCTCAATATCTAATGAATTAGACTGAAATTATCCTAGCATATCTCGTAGAGCTCTTCCCCTTTGCCCAGCGTGCCAAGGGAATTACCATCTTCCAATTTTGGGGCCGTGGCGCTGGATTCTTCACCACCTTCGTCAATCCCATCGGCCTCAAGAACATCAAGTGGAAGTGGCTAGTAACCTACTGCTGCTGGCTCGCTTTCGAGAACGTCTTTGTTGTAAGTACTGCCCATGCCTGATATTTTACCAGCCACAAGCAACTCTGATGCCTGATGTAGTACTTCATGTTCCCTGAAACCTACGGCCGCACACTCGAAGAATTGGCCTTCTTATTCGAAGACCAGGCTCTAGCAGACCAGGCAACGATGACTGTCGAGAAACAAATCCACCATGATGACCCAGGCAGCCCACATGAAAAAAGCATTGGCGGACACATGAAGGAGCTTGTGTAATTACAAAAATTCGTTGGTAGTCACATCACGTCGGAAGTATGACGCCGGTGGACTATACATATGGTGGGACTTATGGGCTAAAATCTCACAGACCTGAAAGGTAGCTTGGAGAGGGAAGTAGTATGCATTGCATTTCTGTCCATATTTATCTAATTCCAACTCGGAATACTATGCGAACCTTGAAACTTTGCGGTCATTGGCTGGCTGTACGTGACAGGGATAGCCGTGGCAATAATTGCGAGATAGATGAATAGAGCTCAAGTTCATCTATGTTCAGCCTTGTGGATACATTGCCAAGCATTTCGATATTCCGTTTGCGAATCCGATATTGCGCTGGTAGCCCCCCGGAAGGGTTCAGATGACATGGACTCAGCATTGCCCATGGAGCCGGAGACCTGAGTTTCATATGCGCGTTCTGTACCCACGTGGACGGTGGTGCATGGTCCAGGGGTTGATCGCTTGAGGCCTAGATTTAGCTCGATTTGGCGCGTTTGAACTTCACTTGTCGTTCCACTGCCGTGCAAAGTCCAACATTTGTGACACCCACTTCTCTGAATTGGCGGCGCCTTCAGCATCATATCCCCACAGCCGCACCTAGCCCTAGGACCAGATCTATCTGCTCTATGCGTCTCCTTTGAGTTTGTAAGTAGGCGGGAGCTGCTATGAAAACTACCTCGAACTCCGTTAACGTAATCACCTCATGCATTCCTATCTATTTAGAAGAGGCCTTGGGCTTATTGCTAAGCAGGTGGAAGCGGGAACGAATGATTTTGATTCATGTGGAGGAAGGAGTGCTGTGATTTATTGCGTGACGTCCGCGTCGAATGCGGGCAATAGAATCGCATATCGGGTTCAGGAAGCTGTTTGCCTACTCATAATATGAAGAAGTAGTACTGTAGGCCTATATCCATCCACGATCTAATTAGCTCCCACACCCAACTTCAAATAATAACTTGAACCCCGCTCGGGAGTCTAAGGCTATGCACAATGCCTGCGCCATAATTAATCCCCCTTTCCGATTCCCAATATTGACTTCTTCTCCGCTTAAATTTATCTCCTTACCACATCTTGCACCCCCCGTAAACTGGATGGTAAAGGATAAGAATTTGCCCGATGCACGTCGGAGTTTCGTGAAGCCTGACCGAGCGCGAGAGGTACACTCTGTGAGCGATTGCTTGATTGCATCGTCGAGAACTAGCGTTGCGGGCGCGGCTGGAGGGCAAGATACTGAGGGAATTGCTGTTGACTGAGATATGGTGTGGTGTGGTGGTCGGATTTAGGATATTTCACTCTAGTAGGTTGCATCGCTAGCTCAGGGAGCATGGTATTGTAAGCTGGATACCTGAAGCCTTTCCTCACTCGATCAACGTCCAGTTTTTTTTTTCTAGCGATTGAGCTCATATTTTGACCTCCAGTTCCTCTCACACAGAAGAAACCATCTCTCATAATTCAAAAACTCTCTCCCGTTCGCATTCTTTCATACTGGAAATTTCGCAAACGCGTAGGACGAAGTATGATCGAACACTGAGAGGTGTAGTCGTAAATATTGTTCATTCAATGATGTTGCCTGTATATCTGATGCAAAAACGCAGAAGTGTGAGATAAATATCGAGGTGGTTGGCGGGCGATCAGCGGTGTGACTTTGTGGGGTTAGTGACTACCCAAAATTCACAAATTTCCGAGATTGTCGTAATCGAATAAAATAATTTCAAATTGGGGATTTTAGAAACAAAAGAGGTTAATACAGATATTAGGGAACTGCCAGGGCAAATGTCTTCGCGGCCTTAGACGCCGATAATCACTGAGCAACTATTTCTTGCAAAGCACTCCAAGGTGAAGAACCATGCTTGCATAGTGTACGGCACTTGTGCACACGTCTGAAGTAGTATGTATTTTTAACCCCCGATTTAGAACTCGAAACTCTACCATATCTTGCGAGGAGGTCGAAACGATGGTGTGCAAGTTTCTCACGCAACCATGTAGATTTTCTCATTCACGTATGGATCAACCACAACCGCATCATCTTTTCTCCTCAATTCAGAGGTTTCCGATAGTGCTAATATATAAGCTCAACCTGTCACTTTAGAGACATTAAGTGTTGCGCATGTGCACAGAAGAAAGACGAGTACAGGTGGAATGGAAGCTTTCCAGATCAAGAGACGAGTATGGCGTGAGAAGGGGGTAATGATGAAATCAATAGAAATCAGGATCTAAGAGAAAGTCTTAAAGATACTAAATGCGAACTAAAAGAGGCATTCTGCAGCCACCACCAGAGAAATAATGCTGACGACCTTCCTTAGGTCGAACAATTGCGTCTATCATGGGAGCCTCCAAACAACCTACCATGTAGGAGACCTTCCTTTAGACATGTGAATCCCTAGATCATAGTTTTAGGGTCCCATATAATTCACCTCTCCTTTACATCCACATGCCAATCCAACAATTCTCAACCCTGCCCCACTGAGTCAGTTCTCAGGACTCTGAATGAACGGCAGCAGTGCTTGCCTTGCTCTCGGTTGACCTATTGCATTAACCGTCGTAATTTGGGAAATTGGGCTGTAAATAGAGTGTGAGAAGTATTTTTTTTCCTAGAGAGTCTCATACCTAGTGTGGAATTCTTCTCGCTACCCTTGAGTAGAAGGGGAAAAGTGGATGAATTGGAAGTGGAAGAGTGAGAATTGGGCTCAGGTTTCTACCATGGTATTGTATGTAATGTTTGGTAACCACAAAATAGAATGGAGCTGTGTTCGGAGCCTTTCGCCTTCAGAGCATCTCATCCACTCATTTTGAGTATAGCTTCCCGGGGTACCCACTTCTGAAAAAAAAAAAAAAAAAACCTCCGTGAAGGACACGAGCTGTTCCTAACACATATCAAACCTTCGCGTTTCAGACTTGTAAGTAGGATCACCCATACGCTTAAAGTCTATCAACGATACACCTCTTGATTCGATATACAGCTACCCGCTTGTACACATTCATCACTCGCTGTGCCCTGGCCATTATGAGAAGAGAGAGGAGACTGAGTTTGGATGGAACATTCCTAGTCTGATGCATCGACTACATCTAGGCGACTTCGCCCATCTCTGATCTTCTCTCGTGAAGGGTGCCTAGTAACATGGCGATAATCGAGGAGCAAGTGAGTGGATCCCAGGAATATTTATTGTGGCTGTCCCATTTGGGTTTCTACTATTGCCTTACAAATATTTGTGCCATGGGTTGATAGTATTTACTTGATGGTAGGCATGGACCACCATGTCATTTCGCCCTCTCAGAATTCAATACAAAGTATTCACTGAAGGCGCTAGTTCATCCTTCAACGATTGATATCGAGTTTCAACAACTCGTGGTATCAGCGCTGGGAACCATACGGAAAGCATAGGTACGTCCCAATAAGTACGCGATGGCTAGTCATATAATGTGAAACACAGTGCAAGCAAATTCCTTTTCTGCCCTTGCGATATTCCCGTTACTCCATGGGTCCATCCATCCTTCCAGAAAACAGGTACCCAAGACTTTAGTCATCTCATGCTCGCCTCTAAGCGCTATTGGATTCGAGCATCCGTAAGCAAGGCAAATGTGATCTCCACAACGCAAATAGCTTCCCAGCGCAAATCGACCAGATCGTGTCATCCACAGAGTGCGGCCACGCATGACTTGCATCATGATGCGCTTTGTCGATGATACATTTTCTGTGGAATCGGATGGGCAAGGAGGAAGATGTTCATCGCTCAGTGCGCAACAGCCTTCTGCAGCGAGCACCTGGCACAGTCTCTCCATTGTAGGTATCGGAGCAAAGCTAAGGTCAACGGTGAATTCAGCAAGTCCAGTACTTTTACGTTTATGTCTTGACGCTGAAGGGTCTTTGTGTTCAACAGACCACTTTATCTTATTCCAAGCCTTGATGCAGCGCTTCAACAATGCATTGAGATGGGTCTCAATAGTTGTTCGAGATGATAGAGAGCCTATTTCGGTGTCGACATGGTCGAGAACAAATCCGTGAGCCTGTATCATCCGCTTCTCCTCACCAGCGCAGTAAATCGTACCACGATAGTATGTGATTTGAGTAGGGATGAATAGAGGACACAGCTTGGGGAATGATTTGGCAAGTTGTCGAAAATTGGTATTTGATCGTTTAAACGGCAAAACGAGGGGCTCTTCTCGGAAATCTGGCGTCCAGGTCGGAATTTCTACGTTGTATATTGTATGCTCCACAGCCCTGGGAATAACTTCGAAGAGATCCAAGCTACAGGTTCCCTCTATTATCGAGGTGGCGGTATCGATCATAGCCACCTCTAGGGAAGAACTATACGATGGTGTCAGATTGATACAGGTGTCGAAATTAAGCCCGAAGAACGCATAAAGTCGATCGAGCCGCTCTGATGTTTTCGCCCGGGGTGCCAAGAGAGATAACGTCTGCTCAATGGGCGAGCGAGGATGATCATTTTTTCTGTGCTGTTCACTACAACGACGATACATGAAGCGTATGGTGTCAACCACTGCGTCGGACCCATCTATACCCATAGCTTGGAGATTGACCATTGTATGAAGTTCCGAAAGAGATATAGTAAGCGCTTGATGCGGAAGCGTCGACATCGTGGCCAGGATGAACAGTGCTGACGGGGGTAGCACAACTTCCTGGAAGACCCATGCTCTTTGGAACCACGGTGACTGCAATATTTCAAGCCAGAAACTTCCTGTAGAGGATCCACCAGATCCAGCCACCTTGCGCAAACGATGTATGAGATGCCTCATGGTTGAAATTTTTGGGACCAATATGTCTTTTGATGATTGGCTCTGCTCAAGATCGTCTACGAAAGAAAGTTCAGCGTCGAATTTAGTCATTCGACCAAGCCATACAAGAACACGAGAACACGAAGTGTATATCTGACCCATAAGCTTAACTTGATGACCTCGCTCGTTCCTGTCGTCTTGGTCAATACAAATCTGATCGATCCACAGATATTCGGTTGAACATTGTCTTTCCACGAAAGCTAGAGCTACTTTCAATAGCTTTGTGATGCGTAGAAACTTGCCGTCCCTCAGTGTCACCACCTCACTCCGATCAGTCGTACCCCATACATAGGAAAGAGTCTCGTAAGGGGGAGCTTGATTGAATGTTGTCTGAATCAACGAGTAGTGGCACGGAGCGTTCGTGTCATCAGGACGTTCAATTTGCAAAAGTCGAAAGCTCAATGGTGTTTCCAGCCTCTGATAGTTATAGAACAGATTCTGTTTCGCTTAACACAGTCGCTTTATCTTGACATAGGGGTTGATTACCGGATGAGCCCACTGGTGGTTCACCAGATATGACACATGAGGATCTGGTGATCCGTGGTCAGGCTGGGACATGTTTCAGGAGAAGTGGCGGCAGCTTGCCCTCGATTCTTGGGGTGAAAGATGGTAATCTGGAGTAAGTCATGCACGTTGCTGTGCTGGAGTGATAGGTGGACTCGACTGCGTGACATGCTTGAACGGGTCAACGTCTGGGTAATACAAGAACAACGCCAAGGCACTACTGAGGTGGACCATGTACCGTAGCTTATCAGCTAACGCCTAATACTATTACCTAACGCCCGATTTTCCCACATCAACGCGTGCTCAACAAGTAAGCTCAGCTACCTCGAAGCTGTGCATACGAGAATGTTGCGCACCCTGCTAAATAAAGTACTCTGTACAGAAGATTAATTATTTTAGCTAGTTACGCTAGTAGTTGTCATCTAATACACATATTTGAAAGACTCTTAGCTGCTGCAGCCTTAGTAGCTATTTAATAGTATTTTCTAACTAGTTACAACTTTTTAGACCTCTATAGTCTTGAATTTATAAATAGCCTCTACTACTACATCTGCACTTATTAAATGCTAATTTAGGTTAATTTAACTATGTTTTTAAACTCTTATAAAGCTATAGCTTTGTATTTAATAGTAAATATGTTTTTATACAAATACTAGTTAATAGTAACGTTATATTTAATATACCTAAGTTAAACTTTTTATCTTCTTTAGCTTGAATTAGTCTACATAGCTTATAAATTAGGCATAAATATTTATATTAAGCATACTTATAGTTAACTAAAAGAGGAGATATATAAAAATAGTTGTAAGGCCGCTAGTCTAGTCCTTACAAAGGACGATAATGCATCGTAAGGCCCGAAGGGGCTTGTACGACGGTCCTTACGAACGACAGGTATATATACTATTCTGTACGCAGAATCAACTGTTGGTTGATTATTCGCATCTTTTAGTTGTATTGGAGCAGTGGTACAGAGCTCCGTCCTTATAATAGTTACGTTAAGCAAACTATAAGCTGATTTTACTATAGTTACTTAAAATTTACCTAGTAGTATATAAAAACCTACTAACGTTAGCACTGCTAGATATACCCTTAATAATAGACAAAGATATAGTATTAGACACTGAGCTGGTATTTGATTTGTCGCCATTGACGTTTACCGCCTCCCTTCCATCACCAAACAGCGCACCATTCGAGTGGTACCATTAACAAAATTCAGAAACATAACCTTGGGTTCGATGATATATGCCTTTCCCAAAGGCAGAGCCCCGTCCCGGAGACTCCAGCTAAGGACCCTAATTCTCAGTCCCCCAACCACAGCCTCGAAACACAACAAGCATCTTTAAAGCCCTGTAACTCCCTGGAGACGATTCCATTGAATAATGATGAGTTGGATCTCTTTCAGCATTTCACCCACGTTGTCAGCCCGATACCGGACCTTTTTGGTCCCTTAAGACTTTTCTCAACATTAGCGCCTCAGCTGGCTGTGCACAATGTTGGGCTTCTCAAATCTATGCTTGCTGTCGCAGCACGCCACAAGGCTCTACATCTCGACACCCTACAGCACCAACCCTCTAATTTCAATGTCTAAACTCCTGGGTCCAATAATAGCAACCACAATGGGTAAACCAACTGATCCACTATTATAGGCCGCAACACAGTACTATTACGAGACGCTCTAATACCTATCTCAGAACCTCTTATATCGTTCATATAGCCGATCAGCTGAGATTATAGGCACTGCCATATTGATTTCTACATATGAGATGTTTGATGCCAATGGCTCCGCAGAAACGGCGATTGGGAGAGGCACTTACGCAGAATATTTTGGATTCAAAGATTCCAAGACAACAATGGCCAATCGGCTCATGGGCTTCGAAGAATAGCGTGGTGGGCATGGCTCCGTCAAGACATCTGGGTGGTATTTCGAGAGAGTCGACCCACGCTAACAATATGGAGGCTAAGCAAACGGCTCATAGATCTCACCCCAGATGGGCTTGCTACCAGGATTCTATACATCACGGCACGATGTGTAGATTTCGCTGCGGTTGAGAAGACTACGACATGGCGAAACGAATGGAACAGGGGGACACAATCCTTCAGGCGTTTGAAGACCGCCACCGGATTTTGCCTCCTAATTTTCAGCCGATTTAGCCCCTGTCATACTCTAAAGAGTCAGGGTCATTTTCTCCGATCTGGAACCACCCGCCATCCTATGCTACCGCTACTCAAAGCTTTCATTTTGCTAGGATTGTTGTCCTCACCAACTAGCCTTCTGCTGATAGCATGAATGCTTTTCGACATAGGCAACGGCTTTTGTTCAGGCAGTGTATACCGGTAAGCTAATACCCTTCAAAGGCAAACGTTCCGTTATATGCAGAGGGCTGCGATACTGATCTCCTGCCCAGCTGGTCTTTGCGCCCAAACGCCGTCGAAACAAGCGACGATCCTACAACTTTTGGAAAGATTTTAAATGTGAGCAAGTTCCCACCGAAGACTTTGCTGAACGACTGGGCAAATTATTGGAAAGAGGAGCCATGAACTATTGTATCTTTCCCCATTCTCTGCAAGCTGGGCACCTATTTGAAAATGTCTAGATGTATAACGCTCCAATTCCCGTCCGTTAGTGTATTTCTCCCTAGTATCCCTACCAAAGTCAAGAGAGACCTTTGGTACTCGATATCATCCCGAAAGCGCGCCTAAGTCCCCTTACCATCGGAAGCAATCCGAAATTAGGCTCGAAGATCCTCAATCCTCGACCATTGCACCACAAAAGCCGCGACAGCAGACAAAAAGTATCAAAACATAGCAACATGCATGAATCATAAGCTTCTCCGCCACCTCATCGAATATCTGGAACTGAGTCGTGTTACGCATGTGGGAGAGTGTGCAAGTGAGGGTCGGACCGATGATCGAAATCAGGCCAATCACCAGGCTGAGATGCCTCGAGACGAGGGCATAGTTTCAAGCATCTGCCAGTTCCGAATGCGGCAAGCCGCGATTCCGTTGTCGGAAGGGTTCCGAAATGCATAATTATGTGCCGACATCACCTCACACCCAAACAACAACGGCTTTTCAACCTCTACGCAACTTACACAAGAATACCCGCACCAAGACGCAAAAACCCATTTCGTTTCGTCAGCAATGCAACCAAACCGGACACTCCAAATTCTGAACAAGGCAGCGAGAGAAAAATATGGAGTGCTTGCAGCAATTGCGTGAGCTTACTCTACATCCCTTCACAGCTATTAGAAAGCTTATATTACTCAGATACAACATCGAACAACTCACGGCCCTAGTCCGCGCCGCAGAATCGAAACGATCGCCCTTAATCCTGCAATTATTTCCTTCTACGCTCAAACAGCTCCCGACTCTTGCTCACGCCGCTGCGGTTGCTGTCAATTCCGCCACAGTCCCGATATCTCTACACATAGACCATGCCCAAGATGAAGTGCATATCAGAGAAATCCTGACGACTCTTCCAGTAGACTCGATAATGGTGGACATGAGCCATTATGAGAAAGAGGAAAATTTAGAAAAGACAAGAGTACTTGCAAAGGAGTGTCACGAGAGAGGAATTGCAGTGGAGGCAGAAAGCGGAAGAATTAATGGTGGAGAGGACGGGATTGCTGGTACCGGGAATTTAGAAGGTACGATCACCTCAGCTAATCGAAGAACAGTCGGTGCAGAGCAGGCCAGTGCTGAACTAATGTAGCTCTTTTCACAACCCCTGAAGACGTCGAGGACTTCATCAAAGCCGAAATCGACATCCTTGCCCCTTCGATTGGCAACATTCACGGCGATTACGGACCTCAGGGTCCAGCACTCGGTCAAATACATTTCGATCGCCTGGAAAGCATAAACAAGCAGACCAATGATCGTGTGCTGGTCTGCTTGCATGGAACGAATGACTTCACGGCTGAGATCATGAAGCGGTGTATAGAAAACGGGGCGATTAAGTTGAACGTGAATAAGTTGCTGCTGGAGGTCTGGAATGAGTTCCTAAGACAAAATGCCTCGAAGATGCCGCTAGTGAAGCTAATTGATATGGGAATTGAGATTTTGCAGAAAGAAACGGAAAGGTGGATGGATATTTGTGGGAGTAGTGGGATGGCGTGAGAGGCCGGCATGTTAGAGGGATTTGGCCTAGCTGGACAAAGGGTTGTGTGGCCGAAGTTCGATGATACAAGCAGCTGTAACATCAAATTAACATTAGGATCACGAAAAGGGTAGAAAGGTCTGCAAACGACAAAATTCCCTTGCACTACATGATCAGATCATCCAGCAAAATAACACTTACCACTTTCGTCCCCAGCTTTGGCTCCAAATAGCTCCCGTGTAAGAACAGATTAGGTATCTAATTAAATCCAGTCGCAATGAACATCAAATTCAGAAACAGAATCACCTTTTCGCCTCCGCTAATCTCGCAGCATTTATCCTAATCCAGGTCTTAACAGGCGCACAGACCACCTGGTCACATGATCTATGTTTCAACCCCCGACTCAGCCCCCCGAACTCCGTCACTAACCTAAAATAACGCTTATTGGCAACAATGACCGAACTGTGCATGATAGATTTTCATTCATGGCGTTGTTTTGCTCTTCTCACAGGCACAATGGTCAGGAACAGCCTGCACCCCACGTTTCAGCTGCCCACTCCGAAATTTGAAGGATCCATGATGTCAGGTCGTCTTGGCCCGATCGGAAGGAGAGCCTGTCCAACTAATTGAATCGAAACGAAGCGTGAGCATAGGGCAGGCAGGTGGCAGGGACGTGCGCGACGGAGTGAAAGACTGGAAAGTATTTTTGGAGGGCTCGCGGGATGGAACTTGACTGGAGCTTCAATTTCAGCTTCAGCCTCCTGTGGCGAATGTATAAAACGTAAGTAGGTGCCGTGGTTGGCTCAAACACCAGTAAACACCTCTGTCTTTCTGCAATATTGGGTTCTTTTCCCAATAGCCTCTCGTTTCATCTCATAATGAAGTCTGCGCTCTATGCTATTGCGTTGGCAGCAACTGCCTGCTCTCTTTGCTGTGCCCTCAGCATTCCACAAAATGACAATTTTGAAGTCCTGAAACGAGGTACCTTGCATTCACTTCTCACTTTCTCAAATTCTCACTCAGTATCCACTAGGCACCACCAATCTTGGTCTTCCTTCCAATGGCCTCACAACAAATTGCATCTCTATCGGGTTCCTCCCCTCAGAAGGCGACTCTGCTTCTCCGCGCTACACCATGTCCCAAATCAACGCGGCACTCGGCGCAAAATCATCCACTTACGGGTGGTACGCACAAATCAAATCCTCGTCCTTCGACGGGAGCCAACTTACCGCTATCATGGACGATGTGAAAGCCTCAGGGGCCGTTTTCGTTGCATCTGTTATGCCGTCCATCAACTTCAACCAAATCTCCACTAGCGTGGCGGACCAAGTGGCCGCTGTCATGAAGAAATTTACAGACGAAGGGATAGAAGTCTGGCTACGCTTTGGCCATGAAATGAACTGGTATGTGCAAGATGGAACATATCATGGTACAGCCGCGGACTTTGTCACTGCGTGGAAGAACATTTACAACGCGAATTGCAAAGGAAATAGCAAGGTGAAGTGTTTCTGGAGCCCGAATTGCGCTTCCGCAGCCTCCCTCTCCTCCTGGTGGCCTGGGAACGAATTCGTGGATATTGTGGGAATCGACTGCTACCCCAAGGCTGGTGCAGATGTCTCTGGGACTTCTCTCTTCCAGCAATTCTATGGCGACTTTTATAACACGTTTTCGAAACCGTATAATCTTCCTTTTGCGATTGGGGAAACGGGCGCCGGCGGATCGCAGAAGGAGGGGTGGTTGAAACAACTTGTGGCTCCGGGATTGAAGAAGCAATACCCGAATTATGTGTCTATGTCTTGGTTTGAGTTTGATAAGGAGGCGGATTTTAGGATCGTTATGACGGATGGCAATACGCTTTCACAGACTAAACAGACGTTACTTTCGGGCTCGGGGTCGTGTGGGGGAGGAGAGGAGGGGAATACTACGGTGACGGTGCCAGTGTCGACTGCGAGTGCCACACTCAAACCGACGACGACGAAGACTTCGGCCCCGAAGCCGAGTGCGACTTGTGATTGGGGGTGAGTTAGATTCGATCCATGTAAAGGAGTATGTGCTAACTTTTAATGTGTAGATGCTGGGGTTGGGATTGCAGTGCTTCGGTGCCCTGCCAGTCTCCTTGGACGTGTAAGGGCGGGTACTGCAAGTAGGCTTCTCAGCTGCCTTATCACAATCAACGAGCTTCCTGAAACCCGAGCATTTTCTTATCCATCCTCATTGTTAGCTTCAATTCGAATTTCTAGACTTTATTCATGTATATAACTCTATGTCTCTAAATCTCCCCCCTGTCTCAAAGTCTCGCCTCCCTCCCCTCCTCCACAACAGCTGCTAAAGTCCCCTCGCCCACTTCCTCTCCATCCTCTACCCCCATTACCCATGTCACCCTCCCACTCCTATGCGTCCGTACCTCAAGCTCCATCTTCATCTGCTGCACCACACAAACAACATCACCCTCCCTCACAACGTCACCCTCATCCACTAACACCTCGACAAGCTTCCCAGGGAACGGAATACTGACATGTGATGGATCAGACGGGCTGCTGCGACGGTGGTGTGAGGTTGCTGCGGCGGCGCTGGAGGTTGTGCTTGTGAGGGTGAGAGTGTAGGGCATTGTTCTTGGCTGTGTTGATGAGGAGGTAGACGGCGATGTGAAGAGAATGTCAGCGGAGAGGGACGTCGGGAATTCGTTGCGGAGGACGCGGGTGAGTTCGAGGTGGTGGGGTGGTACTTGAGTGCAAGTACTCTTCTGGTCGTTTGGAGATGCGAGCGTAATAGACCATGCATCCCCTTTCCTGAACAATGTATTCGCGGCTATAATTGCGGGAGCTGAAACCCCTCCTGTAGAATCTTGCTCGGGCATGCCAATTGAACTCCGTGATGCGGAGATCTGCAGGCCGGTGTTAAGTAGCTCTTGTTGTTTGCTTTCGAGCCACTGCGTATCACACTTTCCGTTCATGAAATCGTGATGTGCGACAATACCCTTGAGAATATCCAAATTGGTTTTGACACCGGAGATTTGTGTGTCGTCCAACGCCCTCTGTGCTTTCATTACTGCATCCGGCCACGACGATGCCGTGATGATAATTTTTGCCAAGAGACTATCGAAATCTGCAGAAACGACCGAGGGATGGCCGTTGATAAGATGAGTGTCTACTCTTATGCCATTCCCGGATGGAAATTGGAAGGATGTAATTTTGCCAATGGAGAGAGTCCAGTCGCTCTGGACATTTTCGGAGGTGATGCGGAATTGGATGGAGTAGGCGGATGGCGGATGTTCTGGTCTACGGAGGTCATCTTGGAGGCCACAATTTGTGAGGGTTGAGCCTTGGGCAAGGAGGAGTTGAGTTTTGACGATGTCAGTCATAGATATGGATTCTGTGATTGTGTGTTCGACCTGAAGGCGTGGGTTGACTTCTAAGAAATAGTATTCTTTCGTTGTAGGATTTAGTAGGAACTCAAATGTCCCGAGGGAGAAGTACCGGATCTAGATACAAATCACATCATATCAGCAAGTTCTCTTCCAAACTGTAGAGATGAGAGCTTACGTGTCTCGCCATCCTTAACGCATCCTCAATAACCCGGGCCACCAACTTCCGATCTCCCACCAAACTAGGCGCTAACTCCACGATTTTCTGGTACCGTCGCTGGATACTACACTCTCTTTCCCAGAGATGTGTCACACTACCCCGGCCATCTCCAATGATCTGGACTTCTACGTGACGGAATCCATCAACAGCTGCTTTCTCTGCGAAAAGTTGCTTGGAAGGACTTTCCTCGACGGCACGTTTGACAGCCGCAGGAAGAGAAGCCTCACTATGGATTAAACGTATACCTCGGCCACCACCACCATCGACAGCTTTTACTATGATAGGGTAACCGACTCTTCCGGCAAACTTCAGGACGTCTGTGGGGTTTGATGTAGAAGTCGACAATGCGGGACATACAGGAACATTACCTTCAATCCATTAGTTCCCACAGTCTTTACAACCATACATATCCCATGGATATCCCCCCCCGGAATAAAAAAAGAGAG
The DNA here is from genome assembly GCF_010093535.1 of Lindgomyces ingoldianus. NCBI lineage: Eukaryota > Fungi > Ascomycota > Dothideomycetes > Pleosporales > Lindgomycetaceae > Lindgomyces > Lindgomyces ingoldianus. Next base: position 694,937 of record NW_022985172.1, read on the forward strand.
GAAACACAGAGATACTCACACTCCGCAGCCAAAAGCCTCGCCCTCAGCTTATCCCCCGTACTCGCCAGAATGCCCCAACCAGGCCCGACAACCACAGCCCCAGCCTCCTCCCACATCCTGCGCGAGAACTCTTCAGATTCAGATAAAAACCCATAACCGGGGTGCACGGCATCGATTTGATGTTTCTTGACAAGATCAATGAGAGCTTGAATATTCATGAATGTTGCCGCGGAGGGCAGTGGGATGGCATGAGCGGCCCTAGCAGCAAAAGATGTATCGCCAGAGGTGTAGATTGCGTAGGTTTGGATACCAAGTTCGCGGGCGGAGGAGATTATTCGGGTTGCTATTTCGCCTCTGTAGTTTGGTTAATGGAAGAAGGTAGGGGTGGGATTGGGGAGATGGAGGACCTGTTGGCGACTAGAAGCCGCTTGATGGGTCGTTGTGGAGGTCGAGACATGTTATCGTTTATACTTCCTATGCTCAGAATACTTTGACGCCTTCGATGACAACAGATATACAACCATCAAATGTATAGATGCAGATAGATGACTCGCAAGCAAGACTCGCCAAGGCAGATATCCTCGAAACAGCACACGACAAACCCAGTGCTCAAGAGTTGCAAAGAAGTAGGAACCTCGGCTTAATATCAATCAAGCTTAACATCAATCCACATCCCTTTCACAGGCGAATTGTACAATATCTGTAATAGCATGATGAATTACCCCCTTACAGCGGAAGATGTCAAGTGGAACGAGGTCCGATGGTGGGGCGAGCTCCAAAGTGCCTCGGTTCCCAAGCTTCCCCAGACTCCACACTTCACCCTATTATTAGTATCCTCTACGATGTGAATTCCACCCAATTGCTCCCTTTCTGGAGCTCCAGTAACTGCCATCCCTAGTCCTAAGTCCCCTCAACAATGGCTGGCGACGAAGATATACCGTCAACTTTCAAGCCTCTGCCAAACTCGTCATCCAACTCCGCAAAAGACCGTCTCGCGCAAGTCTCGGGCCACATCTCGCCCACGCCCAACACGCCCAAACGTCGTCGGCGTAAAGGATCCGAGGAAGACCTTCCGGCAGACTACTCCGATATTCTCGGGCAAATTGCGACACTCCGCAAAATCGCAGCGACGCCTGATCCGGATAACAGAGGTTATGTGAGGCAGAAACAAGCTGGGAAGCTGTGGGTCAGGGAGCGGGTAGAGCAGCTACTAGATCCGGGGAGCTTTCAGGAGGTAGGAAGCGTGAGCGGGACGGTAACATGGAAGAAGCTGGGGCCCGTGAAGGAAGAACCGGTCGAGTATGTGCCGTCGAATAATGTGCAGGGTGGGTTCCACTAATGGCTATTGCTGGGAATTGCTGCTGATGCCGAATGCAGGATTCGGAAAACTCAGAGGTAGGAAGATCGTCTTCACAGCTGATGACTTCTCCATACGCGCTGGTCATGCCGATGGCGCGTTAATGGACAAAACCGTAAGCCTCTAGCCATCTAGCTCTGTCCATCCATACTATACTTATGATTTTCAAGGTGTACATGGAAAAGCTCTCCATAGCCCTCCAAATCCCCATCATTAAACTCGTCGACGGCTCTTCAGGCGGGGGCTCCGTCACCACGATCCGTAAAACCGGCTTCTCCTACGTCCCTCCACTCCCTTCCTTCACACAAGTCGTTCAGCAACTCAACATGGGCATTCCCAACCTCGGTGCCGTCCTTGGTCCAGCCATAGGTCTCGGAGCAGCGCGAGTAGTCGCCTGTCACTTTTCCGTTATGGCGGCCGACATTGGCTCCCTATTCAACGCTGGACCGAACGTAGTCAAGAATGCCACTTTCGAAGAAGGGTTGTCGTTTACGGATCTAGGAGGTCCAAGCATGCATTGCACCAACGGCACCATTGACAATCTCGCACCCGATGAAGCTGGATGTTTCGAGCAAATGCGTACCGTGCTGAGCTACCTTCCCGATTCCGGCACAAAACTACCACCTGTTGTTGAATGCACCGACCCTATAAACCGCACCTCAGAATCTCTCCGCTCGATAGTACCGCGGGCTAGAAACCGAATGTACAATCCTCGCAAAATAATCACTGAAGTAGTTGACGCGGGTTCCTTCTTCGAGATTGGCGCACTCTGGGGCACAACCGCTATCGTGGGCCTTGCTCGCTTCGGCGGCCGCCCCGTCGGCATCGTGAGCCTGAATTGCGAAGTTAATGCTGGAGCACTCGATGCCCTAGGGTCGCAGAAAGTAACACGGATGTTGAAATTCCTAGATGTATTTAACATCCCGCTTATCCAATTCGTCGATGTCCCTGGATATGCTATTGGAACGGTTGCGGAAAGAACAGCGACTATGCGTCATGGAGTCACGCTTGCCACGACATATTACAGCACCACTATGCCTATATTCTCCATACTAACCCGCCGCGTCTACGGCGTCGCCGGCGGCATCATGCTGGACTGCCGTGATCCCAGAATGCGCGTCGCCTGGCCCTCAGGCATGTGGGGATCGCTTCCTCTCGAAGGCGGCATTGAGGTCGGGCACTCGTTTGAACTAAAGGAGATCGAGCGGAAAGAGGGCCCAGAGGCGCGAGAGAAGCGGTATAAAGAGCTGGAAGATGATTACAGGAGGTTGATGAATCCGGTTCGGACGGCGAATCATTTCGGCGTTGAGGAGATCATAGATCCGGCGGTTACGAGGAGAGTCTGTGTGGAGTGGGTTAGCCATGTTTATGAGAGTTTGTTGCCGGAGAGGGTTATGGAGAGGGTGGCTGGGAAAATTAAGCCGAGCTTTGCGTAGTAACGTATGTAAGCGTACATTGTGTTTGACAACAAGCGAATAGACGTGTATGCAGGTTTCTGAGTGGTTCAATCGCTTCAAGGACTCTCCAGAAATATGAGAGTGTGACTGCAGCTACAAAGCTTAAAAGATCTCTAGAGCACATGGCGTTACCACGTCTTGGTTCGAGAGAATAGCAAGCACGGCACCTCCACAATTGTTTTTATATCTCGGAAAACGGGAATTGGAGAGAATAAAGACAGCGGCCTGGAGACTGCGGTAAAGAATGGGTTTCGGTGCTTGAAAGCTAGGGTGGTCGTCGTGACTGGTAGCATTAATCTTCGGTTCCTAAGCAAGGACAAAGTGATACTACCTGTGACTTGCATCGTATAAATGCCGAATATTGGCCATAGAGGCCTTGTGAGGCATGGGGATCGAGAAAATAGTGCACCCACTTAGATCCAGGAAAATGAGTACTACTTTCCCAAACGATGTTGGCAATACTACAGAAATAGATTTCTCAAATTCTACGTAGCGTCCAACCAGCCTGAAAAGATCCAACCTCCCCTGTATTCTGCTCGAAGGCCTCTCGTCGCTATCTATACACCGAAAGTTCGGTTTTGCGTCGCGAGTGCTCAGAGAGTAATTCCATAAGCCGAGAGCTGCGTATATTTCGGGTAGACTTGCAGAATTCCCTCTCTCGATTCAAGACTTGGTTTATCCTTGAGAGAGAGAGAGAGGTTGAGTGCATGCGACGTAAGTTACCTTGGGAATAATTGGCGTAACACTGTGCGGCACCACTAAATGAATCTACTAATATGGGGCTGGTTGGGTCCCAAGGTGTGGTCCACTACTCATGGTGAATGTTGATGGTGTCGGTGTCGCCATCATTGGCGTTGTAGTTCTAGTCGGTGGTCCATGCTGGAAACTTGTGGGGAGGAGAAAAGCTTCGGTCTTAAGACCAGGGCGCTGGGTCTTTATAGTGAAAAATACAAGGTTCCATTCTACCACGAGGCATTAGAGCCCAAAAAAATCCGTGCACGAAGGAGGCAAGGCGCCATCATCTGCGACCGATCAAACACGAGACAGGCTGCCTCAATGATTTGAGACGCTGAATTGGCGGGCCTAGAATGAATATGAAGAGATTCTAGAATGCATCAGGGAAGTGCTAGAAATTTCTAAAGGACATGGGTGTGTGGTCAGCACACCCGATAGCGAAGGGATGCGTCGCTGGTATAGACTCGAGAGAAGGAACAAAAGCAAGCACAGTGAGGAAACTTCGCTGTGAACAGCAAGGCCAAAGGTCGGCGACTGGGGTTTAGGGGAAGTAGTGAGTTTTAGAGGTTGCAGATGAGTTTTCTCGATCAAAGGAAGGTGCTACCTGCCACAGCTGGACAGGGCGATCACGTGCTCAACGCCATCGTCGCCGTAGGGTCTTCTTACAAGCAGCAGAGGAATTGCAGATGGTTCCTTATTGCGAGTCCTCCCTGGTTTATTTTTAGTAAATAATTAACCTCCTGTTGATATCTTTTTAATAGCTCCTAGTTTGCAGTTGATAGTAAATCAATGCCTCAAGGCAGGCTAATTTCACAGTAGCTAGGAATCCTGGGATCACATTTTCTCTACGGAAGGTGACTCATAGCTAGGTACCTATCGTTATGACTTAACTAGCCCAAACATACCGAGCTAAGCATTGATTCTCTCGATTAATAATCTATGGTTTTTTTGATAGCATCGTAAACCCCTGTGGGCATTAGCACCGACAACAAGTCTTGGGGAATGTCGCAAACTTACTGGTCACATCCGGAATGATAAACTTCTCAAATATAAGCCCTGTATGTGTCGCCCACCCCGTAACCCTCTTAACTGGAGCTTCTAACCTTAGGAATGCGTGTTCCTGTATAGTAGCAGCTACTTCAGCCCCAACACCTGCATTCATCATGCTCTCATGCACAACAATCGCCCTCCCCGTCTTCTTGACGCTTTCCAATACAGTCTCTCTATCCCACGGGTATATTGTCCGCAGATCTATTAACTCTGCGCTGCACCCGAAGTCCTTCTCTGCTGCTGCTATCGCTGCTGAACAGGTGTATAATGGTGTGCCGTATGAGATTATCGTGACGTCTTTGCCGGTCTTGAGGATCTCGGCCTTATCGAGCGGGAGATGGTATGCACCTACAGGGACTTGCTCGACGGCAGCACGGTAGAGGACTTTAGGCTCCATGAATATGACGGGGTCATTTGTTCGGATAGCAGAGAGGAGGAGCCCTTTAGCCTGGACAGGGGAGCGGGGGATTATGACGCGGAGACCGGGAATGTGGGTGAAGAGGGACTCGGGAGATTGAGAGTGGTAACTAAACACGCAGAGTATTAGTATGACCAGAGAAAGATTGTACAAGTGGTTCGGATTCTTACAGTGCACCATGCCCTACGACCCCGGAGGGCATTCGAATCACCAGTCCTCCACAGTTCACATTTGTCGTCCCCGCTCGGTACCTCAGCTTTGCAGCCTCATTCACAATCTGGTCGAAAGCTGGGAAGACGTAGTCTGCGAACTGCACTTCTGCTACCGGCCTCATGCCCTCACTAGCTGCACCGATTGCGAACCCCACAAGCCCCTGCTCGCTCAGCGGCGTGTTGAACACGCGTTCTGTCCCAAAGTCTGTAGCTAAGTTCATGGTACATCGGAAGACCCCACCAAACTGTATATCCTCCCCAAAGACAAGCACACGTTCGTCGGTTTGCAGGGCATGGCGGAGGGCTTCGTTAACGGCGGTGTAGAGGTTTATGCGCTTGGTCTGGCCTTTCCGGACTTCCGGAGGCAGCTCGGGGTTTGCAAGGGCGGACCTAGACGTGTGATGCAGGAGAGACGTGGTGTCATACTCTACGCTACCATTGAGACGTGCACCGGCCGCTGCGGAGGAGTAGGACTGGTTCTGTGACCGATTTGGACACCGTGAATGGAACGAGGCTTGCGGGCGGAGGAGGTAGCGCGATAATGTACGGATCGAGGGGGTCTTCGAGGGCATGACTAGGACATGAAGAGAAATGAAGAAATAGAAGCAAAGGCTTGACTGTGCGCGCGAATGTATGTACGGAGAGCGGGAACAGGAGGTGATGGATGTTTGTGGTGGGATTGGCTTTCGGCTAGCAGCGGCCATTGTTCCCCAGATTCACGGCGTTTACGAAACACATCTCCGAGGTTCACGCGCCTCACGTGCCAGGCAAGTCCCTGCTGCACGATGACGATCCCCATCGCCTTCGTTTGGTCCAAGGCGGAAGCGAATAATTAGCATTCCGCCGCACTGCACATGGAAGAAAGGCTGCGCGCGGGCCATTCACTCTCTCTCAACAAGCAGAAATCTTGGCCTCCAGAGCTGAGTCCCTGACGCCAGCGGTTCCTTTCTGAATTTTCCTATTTCAAGAATCTGCGGATGTAGCATGAAGTCTAATAATAAATACTAATATAATAATAATAATAACGAGACTCTCTAATGCGCTCAGAGATAACAGGGTGCGCTTAAAGAGCGGGCTGCAGACCAATTTTCCTTGATGTCATAGTCAGCTAGGTTAAACCCTTCTGTCCAGGCGCTAGAAACTGTAAGTGTGAAGAATCGGAACGACAGCAGAGTGACAGATGCGACAAAGATCATTGCTTCTTGGCAGATACGTTCGTGCGCCCGTGTGCAGCATCTCTGGCCCGAGCTCCCAGGTTCATCCCGCCGCGCTCAAGCCGCGTTTCGTCTACTCCCACTCTCTCTCACACAGCCAACCCTTTCCTAGGAAACTGTGCTCTTGTATCGTCTACCCAGCCTCATTTCAAGGTGCCTCGCTATGGCGGACGCTAATTGCTGCGTTCCCTTTGGGGTCGGCAATGGCTTGTTTTCTCTCAACGGAGCTCGTTTCGCCCTCATCTTGTCAACGCTTCTCACCACTTTTGCGTCCCTCGTTAAAGCCATCCCCGTTCAACACTCCGAAACCATTCTGGTAGCTGCAGAGCCTCCGAAGCCCGCAGGCGACCTAGGCCTGTGGGCATATCTGGGCACTGCGGTCGCTCTCGTTTTACTTGGAGGGGCTTTCGCCGGCTTGACCATCGCGTTCGTCCTCCTACTCTCTCACCTCTGCCATGCGACACGCTAACACAACACTTTGCGCAGGTTGATGGGACAAGACGAAATCTACCTCCAAGTCATTGCCACTTCGGGTGAAGGCCCCGAGCGCAAGAATGCAAAGAAAGTCCTCAAGCTGCTTAAGAGGGGCAAGCACTGGGTGCTGGTGACACTACTTCTGAGCAACGTTATCACCAACGAAACTCTCCCTATTGTACTGGACAGATCGCTCGGAGGCGGTTGGCCTGCTGTTCTCAGCTCTACCGTCCTTATCGGTTCGTCTTTACTACATCTTCTTAACTCACGTAGAACAAAAACAGGATGGAGCCTATCTGTTGAACCTCTTGCTAGAATAAGGAAGAGCGTCAACTGGATACCAACTTCTGTCCTGACCCTACTCCCTATCATGTTCCACGTTATGTGACAAGATGCAGTGTTCTCACCATGTCGCCATCGTGTCTGCTGACATCTATAGTTATTTTCGGCGAAATCGTGCCTCAATCGATATGTGTTCGCTACGGATTGCCCATCGGTGCTTGGATGTCCCCCCTCGTACTCGGCTTGATGTGGATCATGGCTCCTGTTGCTTGGCCCACCGCGAAACTGCTTGATAAGCTTCTAGGCGAGGACCATGGAACAACATACAAGAAAGCTGGCTTAAAGACCCTCGTTACGCTACACAAGACGCTAGGCACGAGTCCAAACGACCGTCTAAACCAGGACGAGGTCACCATCATCACTGCAGTGCTGGACTTGAAAGAGAAGGCTGTTGGCAGCATCATGACGCCCATGAAGGATGTTTTCACCATGTCAGCCGACACTGTGTTGGATGAGGATATGATGGACACGATTCTCTCAGCTGGATACTCTCGGATACCCATTCATACACCGCAGAACCCCAAGAACTTTGTCGGCATGCTCCTCGTTAAGATGCTCATCACCTACGACCCTGAGGACGCCCTCCGCGTGCGAGACTTTGCCTTGGCGACATTACCCGAGACACGACCTGAAACCAGCTGCTTAGATATCATAAACTTCTTCCAGGAGGGGAAATCACACATGGTGCTCGTTTCGGACTATCCTGGAGAGTCCTATGGCGCAGTCGGTGTTGTTACCCTTGAGGATGTTATTGAGGAGCTTATCGGAGAGTAAGTGATCACATAAACGTGGAACATTACCAGCACAGACTTCACCTGTTATATCTCTTGTTGTGATCTGGTGGACTGTCAAATGATGCAGATTTCTGCTTTGAACAACTCCCCTGGATCTTATTTCACACCAAGTCACATGATACAGTAATTCTAACTTTCCCAGGGAAATCATCGATGAATCCGACGTCTTTATTGACGTTCACAAAGCTATCCGCCGCATGGCGCCAGCGCCTCGGACCCGCATCCCCAAAGGCGACATTATCGCTGATAGTTCCCGTCCATCTGAACTGAAGCTGGAGGCTGAAACTACGAACCTGCTTCAGAAAATCTCAACCGCGCCCGAATACAGGAAGTTGTCAGTCCCAGAAAACACGAGCGATGGAAAGATACCGACCACGTTCCTCATGCGCCGTCGTAGCAGCGGCCAAGGGTCCATCGACCGAGGCACCGTCGTTTTTCGAAGCGACGACCCTGAAGTCATGCAGCACCTAAAACATCTAGGCCCATCCAACGCAGCCACTAGACCAAAACAAACACGAATCAACACGGTTAAGATCAAGCCGGGTCTCGTCAACAACATACCGAACACCATTCCAGAGAATACGCAAGCTCAGCTAGAACCAGTGATCGTTACTCCATCCCATGCCCCTCAGGGCGGTGCTGGTGAGGGGCTGCTCGACTCTGCAGGTCGCGATGCCAGCGATGGTGTGCATAGCCTCGCCGTGGGGTATGGCACTATGTCGACCGCCTCCAAGGGAATGTCGTGGGGATCACCAGACTCACACTCAAAGACTCAGAACAAGGAAGAACGGACGTCACCAAACTCCCAATCCGCCAACCAGAACAACCAGAATGGGAAGATTGTGATCGATCTTCGTCCGCAACAGGACCGTCCACCGTCACCGAGCACAGTTGGCTCATTGCATTCCATTCGCTCCGCATCTGCACCTGCACCGATGAAGAGGCACACGGCGCGTAGCGGAAGCATCTCAGAGAACATTGTGGATCTCAATGGAGTCAAAAAGATCGTTCTTGAGACTACTAGTTCGAGCGAATCTGAAGACAAGACTACTGGCGGCGAAGCTGACGTTTTCCAGGATCGCCGAACGGACGAGGGGTTTGATGGCAAGAGCGAGGACAAGAAGAGCGGCAAGAAGAGGCGCAAGAAGAGGGGTAAAAAGAAGCCCAAGAACGGTGCTGGTGAGAGTAGCGAGTCGCAACCGCTGCTTGGGGGTGACAATCATTAAATTAGGAAGACGAGGGACAGAGTTGAGTTGAGCATGCTTTTCTTGTATGAATACAGCCTAGGCGTTTTTGGGTGGCGTCTGCCTCTCGGCTGGAGGGTACTGTTTAGCAGGAGTTAAGTTGCAACGAGGCGAAAAGCGGCGGTATTCTAGGTACTTAATTCCTTAAGCAGTGTATAGAATAGCTTCTCTCTAGTGTGCAATCGAAAGTAGCAAAGGCTCTTCCTGTCCCTCTGACTGAATCTACAGCATGTTATTATATAACGACGATGGCTAGAACGGAGTCTATCTGTTAAACCTCTTGTTAGAATCAGAGAAGATGCCCACAGGGTGCATGCTTCTATCCTAGATAGCACTTGCTTCAGAGGTATTGAGATGCAGGAATGTGTACTGTACCGTATTCTATGTTTTTCTAACTGGTGCAGACAGCTTAGCCGATTAAATGTACACTATGCTATTATGCAACACGCAGGATGATAAGAATAGTATCTGCTCATTAAAAATCTTTCTGGAATCGGACAGAGTGTCAATACTAGTCTAGTAATAACACGACCCGCCTCCTGAGATTTTCTTGGTCCACCCACGTGACTGTGGGCTTGAAGTCAAGCTTGGACCACATCTCTTCTAGAGGGTCTAGTCGCCTGTGTAATTTTTAGTGCGCAGATAACTGCAGAATTAAGTTACATTTAAAGTATCTTAACTTACAACACAAGTTTACATGTTTCCTGCTTGTATACTATTTTAGCATGCCCTTTAAGAACATTAATAATTTATAGCTTTTTTTCTTTAATGTAGAGAACCTTTAACTAGTTTCTATTTTCTAGCTATTATTAGCTTAACAGTAGTAGATAAGCTTTAATAACTAAACTTACACCTACTTTTTAATAAAGCTATTACTCTGCTTAAAAACAGTACTAGTTATAACTTAAAGCCTAGTTAAAAACAAGCCCTTAAGAACTTATATAATAATTATAATAGTATACTTATTACGCAAACTAGGTATAAGAAGACGCATGTTATTATAAGGTATTATGCAACACTAGATCCTTAGTTATAGCCTATTACTTTTATTATAAGTTCTTTAAAGGCAATTAAATAAGGACAGGCATAAGAGGCTTATAAGTGCTACTATAGAATTAGTGTTCTTTTTTTTATTCTAGACAGCAATAGCAATACTATAAAACACTAGCATAATATTGCCTAAAGCAGATATACTTATGTCTAGTTATTAGCTAAAATTATAGTTAAGGAAGCTCTAAATAAAAAAAATGTTAATTTATTAAGTAATTTTATAGTTAGCTATGCTTTTATAGGGTTTGCATAAGTAACTATAAGTTTACTTAATAATTTAGCTTTTTTAACTAATATATAGACTTTTTTACCTACTACTTTACATTCTTAGGATTTATAGGTAAGTAAGGCATGTAATTTACTAGCTAGCTACGCTAATAATTAATAAGTGTAGCTATCTATTAATTTCTACTTTTCTTTATAGCTAATTACTTTAGTGTCTTTAGATAGCACTCTAACTTTTTATACACTAACCCTTTTAACTGCATTAATGTTTTAGCCTACTGCTCTAACTACACTAAACACTAGTTATTATAGAAAAAGCGCGTCCACCTGCGCATGTAAACTGCGTGCGCAGCGCGTTACAGCTTTACTAGAGGTTCTAGAGGAGGTAGTCCCTAAGAAGCCTAGACAGACTAAGAATGTACTAATAAAGGTAGTAGTTATAGCTTAAAAGACTACACTAATAAAAATGTTTAATAACAGCTATGTTAATAAAGGGAAATTTAAAAGTGTAATTAAAAATTTTAAGTTTAGGTAACACTACTAGCTAGTTACTATTAATAAGCTACATCTTTATGCCTATAATAGCTAAGAAGGGGGCTTCTGTTCTTATTATAGGCAGATATCTAAGCTATAAGACTAACTTAAGGACTATACTTGCTAGTTTAGTACAACAGCTACTCTTACACACACTAACTTCTTAGATGTATTCTAGTCTACAGGCTTCTATTATCTCTGCAAAGGCGCTCTTATTTAAATAGAGGTATATTACAGTAATGTTTTTATAAAGCTAGAGCTTACCTTCTTAAGTAAAATTTATTTGCTCTACTATAAAGTCTTTTATACTATAGTTAATAACACTCTAGCTTGTTTTAATTATATGTTACTAAAAATAATATTTTTTATCTACTTTATTAAGAACGCTATAGAACTAGTAGCTAGTATTACTTACTAGTTAAATAATGCTAGTTACACAAACACTATAAATTAAATTATGTAAGTGTATTATAGATAGCTTATGCTAGACACTTATATTAATATTAAGTGTTGTTTTAATAGTAGTAAGCTCTACATACTTATTACTACATTTATGTATGCGCTAAGGGTTAACCTACTAGGTGTAAAGTATGTTACTTAGTTTAGTTACTGCTCTCTTAAGAATGCTTTATAGAAGCTTAAGTAGGCAAACTATAGCAACACTTTTAAAGAAGACAAGGCTGTCTTTGTGTAGGCACTTAGTAATAAGGTTATTTGTCCGTACGCAGCAGCAGCGTCGCGGCCTGGATACGAACGATCGCGCACGAGCAGGATCACGTATCTATGTCACATGATGCTCGTGCGCGAACCTCTGTGCGCGAACATCTAGATATCCCCTTTTTCCTCTGTACAGAGAAAAGACAAGAGCAATAGAACTAGAAACATGTTGCCCTTACCTTACCTACCTTGTACGCTGTGCACACTGTACACTACTCTTACTTTTACTACTTAAGTGCTTATACTATAAGCAGCTAGCTGTTAAAGCCTATTTAACACTAATTAGTAGTTAATTTAATTAACTATAAATTAGTAAAAGTAATAATAAAGTACCTATGCTTTATAAGGTACTTTGTTTTATTACCTATCCTTTAGAAAGAGTAACAGCAGAGTACCTACGCCCTATAAGGTACTTTATTTAGTTACTTATCTCTTAAGATAGCAGATTAATCCTTTACATTATATAGTAAGCTTTGCTACTATACAAAGTAAAAAGAAGATAGTGTAAGACGCACACTAAAGCTACTAAAGCTGTACAACCTAGTAGCTAGACAATAGCACATTAATCCTTTACATTACACAGCAAGCTCTGCTACTGTACAAAGTAAAAAGAAGATAGTGTAAGGCGCACACTAAAGCTATTAAAGCTGCACAACCTAGTAGCTAGACAACAGCAGTACCTGCGCAATCTACTAGAAAAGTAATTAACTATACTATTATAATAAAATCTTATTAGCAACTAATAACTTTGCGTAATAATAGGAAGAATAAGAAATAATTTTTATTATATAAATAACTTACAAAGAACATAAGGATATTAGAGGTAACACTATAAAACAAGACTAGCCTAGAGTACTAGAATAATAAGATTAACATGTTAGAGGCTCTAACAAGCCTATAGACTTAATTATACATAAGTTGCATAATTACTAATCTACACATAATAACTTAGAAAGGCGCTACTTTTCTAAGTGCGTACATAGAGAATTTTAAAGAATAGACACTATAAGACTTCTTAGCACTTAGCTGCGCGTTTAAAAGGGAGCTTATATAAGTGCTAAAGGATAAGAGAATTACACTATAGCTAGGCACTAAAGGTACTTAAGCCTAGAAGCTGTATAATATAGCATAAGGAAAAGCAATTACACTAAAAAGGCTTTATATACAACCCCTATTACTGTATAAGGCTCTGCACAGAAGCAGACTAAACACAATGCTGCTATTAACACTAAACGTACTAGCATCACCTGCTCCTACACCTTAGCTAGCACTACACCAATCACCGTACGAACAATACATGCCACCCTACCCAACGCCTGCTCCACACCCTTAATCGTACACACCACCGCCTGCAGTAGTGTATGCACCACCAATACCACCTGCACAATCTATACTACATTATAGCCTGTACAAACTTCCACTCTAGAGGGAAACTGCTAAAGAAAAACTCTTAGCAGATAAAATTATATAATTTTAAAAGGCATAAAAAAAAAATAATAACTATATAAGTTAACTATATAATATTTTTATAAATAAAATAAAGATTTTTATTAATTTATGTTAATAGCTAGATATTTAGAAAACTTAGTACACAGACATCTTTCTAGATATTCTAGAAGGCTAGGTAAATATGTACTATATGCACAACATAGGCCCTAGATATAACTAGAAGCATTTATATAACACCTTAAGCAGTTACTTTAACACTAATGTAAACTATAGCTAGTACTAGATAAACTAGACAATAATAACTTTTATATAATACTAATAAAAGAACTTTAATAAGAGTTTATATAAAGTTTTTAAAATAATAATTAACAAGCTTACACTTATATAAAAGGCACTAAAAATAAAATTCTAAGAGAATGTTCTACTACACACTACTATTATATAAGCCTATTAAGGATAACTAGAACTAGAACATGCTATGTTTACTATTAAGCTTTTATGTAAAGCTTTATTTAGTAACTTATAAGCATTACTTTAAGTTACTATAGACTAAAAAGTAAACTAATACCTCTAGAAACTGCCTAATGTATACTACATAGACTGCTAATACAACTCTGCATAATAAGAGTCTACATAACAAGAAGAAAGCTTCCCTTTATGTAAAAGAAGATAATATAGAAGATTTTTATCTAAGTTTAGGCTACAATCTAAAGACAACTGCATGTAAATAAAAAAGTGCTTTATCTGCTATAAAAAAAAATGTTAGTTATTAAACTACCCTTATAATAACTATATATAAGCAAAGAACTAGTATGTTGCCTTATATAAAAATTTTTATAATAAGACCTTATTACATAAAGCTATTACCTTATATATTTAAAACTTTAAAGGTTACTTTAAGAAAGAAAATAATTTGCATAATATAAAGAAAATAAAATAGAAGAGTAAAAATGCTAAAAAAGCTGTTAACTACCTTACCTCTACTGCCTATTTACACTGTGCAATAGGAGAGGACATCTACAGCATTAAACCTAAAGAATATGCTAAGCAGTTTATCTTTAATAACTAATATTATATAGTATACTAAGGCAAACTATAAGACATAGGCGTAGTAAAGATCTCTACTGTTAGTAAGTTTTAACTTAAGGTGTATATATAAAAGAACTTATGTATAAAAATTAATTAAACACTTAGCTAAACAGATATTAGCTTTAAAAGCTAAATACTAAAGGGATTAATTAGTACTATATAAATCTAGAACCTAATTAGTCTAGTTACATACTACATTCTAAAGACTCTAACACTATTTCTGCTATTACTAGTAGATGCTAACTAACTTAGAGTATACTTTAACAACATTTTAAATATTATTATACATAAAGACAAAACTACTATACTTATTATATAAAAATAGAGACACTTTTTTTTTAATATTAGTAAGAAAGAATTTATGTCTTTTTTTACTAAATTAAAACTTTACTGCTTCTACTGCTAATTTAGACACTCTTGCATAGAGAGACTCTAAAAGATGCTAACTAGCGCTAGCTACAATGTTAATGCTGTAGTGCTAGAAGAGATTAAGAAGTTCTGCTACTTTTGCTAATTATATAACTAGGCCCTATAAAGATTTAAGTTTATAATTAAGAATAACACTTACTTTAACTATAAAGTTATTATTAATGTTATATAAATTAATAATAAAGATGTCTTACATGTTATTAATATAGACACATTATTTTAGGCTGCTATATTCTTAAAATCTATGTCTACACAAAATACCTAGAATGCACTATGTAAATGCTAGATTAACACTTATTAAGGACCTCTAAACTATATTATGCATAACTCTAGTATAAACTTTGCTTTAAAGGATTTTTAAGCTTATGCAAAGATTATAGAAGCTACATGTAGGCAGATGCTAGTAGAAGCACATTAGGTAGTTAGAAAGGTTAAGCGCGCGCACACACCTCTCTAACAAGTGTTTAACATCCTAAAGACTAAGCTAGGTAACTATATAGATAATAAGGCTATTCTGCAGATAGCAGTTAAAGCTCTAAATAACATAGCTAGCCTACATAGTTTAGTACCTACACTACTAGTCTTTAAAGCATACCTAAGAATTAACCTAAACTCTCTACTATTACTAAACATTATTACATAAGTAAGCGCTGTACAAAAAGTAATAAAGATACTTTAAAAGAACTATGTAAAAGTAAACATTAATTATATAATTAATACTTATAATAGCCCTATAATATATAAAGTTCTTAACCTCCCTCTTAGCTTAGAGATTATAGCATAGAGAGAGAAGAAAGGCTAGACTAGCCTATACAAGATTAAGAGTATTAAAGGAAGAGACATTATTATTAAGAGAAAAAATAGCCTACTAAAGCTCTAATGTACGCAGGTTAAACTATACTATAAAGAAAAAAAGAAAGATAACCTACTTATAACAGATAACCTAGATAAACTAATCCCTATATAAAGGGATCCTCTAAAGAAGAGAAAGAGAGGACAGCTTTATAAAAATGTTATAGAGGCAGAACTAGAGCCTACTACAAACTAAGCCCCTTAGGATAGCAATGCCGCACTAGTGCAAAGGGAAGATATAGATACTAGAAGAAGTAAAAGGCAAAGGAAACCTGCATAAAGTCTAGACTAGGTATTCCTAACCTAGAAGAAAAAGGATAATTAGGCCTTATTTATTAAGCTTTATATAAATAGTGTAATTACTACACTTAAAAAACTATTTAAAAAATTAGACTATATAGAGATAAACACTCTAATTACTAACAGCACTTTTAAGGTTATAGCATATAACTTAATAAAGTATAAAAGTTAGATTTTTAACTTTTGCCTTATATAAAAAGTAAAAGGCAAAACAACCTAACTATATAAGAAATCCTGCCTAGTGTTTACTAGCTACTTAGATAAAGAAAAGGAAAAAATTCTTACTTAGTTACTAACTATTTAGAGAATAAGCTAAAAACTACTTTTAGCTATAAAAGCAAGCCTAAAAGCTACATATAGAATGCATTTTAAACTATGTAATATTACATAAGTATACATCTAATTAACAGATAAGCTTATGCACACACTATATACAAAGCTACTAAAGAAAATGCGCTAAAGCTTTCTACTAAATATAATACTCTAGGTTGTACAACCCTTATATAGAGCTACTAAATTAGGACTATATTAGTTTAAGACATATTATAACTACTATAAAGAAAAGCTACACATGTACATCTTTTTATATAACCCCTACCTCTTAATTACTAATAAAGAAAAGCACACTTTTAGTATTACTAGCTTATAAATAGATAACACTTTAAGTATTATAACAAAGAATTTTATGTAAAGAGAAAAAAAAAAACTGCAGAAGGTAAAGTTTTATATAAAGAGTAAGACTATTTTAGTAAAAAAGCAGCCTATTAAGTTTAACAGCAGAAAAATTAAGCTTATGCATAATATAGTAGTTTTTACTTAAAAGAAATAAGTAAGCTACTTTTATATAATTAACCTAAAAGACAAAGATGCTGCATAATAATATGTTAAGTAATATGTAAAAGAGGTATACATTGCATCTATATGTTAACTAAAGGCAGCATTTAACCTTTTTATTACTGCATAAACTATAGACCTTTTACATAATAACATTAATACACTTAACATATAAATCTAATAGCAGATAGATAATAGTAAGTGTAGTCTTACCTTTCTACTATTACAGCTTAATTATGCAAAGCTGTTTATCTTTATAGATAGATTATTTACTAATAATAAAAACTTTAGCTTATAGCTAGAATTTTTAATTATATTAAGTAATAAAGACTATATAAAGTAAAGCAACTACTTTAAAATACTAGGTAATATTATACACTAAAATTTTACTAAGTGTAAAAGAGTAACTAGAAGTGTCTTTACTAGTAAACTATATAGAATAGTTAGAGAGTTTAATAATGTAATTACTTTTAGTATAACTCTATAGTAAATTATATAAACACTTAAACTGCTACTAATTCTAGTAGTAATCTATATAAATTTAAGGTTTCTGTACAATTACCTTATTAAGCTAGGCACTACTAGTAAAAAGCAACTTATAATTAATATTATGTTACTCTATAAATTATACAAGAAAAGGGAAATTGCTAAGATAAAGTAAATTAATAGTAAAAACAACTTAGTAGATGCATGTATAAAAAAAACACTAAACTAGGCTTTTTAATTATTAGTCCTAACTAACTGCCTCTCTGTCTAGATAGAAGCATCTGTGGACTAGCTAGATTCTATGCGCAAAGATGCCCTAGACTAACTAGACTAATAATGCCTTTATATAAGGCCTATCTTTTTTATTTTTTTTTTATACGCACTTATTTTTCTTATTACAAGATTAGAAGAGAAGGATATATAAAAAAGATAGTCTATTTGTCTAGTATATAGAAGAAGAAAAAGCCACCACCCCTTACATATAGTAGTTATAATGCAGACCACAGCTCTACTATACGCATAAGGTGTAGGCATTAGCCTAGAAGTTAGCTAACACATAATACTTAACAAAAAAAAAGGCACTAGTAGTGCTACTATAATAATAAGCACATAAAGTTGCTAGGACCTAACTGCAACTTTAGACTAGGACTGCACAGAAGTACCTTTTACAACGCACAACCTTTGCTGCCTACAGCTATAGATTAGTGCTAGTAGGTAAGACAACATTAATATTATAAAATAGTAAAGCTACTACATACTGCTTTTTAGCCTATCTATAATTAGCATTTTATATAAGAAAGAAGTAGAAAAGCTAAAAGATTTATATGTTTATACTAAGATGCTAAATAAACTGCTAATTAGTAGTAGAACTAGTTAGAAGGGTAACACAGATGCGCCCTAGGCTGCTAGACTGCACAAGGACGTTAAAGACGCCCGCACTAACAGCGCTAGAGGTAGAGGAGGAAGGCTAGAGAGACATCTCTCTCTCTCTCTCTCTGTGTGTGTGTGTGTGTGTGTGTGTGTGTGTGTGTGTGTGTGTGTGTGTGTGTGTGTGCAGGCGGGAGTATCTGTCACTGTTAGCACTGTACAAAAAGAGAAAAGAGCTAGGGAATAGTACAGTAGGGCTTAGAGAGTAAAGGATAAAGAAGAGAAGGTAAAGGAGGAGGGGAGACCTTATTATATACACCTCCCTACGCACCTGCCTACGCAAAGATCCCACACCATTCTGGCACAAAACCCCGCATAAAACAGTTTGTACACTGCTAAATTACTTATAAGGCAAGCGCACAAAGGCTAGATAATAATAGCCTAAAACGCTCTACACTATTTATAGAGCTATCTACATAGCGCAACTAGCCTATCTTAACGTACAGCATTACTAAGGCAAGTCCTAACAAATAGGGTAGAGTAAAGGCAGAACATAATTAGATAGACCTACACAGATAGAAGGGAGGTAACACGTACAGAAGGCAACTCTTTAGACAAAAAGAAAAGTTGCCAGTGTCTGTACGCAGCAGCAGCGTCGCGGCCTAGATACGAACGATCGCGCACGAGCAGGATCACGTATCTATGTTACATGATGCTTGTGCGCGAACCTCTGTGCGCGAACATCTAGATATCCCCTTTTTCCTCTGTACAGAGGAAAGACAAGAGCAATAAAACTAGAAACATGTTGCTTTCACCTTACCTACCTTGTACGCTGTGCACACTGTACACCACTCTTACTCTTGCTACTTAAGTGCTTATACTATAAGCAGCTAGCTGTCGGAGCCTATTTAACATTATTAGTTTTTTTTAGTATTAAATCTTTATTAAATAGTAAACACCTATGCTAGCACTATATTCTTATTAGGTGTAGGCTTTAAAGTTTCTTAGTAAACTTTTTTTAGTTAGTGTTAATAAGCTTACTAACAGCTTTTTTATTAATAGTAGGCAAAAGCTTTACCTACTTAATTATAAAAAGCCTCTGCCTAAGAATGCGCCTAATAGTATTTAGTATAAGCACTATTTATTAGCATCTAAGTATAAAGTTTATAATAGTAGCTACTATTAAAACATAATTTTAAAGCCCTTTAAAAAGATTTACACTAACTTTTATAATAACTATTCTAGTTATGCTCTAGAGCAGCATTTTATTATACTATTAAATAATATTAAGGATAAGGACACTATTAATTCTATAATAAAGGCTAAAGTTAAAGATGTGCTACTTAGTCTTACTATTACACTTAGAAATAAGAGGGGTACTAGTAGCTAGCTTTAGTCTATCTGTCTAGATCTAAAAAAGTGTGTTCTTTAGAAGAAAAATTATAATTATATAGCATCTTTATACTTATAGGTTGCAGAGGGTAATTTGTTTTAATAAGCATAAGTAAAAACATATAGAAATTATGTTATCTTTATAACTTATGCTACCCTTAGGATAAAACCTATTACGCCTAGTAATTAACTTTTTATAAGGAAAGCGCTAGTAGTTTTTATAAAGTAGATTGCTATTTATCTACTTACTACTTTATTAGTTGCCTCTTTAAGCACTATAGCGCAGAAAGCGCCTTTTTAAGCTATAACTCTAAACATTAAGCTTACTGCCTATAGTGCGCTATTAGTAGTTAAGCATGTTAAGAAACAGCGCAGAAAGCGCCTAGCATTAGCAAGTAATTAGAAGAATTGTACGCTAGCACATAGAAAGCAGGTTAGTGGCCAGTTTGTTGCAGCACATAGTGCATGTTAATATACTGCAGTAATATGTAGAGCAGCTGCGCTTATATTTTATTAGCGCAGGTAGCTGCTACATTCTGCAACTACATATATATGCATACCTGTAGAGTTTTGTTAAAAGTACATGCGTAGTTAGAAGCTTAATGTACATGTTAACATAAAAGGTCTATTCTTATATACTATAGCTAGTAGTAGAGAAGTTTGCTTAGTGTATAAAGCATATTAAATTAATATTATCTTATAACCTTACTTTTTTGCTGCGCTAAAATAAGTAGTCTAGCTGCGCACATAAAATATGTGCGCAGCTAGCTGCAGAATTTAATATATAACTAATAATACATAAATATAATATCTATATAGTTATAGCTTATTATTTTATTAGCTTATTAATTAATAAGTAGTAATATAGTAAGTAAGTAAAACATAAGGCATTTACAGTAAAAAAGTAAGACATAAAGCATGCATTTATGTGTTAATATATAGTTAGCTGCGCTTATAATATGTTAGCATAGGTAACTATAAAATTACTAGGTAATACATGTAAGCATATATATTACTAAGTAGTGTAAAAAGATTATTATTAGGTAAAAGCTTTATATTATTATACATAAAAATTTAAAAATATAAACATTAATAATTTTAATTACTAGAACTAACCTTTTTTAAGTAACTATATAAATTCCCTGTCTTTCTAGAAGTTAGTAGCACTAATAGTTACTTAAAAGCTACTAAGTAAAGCTTTCTAGCACAATAACACTTTACACACTAGCCTTTTATGTCTTTTTTAGGGACACAGAAGCTGTCTAGGTAGATAATGCAGCGCAGAGGGCTACTATAATAAGTAGCGCAATAAGTACACAGCTCTGTGCAACTAACTCTATAGTACTTGTAGATTAGTTAAGCATAAGTAAGGCGCTTATAGTAACTTTCTAAGAGTTACACAGCACTACTACTAGCCCTAGGTTAAGAGTTATTAGCTTTAGCCTACTTAAGGTTATATCTTTATTTACTAACTATAGTGTTATAGTTAGTTGCTTATTCTAACTAGATCTTCTACTAAGCAATGTTGTTGTCTAACATCTAGGGGGGGAAACCTTTAGGAACGTTAGCTAGTGTTTTTTAATGTACCTATATATATGTCTTATAAAATGTTAAGTAAAGAAAGATAAGTTTAAGCCCTATAACTAATATTAGTAGCTTTATTATATATTATTACATAAATATAACAACTTACTAAGTAACTAGAGCTAGGCCTGCTAGAGCAGAAGCAACACTAGGCACTAGCGCCAGCGCTAGCTCCTAGTCAGCAAGGGCAGAATTAGGGCTACATAAGTGTTAATATAAGGCATACGCATAAGCAGCATAATAGACATACTTAGGGAGGGAGAGGGGCGTGCAGGGCGGGGAGGACCCCTAGTTAGGAAGCAGAGCCCTCCTCTTATTATTATTATTATTATTACTGCTAAAGATAAGCTAGCTAGACTTATTTTTAACTATAATGTTATTATAGTTATAAGAAGAGAGCTAGCTAGGCTTCTTTTTACTATTCTTACTTTATAGCTTAAAGGCTACTAGCTATTTAGGGTGGCTAGGCCCTAGGACTTAGGCAGGATCTACTGCTATATGTTAGTTACATGCTTATTTAACATATACATACTCTAAAAATAGTAGGAAAACTTTAAAATATAATAAAAATAAAGCTAAAAAAATTATTAGTCCCCTACGCACATAAATTATAAGTGTAGATAGACATTAAATATACTAGCTTCTAACTAAACATAATAAAAGACATAATAGATTAAAAAAAGAGTAAAACATAATGTTTAAAGTAATAAAGATTAGTATATATATAGATTTTTTTAAAAAACTTTTACTAATTATACTTACTAGCTAAGACCTAAGAAGTAAGTTTAGAATATATATAAAAAAATAGTGCTATTATGCAAGAAGTTTAAATACAAGACTTACTATATAAATCTAAGTAAATAGTTCTTTTTACTATATTATGCTTAACTGCTGTTACTATAGTAATAATATTAATAATAATAATACATTTACCTAGCAACTATAACTATTATAATTAGGCACTAACCTACACTTGCTATTAACGTGTGTAGGAAGTAACTCTATTTTTAGTACTAATCTTAACACATGGAGGCGCAGATGCATGCCTTGCTAGAGATATTGTGCATTATAAGTTTTTACGCACAGACTATAGTGTTAGAAAGCCTACCTCTTACATACCCTAAACACAGTGCAGACACTGCATATATATACAAATAAAACTCTACAGTAAGCTGCGCACACAAAATATTAGCACAGCTGCCTAGTAAATTCTACTTATAACTTTATTAAGTGTAAGTAAAAGAAACTAAGAGTAAAAAGTAAAAGTAAGCAGAAACTTTTACTACTACTATATAAGCTATAATGTAATACTACATAGTAGAAAAACATAACTTAGATGCTATAACTTTTATATATAAAAATTATTATATCTGTACATTACCTACGCATGTAAATTACGTGCGCATTTAACTTCTAAATTACACTAATAAAAAGAACAGACTTTATAGCATAACCTTAATATTATTGCACTTATTAAAGAACTTATAATTAACTTTTAGTAAATAAAGCTACTTACTAATTAGCTTAGGGTTAGCTATAATATTAAAGACTAGAGCTATAACATTATTAGTAAATTTAATAGCTACTACTATCTTATTCTTAGCATTTTTATCTGCAGTATATAAAAACTTATAATTTAATACATTTATAGACTTATATATTACTTTTACAGCAGTAGTTAGATTAATGTTAATACTAAAAATAGTAGCATTCTTTTAAGATAGATCTAGAGCTATTGTTGTACTTAATGCCCTTACTAGCAACTAAATAACAGCACTGCGCTAGACATAGTTATGCTGCCCCTAAGCGTTTACACCCCACATTCTATAAAGCGCACACCTAAGAGGCGTAAAAAAAATAGTGTTAAAAGTGTAGTACTTAAAAAAATTATAGACAGAAGTAGTTAAAGTGCGCTTATTACTTTACTAGTTTTTTATATTATAGTTAAAGAACTTATTTATAAAGTTAACTAGAAACTAACTACCTTTCTAACTAGTTAAATTAATAAGTAAAGTAAAAGCTATAGCTATGTAAGCAGCTAAGCTGCTATAGTTACTGTTAATAAGGCGCTTTAAGTATAAAAACTCTAGGGTGTAAGCACGCTTTCTAGCGTAAGCATATAGTTATAAGACCTTAGGGATAGCCACCTTTAGCAGGCTAACATCCCTATATTTAATAGCCTAAAAGAGAAGCTTATACGCATAGTAGTTCTAGATAAATATAAAATTAACCTAACACTTATAATCTTTTATATAATTCTTAGAATTTTATAGTAAATCTACTGTTTTCTTAACTAAACTAGTAAACACTTTTACTATTAAGTTATTTACTACTTTTACTATTACACTTAGTAGAGACTGCTAGTTTAACCCTAAGCTATGCTATTAATAAGTAATTAGATAGTAATAAAACTTAGTAATAATTTAAGCTTTATAGTTATCCTACATAAATGTTCTCTTATAAGTGTATATAAAGGACTTTAGCGTAATAAACTTTTAGGCTATTTTACTAGCAGAATATCTTAGTGTAGTAGGGTAAACCTAGTTACCTGCTGCTAGCTTATCTCTAAAGTATAATTTAAGTATAGCTCTAATGCTATGCATTTAGGCGTAGAATAATCTAGGCAGAGGTACTACATAGCTTAGCTTGTTGTACGCAGTTATATTCTCTACAGCGCTAAGTTTAGCAGACTACATCTAATTTAGCGTCTTATTATTACTAGTAACTAGAAACACTAGCTTATCTTTTATAAATAGCTTATTAGTAAGACTTATCTATAACTAAAAAAAGTTTTAAAGTATTTTAATATTATTTACTACTATACTTTTATCTAGCTAGATAAGCATTATTAAAGTTAGCTTCTAGTTTCTTAGGGGCAGCATAAGTAAGTAGTTAATTCTTAGCATCTTTAAGCACTTCTTAAGCCCTTAACTAATAGTAATAAACTTATTAATAATAGCGCTATAAGCTTTATGTATAATGCTAATAGTTTACACAGTATAAAAGGCCTTTATAATATTACTATGCTTAAAAGAAGGGTTTATTTTGCCTATGTCTAGTAGGATTGTGCTATTAAAGTTTAACTAACGCAGATAGTAACACCTCTAATTAGTTATAACACTATAGAATCTATATATTAGCCTAGTAGTAATTAAAAAGGTTATACTTTTTTTTATATAGCTTTACTTGCTAACACTAAGGTGCATATTATAGTTATTATATACTAAAGCGCATAGTGCTAAAAACTAGCAATAGCAAATAACTTCTTGCGCAGTAGCCTTAAGCGCACTAATTAAGCGCTGCGTAGAGTTATATAACTCTATTAACCTTAAGAACTGTGTTACTTTAAAAACATGTTGTTTTACGCCTATAGAGTAAAGAAGAAGAGATAGTAGAGATAAAAAGTAGTTTAATAGCTTAAAATGCTATAAAAAGTAGATGTTTAAGATAATAAATATAATCTATAAATAGTTTTTATTATTAAGTGTTCTTATACTTAACTAGTATAACTAGAACAAGAGATTAAACAGGGTGCTAGCATACTAATAAATAAGCGCTGTAATGTTAGACTAAGTACACTAGATAAAGGCACTTAATGCTTATTAAAAGTATTATCTAAACAACATTATTTTTAACTGTAACATATTAAGCTTAGCCTTAAGCTTTATAATGTAGTCCTAGATAGCAGCTTTAGGTGTTATAATAGACTATAAATGTAGCTTTATAGCACTATTCTTGTCTACCTTTTTAAGCAGCATAGCTTAATATTATAAGGCTTAGAAGGCAAGCTTAATAAACTTAAAGAATAAGCCTCTCCTCTAGCTATTATTATAGCAAACTCCTTTAACTATAGTTATATATAAAGTAAATTACTTTTACTTCTTTGCTATAAAGTCTAGCTTTAGTAGATCTTACTATGTAAGTATAAACTTTAATAATTTTAAACTTTTAGGCTGTCTAACACTATGTACTAGCAGCCTTAGTGTAGTAGTAGCAGCAACAGGTAATGTGTGCTGCTCTGTTTTATAGAGCTCTGTCTTATAGGAGAAATCTACGTTAAATAGCAGCAAAGAATGCATATTAGTATATAATGTTAAAGTAACATTAGCTGTACATAGTTAGCAAAAGGACTATGCAGCTTAAGTATAATTAAGAATATAACAGCTACCTACGCATATAAAACATAAGTGCAGCTAAAAGAGGCTTTTAACTAGGCCTTTTATAACGCACTTTATAAAGTAAACTAAACATAATACAGCATAAAGTAAAAAAATATGCTAAAAAGATATTTAGCTAAAGTATAATTATAAATATAATAACTACCTACACATATAAAACATAAGCGCAGGTAAGGGAGACTTTTAGCTAAGCCTTTTAATATTACTAAGATAAATTAAAATACTATAACTAGCTATATATATAATTTATAAGTGCAAGAAGCTAATAAATTTATAAAGAGTTTATTATACCTTATATATGCATAAGAATTAAGGCAACGCGCGTAGCTGTATTATTGTCCTTATATAGTTAAGTTGCTAGGGGTGTGAGAGAATCTATCGCACAAACGCTAGGCCCCTAAGGTAATTAATTAAACATAGGGTTATCTCTGTAACCTATAGTGCGATTTTGCTAAAAAGTATACTAGTTAACGCAGAATTAAATAAATTAATTTATTCTTACACTAAGCTAGGTAATAGAAGCAATAGAGAGATAGTAGGTCGCGTTAAAGTTAGAAGAAGGTGGATTTTCCTATACAAATCTGGGCCCCTAAGCTACCAAAAATTACACGGGCGACTAGACCCTCCTGCGGAGGACCCCTCACAACACGTGACCCCTCACGGCACGTGATCCGGGCACGTGACCCGTGACTCGGGCCAAGACAGGGGGGTTGGTTATTACTAGACTATGTCAATACGATGAATATTTCTACTCTAAATTAGCCACTTTCTGATTGGTGGCCATCGATTGCGGACCCCGCGATGTCATCCTGCAACCCGCAACTCCAGGTCAACCTCACAAGTGCTGACGTGAACTTCGACGAGAGAGAAGTCACTTCAGCATCTGGGTCTTGACTGGCGAATAACAGATGATGGAATCTTCGGAATCGGTGATTTGATTAGTGAGTGCAGACGTTGATCTGACGACTTGGGTGCGACTTTATAGGAGACACTTTCATATACTGCAATTCCTCTCAAACTCACTTACGTTCAACCAACTCCGGACTTCGTTCAAGATGCTGCTCTTCCTCCATTCGGTCCCCGTTCTATTGGTCAGCTCAGCGGCAGCCATTCTTCTCGGGACGATCGTATACAGACTCGTCTTCCACCCTCTCGCGAACATCCCAGGACCGAAAATCGCAGCAATCACGAGAATATGGCTGGCATACCACTCTCGGAAGGGAAATAATCATGAATTTGAACCTGCGCTGCATAGAAAGTATGGGCCGGTTGTTAGGATCTCGCCGAATGAGGTTATGGTTTGTTCGGAGCAGGGGGTGAGGACAACTTATAGTAGGACCTCTTCTTCTCTCTGGCCTTAGGGTTCCCCTACGTTCTAGATTTGCAGATTCTAGCTGGAGGTATAGTGGAGGGTTTAATTGGTTCGAGTTCAGGTGATCTGGATGCTAATACACGAATCCCACAGGTGCAGGAAGCCTCTTCATAAAAGCACCCTGGTACCAAGTCTGCGCAGCCCCTGATTCCCGCCGCAAAGGCGTCGAGCGCTTCGATCTATTCACCGAAATGGACAAAGAGCGTTACCGTTCTCAACGTCGAGCTATCGGACCTGCATATTCGATTGCCGGCATGGAAAAACACGAACATCTCCTCAACACTTACCTTGCCAAATTCCTCGCCAAGATGAGAAGCTTGAATGGAGACTGGATAAGTCTGTCAGAATGGATGCATATTTTTGCTCTGGACGCCCTATCTACGTTTACGGTGAGTAAGAGTGTTGATTATACCAGTCAGGGGAATGATGGTGAGAATATGGTGGCGAGTGATAAACATTGGGGGTATTTCACTGTTGTCGGCTTATTTCCATGGATCGTGTATATCACGCAGCGGATTCCGAGATTTAGCATGATCCTCATGGTACCTGTCAGCTTGGTACTAGGCTTGAAGATCCCAACTGGCTTGCCTATTTTCCGCTTTGTCGTCCCTAATATCATCACCAGACTCTCGAAACTCGAATCCACAGCTAGCGCGAGAATGCCGGCTGATCGTCCGGGCTTGGAAACTTCGAGTTCTGTTTCTGAACCTATAAGTGGAAAGCTCGTGGAGGAGAGCATGGAAGACGCAGAGGGAGGAGGCGATGGGCCAAAAGATTTGCTAGCCAGTCTAATGCAACTTCACACCTCTAAAGGAGCGCGTTTCCACCCATCCTGGGTACTCGGCATCGCAATCACCAACTTCGGCGCTGGACATGACACCATGGCCATCACCTTATCTTCCTGTGTTTACCAAATTGCCTCGAATCTCGTTGCGAAGGAGAGACTAGTAAAAGAGCTCCGCGAGGCGGGAATTGGCCAAGGTACTGGATACACCGAGACCGTAAACCGCATCCCATACCTCTTGGCCTGTGTCAAGGAAGCTATGCGTATGAACCCAGCCATCGGCGCCTCAATGCCTCGAATTGTCCCTGAGCCTGGGGTAACCTTCGCCGGCCACTACTTGCCCCCTGGTACCACGGTTGGTGTGAATCCTTGGGCGTTGCACTACGATCCCACCATCTTCTCCTCACCCGAAGAGTTCCAACCGGAGCGCTGGCTCTCCAATGGCACTGAAGATGACAAGAGCAGAATCGGGCGCATGGATGCTTGTTGGTTGGGCTTTGGCGGCAGGAGTCGTAGTTGTCCAGGACAGTATCTTGCGAGGTTTTTTGTGGTCAAGGCGCTTGTAGGGATGTTTGGAGTTGGCGGGTTTAATGTTGAAGTTCGCGGAGAACCAGAGTTTAAAGGGTGGTTTAGTGTGCATATGAATGCAAGGACGGAGGTCAGGTTTGCGGTGAGGAGATAGGGGTGAATTTTTGGAATTTCGGATGCGTGTGGACTGGGGAATGGTGATACCTGGACAACTCAAGGCAAAGATATTGAAAGGCGGAAAAAGGTTGTCAAAGCTTATAGCTTATAGCTTTAAGCTAATAATTGTGATTTGTTCCACGCACTCACTCCTAGTACTCGACTGAATTTCTCGGTCCCCCACTGCGTAGAATTCAGCACTAGGTTACTCACCCTAGTCTACTTTCGAACTCGGAAAAGTTTGGGTTTCCTTCGTCCCCTTGCGTTTCAAGAGCCTCATATATCAGACATCAATTGTTTCATGACGTCATGAAGGCGACCTCTCTTCGCTTTTCGACCACCTGTCCTTTGTAAACAGTTCGCCGCAGACGTTTAGTAGAAGTCTATCTTTCGAACCCTCATCCGGTCCAATTACTGGTTCTATATACTGCACCCTCGTATCCTCCTATTCCCAAGATGTCTGCTTCCGCTTCCACTGGCTCGCCAACCAACTACCTAGGAACCATACTCTTTCTTTCCCACATTATTATCACCTTGCTATTCACGACTCATATCACCCTATCTCTATACCATCAATACCAATCCCACAACCCCAAAAACGCCCGACCGATCAAGCCCCTCAGATCCCTCATCCTCCTCTCTGGAACTAGTTTCGTAACCCTCTCATACCACATGCTCATGTTCCTGATAACATCGTACCAAAACTGGGACGCGAATTCAAGTCTACAAGACTCCGAGAGCAGAGTGTCCGTGAAATCAATTTGGAATTGGATGCTCTCATCCGAACTCTTTGGCGACTTTGCAAAAGAGCTTGTGAGCGATGGGCCGAGTGTGTTGTGGACGCAAATTGCAGTGCTTGGAACATGGTTTTGGGAGATCTGGATTGCGGGGAAAGGTATGCTAAGTCCTATTATTCCTCCTCACAATCTCTCATATCAATCGTGTTTGAGAAAAGTTGGAGTGGTAGCATTGCTGATTACTAGATATGTAGCACACGAGAGTGGACTATCTCCACGAAAGATGTTTCCATTTTTAATTTTAGGGCAGATGTTGCCGATATCTTTTACTGCCACTCTCTTTATTCTCCACCTCCGCCTTCGACTTTCATTCCCTCTCGGTTCGAAATTCCAGCAACCCTCGAGATCACAACGACGTCATCAATCCTCAAAAGCCCAGAAATTCCGGCAGAGCCCCTCAAACCCCCAAAATCCATCCCAGTCCTCACCTAAACCCTTCGCAATCCCCCTCACAATCCCAACCGCTTTGCTAAATGCCATCCTCCTTCTCCTCCCCTCTCTCCTACGCTCCCGACACTATTCTCACTTCTTCATTCCGGGTCTCCTTCTCACGCGTTTAATTCTTCTGCTCCCTTATTCTGGTTTCGTACTGTTGGCAGATGAGGATATATTAAGATGCATGTTACTCTCAGGAGGCTTTGTTGTAGCAAATATGAATATTTTGACGAAAGGTTATGGGATTTGGGATTTGACGAAGGGATTGTGGGAGAGTGGGTATGCGGTTAGGGCGATGGGATGGGATGCTGTGGTTGGGGTCGTAGTTGCAGCGGTCGTGACAAGGGGCTTCTACGCAGGACGATAGAATGAAGACGGGCATAGAGCGGTAGATATAGCCGTAGTGCTTAAGTAAAGTGATCTATATTAAACGGGGTCCTGGCACAAAGACGTTCCTCGCATTCTGCCATATGGTATTTCCGAACTGAAGTAGCCCAGTCCTAGGGTCGCATATCGAGCACCAGGACCACTACATACAGTAGCATTTCGATGAAGTTGCCAAACGATTGCAAGGATCCTACGCGGCCCATGCACTCAGTCATTCATGCGGGCCATTCTTAAAGAGAGCATAAATCAGCGACTTGGTCTGAGCTTCAAGTCAAACCCATTGAGCTACCTCGGTCCCAACCTTCCTCATCAGAATCCTCACTGTCACAGACAAAGTCACTATCCGAAACCAGATCGATCTCACAAAATTTCTAACCTTATAGTAGCAACTTCGACTAGAATCCTCACTCATCGCTCGTGGAACCGTCGACGGAGTCAAGCCTATAAAAGGACTGAAGCACAACAGTAACATCAGTTCCCTAACTATACGAAAGAAATGGATTTCTAAAGCACTTAGAAGCTCCTACTTTCCAGAGTTGTCAACAAGCAAAACAATCAAAATTTTCAGCTCAACTTGATACGAATTAACCAGTAGAATTAACTTAATTGACTTGATAGATTTTAGAGCTGTATTTAATTGTAAATTGGTTATTTGATTGATAACTAAATGCCAAGGAGATCAGGTGTAGTACATATTACAAAACGTTCATATCCTAGCCGCATCCTAACATGTGCACGTGTATCACGTGATACCATACCCATACACTGAACTATTCACCAATTAAGACTAGCTCCTTTCTCGTACAGTATACTGAGGCGCTTAAGCAGCGGCTGCAGTGCTGTTGCAGAGATGCTTAAGGTCCGTACAGACGATATTACTGTATGCAACCCAGCATAGCTCCAGAACGTCTTTCGCTATCAATTATTCAATCAAGTCAATCAAAATTCTGAGCGCAGCTTGACTTGATTGAATTGGTAACAAGCCATCAAAACAAGCAAAAGCTATCAAGCTTCTTGCTTGTTGACAAGTCTGCTGCTTTCTTGTAAGCCTCGTCGAGAATGTATGCGGTCATTGCTTGCAAAAGGTTCGTTTCGGCATTGATTACCCCTCCCGATAGTGAGGTGTAGTGCATATTTTGCATTACTCCAGTGCCACGGGTTACGTATGAAGTTTGGTAGAAGGGTTTAAGATGCCAAAGTACATCCACTAAGCCTATGTTGATGGTATCTTTCAGACGGTGAAGACTTGATGCTTCAAATTTATCGAATAGAGAGGTAATTTCCGGGTGGGAGAGCATTGCGCGGAGAAGCGCGCGGGATAATTGTTGTGCTTCGTAATTCCTCCGAGCGTAAGATCTGATGCATTAGAAGGCTAACCGTAGAAGCGTTCGTTTCGCCCCTGAAATAGCCGCTTCGCGTTCGCTAGCTTAAGGAATGATAACTAAGCTACGATATTCCTTATCAATCTTAAGACTGACATCATTACCGTCGTTGGTGGGTAATATTAGGCAGATTCTCATATATGTAGAGCTAGGAAGGAGCAGAGTTGGTATAGTAAAGGAGCCAAGTGGGCTTGCAACAGGATTCCTCTAAAATGCGGATCAAGCACGAGAGCTTTTTGGGGCTCAATAAAAGGGCATGATTGAGTTGTGCAATGAACCCGGGGATGTCAATCTTATGTGACAGTTGGGAATTGTAAGTGTGAGATTAAGATCCAAGTGTTGGGTAGCACAGCATCCTAAGCAAGAGGTTGTTGTGGGTGGGGCTGAGGCGTCGAAACGCCTGGAGTACAGCGAGAGACGGCTAATCATAGGATAGGGTATCCGGGAGCGATAATACTTTTGACGACATTTTGGTTGTCGTTCGAATTGGTCAAGATCATGGCCTCGCCCAATATGGAGCTTACTCGAGGGGTGACGAAGATGCAGAATAGGCCTGCATGTCACTAAAAAGAGACTTGAGTGTCCATCCCGAAGAATGACAGGCAGGGTCGTACGCCAGTGCACCAGTCCAGAACTTCTGTTACAGAGATGGGGATGGAGACTGCGATAATATTAAAAGGAATTTCCCGCCGGTACCACCTAGCTAGCTTTGGCTCCATCCATCTCAAGTGGTCGCAAAGGCCGTCCTGACTCACACCATAAGCCATCAGTAACTGTAGAAATGAGTTTATACAAAATTTATGCATCTAGAATAGGGCTGAAGCCAAGGTCGATATTCTCCTTCAAATTTGGACCATTCTTGTCGCACGGTTCGAAGATTCCATGGGCGAAACTCAAAGGTGCCGATCCAAGGTAAGAATTTTGAATTGCCCCAGCATGAGGGGGTCTGAGACATGTGTAACGTATTGGAAGTGAGGACCGGTTCCACTCGCAGTACCTCATCTCTTGGAACACTATTGTGCAACACCTCGGGAGTACGGCTGAAAGGAAATTTGACCTCATACGATTTTCTCGGCTTTATCATGACCCGTGGCAAACTAATGCGTGGAAACTTTGACCAGCTACACTTCAGAGTCGGAGAAGGAAAGATATGTGTTTGCATTTACGGAGCTTTCCGAGCTCCACCACCTGCTCGTATTCATCTACCACTGCCGCCTACCCTAGTTATATGCTGCATATTTGGCATCACGGTACCTCTCTCACTCTCTCGGGTACATTTGGTCCACAGGCACGCTCCTTTAGCAATTATCTCGGTTCCTCATGATCATAGCGCTCCTCAAAGCTTCATAACATACAAGGCATATTTCTGCAATCTCGAGGTCCGTAGCAGCTAAGCCAAAATGAGCAGATGATAGATTGTCGCCAACTTTTTGAGGAAACCCCCAGCACAAGTATTGCTGAACGATATAGTGTGCCAAGGCAATCCTCTGTGGTCCCTGTGGTAGATTGCTAGATTGCCAGAAATGGTAATAAGTTTTCGGCCTGCGTTGGATGCCCCGCGCTTTGAATAAAGGTGCTTATTAGTATTCCGTAAACCGACTGCCTCTTCGAAGCTCATCAATGCGTAATGGGCGTCGAGAGCGTATCATCCACAGAAAAACTTAATCAGGATTTCGACCTTACGTGCCCCACTTGGTCTCTTGTAAATCTTCTAGAATAGTTGTGAATAATTTTCTTCCAAGGGTCTCTGAAGATGGCGTAGAGACCTCCGAACCACATCCTCAGCCAGGGCTTCCAACGAGGCGTAGTACTGTACGATTGGGCGATTTTGAGGCCTGTACGGGTGAGATTTTGTGTACGTTCGTATGACAGGGAGGAGGAGAGGTAGGTGTACGTATCGTAACTGTTACAGCTCACGTGATCTGTACAAGTAGTACAATTTAATTAAAGTACGCTGTACTCTAGTTAAAACAGCTAAGACTATAGGTCTCTAGAGACGCAAGATTAAGGTCTAATTAACTATAAAATAACTAGTTCTCCCTAGTAACAAGAGCAGATAGGACTAGATAAGGCCTGTAAGGCAGCAAGAGGCGTAGTGTAAGGGGTATTAATTAGGAAGCACAGGTTACAGAGAGGGAATGCAGGATAGGGGGTAACAAGAGTAAACCTTAGGGTTAGAGGTAGAGGTACAGAGGCCGAGGAGCCTATATACCCCGTGCCAAGCCTAGAGTACTTAGGGGTTGGATAGCTGTAACATAACTGTGTATACAAACTTCCTAAAAGGGTAATACAATCTGTACTACGTACTGTACCTAGGGCATCATTAAACGTACGGTACGGCTCACGAACTCGGTATGTTCGTACTGAACACGTGACCGTTACGGTTCACTTTGTACGGACCGTAGTACGGCCCGTTGGAAGCCCTGTCCTCAGCAGGCGCCTTGCAAATTCTATCGAGCCTGAACTAATCCCAGAGAAGCCTTAAGAAATCAACAAGTCAGCAGTAGACTATTGACTGCACTCAATGACTACTCATATTCTATTGGCTCCATTATTAGAGAATCTCTGATCTCTTACTTCGAGGATAGGCCTATTTACGCAGTACTTAACTTTGCCGTCGCTATTCAAAAGTTTATTCAACACATAGGGCGATACTCCTCTCGGCAGGTCCAGTGAGCAAGCCACTACTTACATACTACTTTAAGCTCTCTCTTATCAGTGGCCCCTTACTACGACTAGTCTAAAAATCTTGGTTCGTAACTATTCTGAACTTCATTATCAAGGCTTAACCAACTTAATCCAACTCATCCATCCCACCAAGGAGGTCAAAGATCTTTAGGAAGTTCCTAACCAGGCGAGAGAGAAACTCCAATTTTTTCCGATATCCGAGGGCTTCGACCTCACATCCTCAAGTGGCTGTTGAAAGTCTCGTCGAACCGGTCAAGGGGAGGGAACTCTAGAAATTGTTTAGCAAGGCTTGCGGTCGGATACGCTGAATCCAGTGATGCCTGGTCGGCGAAATCGCAGTAATAAAAGCATATTATGGACTTCAGTTCTTTGGGTGGTGGCCTTAGATCGTCGATTAAACTCGTTACTAAAACAGACATTCTTGATTCGGGATTTTATAGGAGTACAAGAAATTAGAAGCGGGAGATGAAACTAAAGTTTGAAGGCAGTTTGTCAATTTGATTTCGTAGCACCGTACAGCTTCTATGATATATGCAGGGTCAACCTATTCTTGATCCTTTTCTGGCGCAATCGAAAGCTGGATTAGTAACCATCGAAGTTGTGAAGCTAGGAGGAGCACCAGAGGCATGAGGAACTGGATTGATTGCTAGAGGAGTGTACCTAGGGTCTATATATATGTAAGAAAAGGGGTAAGTTTTGGCAACATGAGATCATCGTGTGAGCAGGTGACTATCCTGTGAGCCATGCGTGAGAGCCATGTGTGACTACGGCATACAGAAAGGCTTCTGTATTCATATACGAGCAATTGATTCAGGCACTAACATTCATAAGTACAGGGTTCATTGCCTAATTTCGAAATCATCTAACCTAGAGTCATCCTGGCTCGAACAAGCAAGTCCTTTGCTTGATAACAGGATTTTAAATGTCGAGGCAATGATCAGAAAATGCTTGGAGAAGCGGTTCATAATTGCGGAAATGGCTTTGGTGGATACAAAACTGAGGTAATGTGTTTGCAGTAGTCACGCATGGTTCACACTATAGTCACATGCGTCGTCACCATGGTCGTATTCATCTCACGATGGTCTCATGTTACCAGGACTTACCCACTTATTTCGCATATATATAGACTCCTACGAGCACTCCTCTAGAAATCAATGCAGTTCAGTTTCTCTCATCTCTGTACCCCCACAAGCTTCACAGTTATGCGCCCGTCAACCGCTTGCTAGTCAATCGAGCTGTTTTCAAACCTATACCAGGGGGAGAGCTCCTTTGACATCCTACGTACGATTGTGACCTCTTTGTCACGCCCGAACACCTCAAAGTCGCTCTTTTGCAGCACTTTAGGTATCTTTCAAGACCAATCGGTCACCAATCTTGACCTCGTGGTCCAGAGAGGCGACTCAGTCTCTACTTTATCAGTCGCATCAATCGCAACCTCTACAATCTCCTGGGTGCGCTACCAGAGCTCTCAGTCGAGTACCTCAAGGACAAACCTGCCCACCACAAGGACAAACTCGTCCACCATTTGCAGTTAATTACGACTATCCATAGACATAATTGTGACAACCGTCGACGAATCATGCCATCAACATGACAGATTCTACCGACTTGCTAGTCTCAAAGACTACGATTATACTCAATACAACTAATAACTAGTTCAACTAGTTCGTCTCCTAGTCTCTTCACCTCAGCTATTGTGAGGTCTAGATTGCAGTATTCCCAGACAAACAGATGCTCCGCGGTCAACTTCTAGAGGTAGATCCAGTTGTCCCAGTCATTAGTTGACTTGAGTATAGTCGTAGTCTTTGAGACTAGCAAATTGGTAGAATCTGTCATGTTGATGACGTGATTGGTCGACGGTTGTGACAATTATGCCTATGGATAGTCGTAATTGACTGCAAATGGTGGACGAGTTTGTCCTTGTGGTGGGGAGGTTTGTCCTTGAGATGCATACGACCATGGTGACGACGCATGCGACTATCGTGTGAGCCATGCGTGACTACTGAAAACATAATGCGTCTCCGGCGAACTTGTCCACAAGTTTTTTTCGAGACTTTCATAATTCGCTTACAATCTTGCAGAGAAATTCGCAGCAATATGTCTGGAAGAAAAGCACCTCAGAAGTAGCACCTCATACAGGAGTTCTAGGTGAGAGGACTCTCTGGACTGCTATATCAATAGGATTCGCCTTTATGGAAGATGACCTGAATGCTTCCCTAGACTAGACACATTATCAGCCCATAGGCGTTCGAAAAACACATATAGCGCTTTCCCCGTACTCTCCAATTCTATTTACCAGGGAAGAGATCTTTTCCTGCATTGCAAATGTTTGGCTACCTTGAGCTTGCTTTTCTGAGTCGCACTCGCATCAGAGAATAGGCTTTCTAGCGTTGCACCTTCAAATTCCCGTGCCCCTTTCTGATGATAGACCCTCAAGGAACTTGTTCCCCGCGGCCTCCTAAGGCTGGGCTGGAAATGGTAGTCTCGTTCAAATCGCGCTCATCCCGGTGGATTTAAAAACATACTGGTATCAGGAGAAGCATTTAGTTTTCCACAGGAAGGTGAAGAGCAACCTTCACAGGTCGCTGATAGTTACGAGGAAGCGATCTGATTATCTAGCAAGAAAGAGTACGTTGTTAAGTCCACCTTATGGGCATCCCTCATAAGGCCGAGATTATTGCCTCAGTTTGCAATATCATGTGCAAGCCTCATAAATCCTTTACTAAAAGTGAACCTAGCAGTAAACACAACCACCTAGATGCTCGCATGCAGATCTACAATCTTTAATAGCTAGGTCACTCTTGTAGAATTTGATACCAGTATGCACCAGCGACAGGGCCTCAGGGCTTTATGTGCTTTGTGAACTCAGCCCTGATTTGATTCCACTCTGTCTCATTCTCACTCTGTTTTGCCCACTGGCGCACTTTATCAATGCCAGCCAGATCCTCCCCCATATGCTGAGTGGATGTCGTCCCATTTAACACTACGATATCAAGATCCATAACCAGAGCGTAGAGTGCAATAGCTTTATTAACTTTCGCCGACTCCCCTAGGGTGTTCACAGGCTGCGATCTCAGTAGCTTCGGATTTCCCGTCAAGGTCCAGAATGACTGATACATGATGTCATGCTCCAAGCAGAAGGAGCGAAGCGGTACGTCATATGAAGTAGCCTGATAGAACCTGTTTTGCACTACAGAGGGCTTGACATTGGAGTGTTCGTAAATGGCTTCGAGAATGGGTAATGTGACGTTGGATACTCCAAGAGCCCCTACCTTGTTGGGAACATAGGCTTCGAGGGTCTTCCAAGCCTGAAGGGTTTCCTCTATCGTAGGAAGAGGGGAGTGGAGGAGAAGACAGTTGATGAAGGAGTCTTCTTCCGAGCCCTCCTTGTGGCGTAAATTATTGAGCGATGAAGTAACGGAAGCCCTGATTTGGGTTTCCAATGGGTCTAGAGGGCAATATGGCATGTTGTTTACATCCTGGCCCATGGGGGCGGTATATTTAGTTTGCACCTGTCGCCTATTAATCGTATAACAAGGCAAAATTCGGTTAGATTTACATATATATCCTCTCTCTTAACAATCCCCTCCTCATAAGCTTCGCGTAGCGCCTGCCCAACCAGATTCTCCTGATAATGTCTCGGCTGGGCTGCAGTATCAACACTTCGGAAACCGGCAACGAGGGCCTGCTTCACTAGTCTCGTAGTGTGATCCTTCTTCCAAGCTGTCCCATAGATGAACAAAGACTTCGTATGTTTAGAAATCAGCCTTGAGGATGCCGCGGTTGAAGACGCCATTGTTCGATTGGTTGATAATTAGGAGCCAATGCACCATGCACGACGTATAGTAGCCAGCGGGAGCTCGCTAGGGGAACTCGACCCGGAAGAAGCACAAAGGTTCTGCCAGGGGTATCCCTATGCATGAGCTTCATCAAAAGTGCAGTGACAGCGTGAATTGCATGATGATCTGTGCCTGTGCAGGTTGACAAAGTAGTGACGTCTGGCAGAAAACGGGGCCGCTTAATAATAACTACTGTTCACCGCCTCTGCCCCACTAACCAGATGAGCACGAGCTTCCGCCGGAATTCCGACCCTACCTTGGAAAGTGCTGGAAGTCATGGAAGCCTAACTCGAAGTGCAACACCAAAGTTATCATCGCTAATACAAGAGCGCATCCATCCGCGGAACTCCCCCAGACGCCTCGTCCAACTTCCCCAGAATGGCCCGCCCCAATGGACCCCGCGATCCAATTGCCGGCCCTGATACCCCGCAATCACCGTTTCCGCTTAAGTTACGAGGGCCAGTCATTAAAGGTTTTGGAAGAGGAAGCAAAGAGGTATGAAACTTCAAGTTACGTACATCCTTGTGTCGTCTATTCAAGAACACATGGCATTCTCTTATCTTCCTTGCTATTCTGAAATGCCAGACTACGTGTCAATTCACCGCCATTGGTGCCCGCAAAACCCAGCTTTCCTCCCATGCTGCATTTGCATTCTTGATACACGATGCAATAGCTGACGTCCAATACGCCTAGTAGCTCGGCATTCCAACTGCCAACATACCCATCACGGGTCTTAACATAGGTGGCCATGAAAACCTCTCCTCTGGGATCTACTACGGCTTCGCCTCGCTTGACAAATCCACTATTACGCAGAACACGTCCGCTTCAACCGACACTTCACTTCCCACACGCTCCTCCAACCATGCAGTCGCAGACCTCGAACCCCCTTCCTCTACCCCCTCCAGTGCCGCTCCATCCCGGCCTCTAACCCCCTCCCAGGACGCGGTCCAAAAGCCCCCGAGAGTCTACCCAACCGTGTTAAGCATAGGCTACAATCCCTACTACAAAAACACGCACAGATCCATAGAAATACACCTCTTGCATACCTTCAGCGCCGACTTCTACGGCGCCACACTCTCGCTGGTAATCCTCGGCTTCATTAGACCGGAATACGACTATGTGAGTAAAGACGCATTAGTCGAGGACATTCGACAGGACATCCGGGTTGCTCGGCGAAGTTTAGAAAGGCCTGCGTATGAAACATGGAGGGAGGATACGTGGTTATTAGGCGGTGAAGCCGGGGGTGAGGAGGCTAGGTCGAATGGAGACGTCACGGGCATGAGCACGGGCGGGGCAAAGGCGAAAGAGGTTGGACAGACGGATGGAGTGGGGAAGTGCGAGATGGAATGAATTTTTGCGTGAATTAAATCATTGTGCGTGAATTCTTTGTGGTAAAGTGTTCAGGGGCTGTTGGCGCGAAGGAAGCTGAAGGTTGAGGCGGAGGGCGGCACAATCCGACGGTCGGGAGAATTCGGAAGGAGCTGAACGACGAGGCTGAGGCACACCCCCCAATAGCCATGATCACAAACACAATGTTGGAACGCACATACGATCTCCCTTGAGTGTCACCTTCCACGTGAAACGCAAGATGGGTAGACTTAACATCACGTGCAATGGATCAACCTACTAAGACAAACTTCAAGATTCAGATGCAATAAACATATTGTGACTAGTCGCATAAATCCTTATGTTCGCCAGACCATCCCATTACACCCCAAACACCCACCCCATTACCCCATTACCCCAAAATAAGCCATTCAATCGGTATGCTATCGTCTGTAAAGTACTCTGTAGCCATAGGTGCTTCTGATGTAGAAAGAAATCCTAGAGTATGCCTATCATCCATCCACGATCACTCTAGGATATGGTTAAGCTCAATCACAGCGTACAAGTACAACTGCTTGCCGCTCTCCTATTTTCCATCACCGCGCTGAGAAGTAAAAGGAGAAATGAAAGCAACCAGATGCCGCCTAGGTGCTGCCTTGCTGCAGTCTTGGAAGAAAGAAAAGAAACGACGAAATCAAATAAAACCCATATATGCAAATGCAAATGATCCAACCACTGAAAAGAAAATTTTTATGCGTTTCCAACGTCAGCTCATCTCTGCAGTCTCATGGTGTAAATCTTCGTTCAACCGAGATCCGTTTAAATAAATGCAATGCACAATCGTAGGA
Source organism: Lindgomyces ingoldianus (assembly GCF_010093535.1). Lineage (NCBI taxonomy): Eukaryota > Fungi > Ascomycota > Dothideomycetes > Pleosporales > Lindgomycetaceae > Lindgomyces > Lindgomyces ingoldianus. Next base: position 734,762 of record NW_022985172.1, read on the forward strand.
AATAAAGATGACAGAAAATTGGGTGTCCGAGATAGGACAGGGAGAGTTCGAGGGGATTCATAGGCCGAGGTAGAAAGTGGCTGTGGCCGTTAGAGGTGTTTAGCGGCCTGACGTCTCATGCGAGAACAGGAAGAATCTAGACATGTGAATAAACAAGACGTGAAGCTGCGGCGACAGATGGTACCTACATTCATAACCACCAGCATCGGCATATCAAAATTGTCCCTTTTAATATGCCAACAAATCATGCAATCCACCATACCATCCCTCGCCCCAAGCATCCCAATTCCAGCTTCAGCATGGATTGCGTTCTCCATTTTAACTTGTGGCTCAGGCTGGCTAGGCTTGCCATTCGCAACCGCATTCGCCTTGATCTCTTCAAGCTTAGCCATATCCTCTTTGGTGCGATACTTGAGCATCTTTACTCGGCGAGTCGTAGTTCCTCGTGAATTATCGTAGGCTAGCTCTGAGAAATCTTCAAACCACTGAACGACGGAGTCTTCATCCATGAGATCGACAATTGAGACAGGGTGTGGGCCGGTATCTGGCTCTTGGCCCGTCATCATGGGCGTGGTGCTGGTTCGAGAGGAGAGACCACTGTCACTTGAGGGGTCGCGCGTTGAGGGAATGTTAACGTTCATGTTTGTCTCTTTACCAAGAAGAATATCGCGCTTCCAACCGGTCAGAATGCTAAACTCCTTGCCAGACAAAACGACTTCTCCAGAACGCCGGCACACCAGGACTGGAGTGCCGGTTTCCGCAATCATGTCTTCGAGTGTGAGCAGTGAACGTTGGAGGTTCTTCTCTTGGTGTATGAGGTCGGGCGTATCCAGCTCTGTGGCAGATTTCAAAAGAACCGGTCTGAACTTGCTGAGATAGTATCGGACCTTCCTTGCCTTCTCAGCGGGATACCGTCTCTGGACAGAGAGGGCGAGGCGGTGGAATGCTATTGAATGATCGTATGGCTTTGTGATCCCTTCGTAAATGTAGCTCGTATCTCGGCGACGTTTTCGAATCGCATTCGACTGAATGGGTTGAAGTGCAGTGTTTGCGAGAGCTCGATTTTCAAGCTGCAAGCGACTTACCGTTGGTGAATGTTGGGCCTGGGGTGGATGTGCATTTGCAAAGAAAGCTGCAGCAGACATTGGGTTTTCGTTGTCGTACCCTGAATCAATGCCAGTCGATGCGGGACTGGCGCTCGAGAGGCTGCTGGGGCCCTGACCGATAGCATAGGCATGAGGACCATTCAGGCTATCGTTCCGGTGTCCATTGTGATCTATGGTAGTAGTAATCGGAGTGTTGTGAGGGGTCTGGATCTGAAGGCTCCCATGTCGCGAGTGGGCACCTGCATTTTGCCATTCGGCGCTAGGTAAGCCGTCCGGTCCAAAGGACATGTTCGGAGGTATGGCGGACGGGTCGCTGTAATGCCCAGAAGGCATCTGAGGGTTGAACACGTTAGCAGCTTGGTTCAGAGGATTCAGCAAGCTACTGTCGCTCGGTGGTGTGTCAGCGGCACCAGAAGACATGTGACCAAGTATTCCCATCTCTAGCGCACCGTAATGATTGCCAAAGTTCAAGCTCGAGATATCGAAGTTGAACAAGGCGGGGTCGCTAGGGTCAAAGAGAGGCCCGCCAAATTGATGCATTTGTGACGGACCTGCTTGCGACACCGTGCTTGGAACATTCGAGATCGAGGCCGGGTTCGTTTGACTGTAAGGAGGCGAAATAGGTGCTTGTTGGTTGTTGAACGCATTCATGACAGGGGCTTCTTGGACTGTAGGGGGAATTTGGGCTTGGGTTGAATTCTGCGCGTAGTAGGTTGTCGAGGGAGCCTGGGTATAAAAGCCACCTTGTTGGGACATAGAAACAGCACCAGAATCCTGAGTAGGAAGACTCGTGGCGTGGCCTCCATTCAGATGAGAGTAATTACCACCCACTCCAGGCATAAGTGCGCCGTCAGGAGCGTCATGAAGATATTTGGCCTTCTTGCGGACGCCATCCATGCAATGATCTTGAAGACCGCGCTTGATACATCTGTGGCAGGGCCGTTCGTCGCCTATATTTCTCAAGTTAAATATGTTCCAAGCGGCAGCGTTATGAAGTCTCCACGTGAGTTTCCCCCCGTAAAAGCTTGTAGGAACGAATTGTATACTCACCACATGTAAGGTGCGCCCGCTGACAAGCAAAGCACGCTCTCCTCGCCTTTTTTCTCCGCGGTCTTAGCGGGTCTTTGGCGCTTGAAGCGGGTTTCTGGCCGTTTCCATTCCGCTGTGAGGGTGAAGCATCGTCCTGAGACTGCTCAACCTTCCGTTCGGCCATGTCGCTATCGCCGCTGTAGTCCGGCGAGGGAGCAGCATCGTTGGCGTCTGGGGTGGTCATAATATCCCTTCTGCGATACACACGCACAGTACCGCAAAGCACGGATCCTATTACTAGCTATGGTACGGCTGCTGTAGACGCACGTTTATTCTGCGTGCAGCCTTCAATGTTTCCTTGGACACTCTCCCAACGCAGTGGCTCAACCAATGTGAGTAGAGCACCGGCTAGCAACGTCCCAGCTGCGTGTTTCGAGAGTGCGATCACGCGTGCGCTGGCTGCTCGAACGGGCGCTGTTGTGGGACAGTGACAGCTCCAATGGCGGTCGGTGATGCGCGAGCCCAATGGATAGTGGCGCCTTGACCTGCTTTCAATCCGGCGCGCAGGAATGGATCAATGCAGTTGTGATACAGGGCCGGAGTCCATGCAATCGAGGGAGCATTCCAGGAGCGCGCACACTCATCATTGTAGACGCAATGAAGGCCCTAGCATTCGGTGCTTCCCATGCTGCCGGAGGCGAGCTGTAGGTGCAAGGCGGCGAGGGGGCAGCCGAGACACGGCTACTATCAGAGAAGGCACGAAGGCACGTCGGGGAGCTCTTGCAGCAGAGAGCAGGTAGGGCAGGGCCGACGAGTGAGCGAGGTAAGAGCGGGCAGGCAGGCTCTAGCAAGCTCTGGCAGGCGCTCTCTCGTAAGGCAGGCGCGAGGAGCTAGAGGGGGGGGGAGGGGAGGGCGAGAGCCGGAGACGCAGAGCCTGATGCTGTGGTACGGTGCTGCTGAGGGCTGCGTGTCTCTTCTGTGTGTAGAGGAGAGGCCGAGGAAATGGGCCGGGCGAAATCTAAGCGCACAGCGGAGATGCTGCAGCGGGACCGCACTGTTTGATAGCCGCAGGGTTTGCTGCCGAGATGGGGGAGATTTGCACGTACACGATGAGCCTCGCTCGATGTGTCTGTGGTGGTGAGTGCGCGCAGCTCCTGGCGTAGCCCCGCAATTGATGGTGATGCTTGTGCGAAAAGTTGGAGCCAGACCTTCGCACGGTGGATGTCTACGCCTGCAACTGCTCCCTCGGTCAGCGCAACCCTGATTGGTTCCCAGGGCCGATTTACCGAGGCGCTCCGACCAGCGATCTAGCCAGCGCGCCATTTGCCCTGCACCCCTGTCCTATCACAGCCCCTGCACCCTTTCACTGCTGCCGTCCCTCCACACTCGCTCCGAACCGATCACTTTCTGTCTCCAGGGCCCACTTCGCGTTCGCATTTTGCAGGACCAAAAAGCAAACATCGTCACAGAGACAATATCTCTGGGCTTGCATGCAATATGTGATCAGAAACGCTTGGCAACCCTCTTTTAGCTCTCCTAACCCCTCGCTTTACCTGTCCTATTGTCTATCATCATTAATCTCTTCGACCTCTCCATCAGCGCCGCCTGTAAGCTTTGTGTTTGTCTGGCTGTCCGGCCACGTTCCCTCACGCCGGCGCTGCCTACCCAGCCAACGGTATCATCCGCAACCACTTCCATCTTGTGCCTCCTGTATCCCTCGAGCTGGCGTGGCTTTCCTCGTGGCGTTCTAGCCTGGTCGTACAGAAGGATTGACCAGTGTGCTTCAGGTGGTATCACGTGTGGAAAAAAAAAAAAACTTGGATTCAATAAACATGATAGAATGCAAATGCTGTGCAACCACCCTCTAAACTTAGCCTCTTCCACTCGAATCCGCCACAAACTGCCCTTCTGTCTCGTTTCTAATTCACGCTGACGCAAAACGACTGTTACCCCTGAGTCTTTTGCCGTATCGATAGAAGAGAATTGGAAACCTGTCGTTCCGCCCCGGTTAGTGACTATCACGACCAAACTTCTGGGACCATCTTACGGGGCCATGACTAGTGCTAGAAATGCTAGTAATGTTGATGCCCACTGGTAACCCAGATCTATCATCATCATCATCATTATCAGTGACCGCCTTTTTAATATGACATGCGGTTTTAACGCACTGTTGTACATCTGTACACCAAATAGCGGGAAGGCCGCTGCAAAGTAGCTCCTGGCAAAAGAATTGGCTGCCAAGGCTGAAGCCGCATACAGGGGGTACTAAAGCCAGAGTCAGAGCCAACTATTCACTTATCCAGGAGGGCCGATCTCGGAGTACTCACACAATCAACGAGAAACGTGAAGACGCCGCTATAGGTCCAGATTATGCTACGTCAGAGATAGTGGTCAGCTGGCTGTGAGTTTTACGGCACCTCCGCACCAAGAAGGGGCATACCCAATGCCAAAGATAGTCGAGAAGATTATTGGAACTGCGGTACCAGGTGATCAGCTATTATTACCAATTGATTATATGCGGGTTTGCTGCCGTACCTATCCAATGCACCTACAAGGACCAGGTTAGATCAAATCTGAATCAGCCATCTTGTAAGATCCATATCTCACATGGGAGTACGTAGTCCATCCAAATCCTGCAGGGATTATGGTAAGAAGCATGCCAGCCGTCAATTCCTGTAAAGACTTACCAAACAGTGCAATTGGAACGAGGAAGGCGCCAAAAATCGTTGGTGGGAGCCGAAACTCCGGTTCAGTGCCACCAGGTTCCCCCCCTTGCACCTCCCGTTGCTGCACAAGCCTGTTGTAATTCATCTTCCATAGCGGGTCGCTTGAGATCCCTAGGAGCATGCCAACAAATAATCCTAGAAAAGCAAGCCCGACCTGGGAAATGGTAAAGCCATGATTGTTCTGGAACACTAGAGGGAACGCACCAAAAAATAAGTACAGAATGCCTAAAAGAATTGCAGACAGTATGCATAGGTTGAGACACTAGCGCCGATCAGTTAGTCCGCCAATCATTCGAACCGTTCAAGGAGGTCTTGCCATTGGCTCCCAGAAGAGGAGTTGGAAAGGGCGGATGCATGACCACAGGACCGTCTTCGTAATCGATCTCGATAACTTCTCAATTGGCGCTATCCACCTTGGATTGCTCGTTTCCTTTCGTAGCCATCTTGCTTTGTTGCGTAGAAGGACAGGATGATACGTCTCGGGGACGAATAGGACGATCAGGGCCAATTGGACCCCAGACCAGATCAAGAGGACGTAGAAACACCTATCAGACATGAGCTTCTCAGGGGAAGAGTGAGATCTTGCATCTCGGTACTAACCATCTCCAGCTTGTATTCTGCACGATGAAACCACCAACGAGCGGTCCGATCTCAGGTCTTTGGCTATTAGCTCCTGAATGTGTATTGGGAACGCTTGCAGGACAGTACCCAATGAAAGGACTCGCCGTGTAGACCATCATCGGTGCGGAGAGCTCCTTCGATCACGTCAAGAGTTGAATATGAGTTTTAGCTGCATTACTAACGTGCTTGGCGAACATATCGCCCACTGTGCCTCCAGCCTGCGAACGGTTACGGTTAGCAGTTGCGCACAGTTGTTGTCTTAGTTGGCTTCGGGAGTTTCTCACGTACCACACTCAAAAATGCGCTTCCAGCGAGGCCATCGAGGAAGCGTGACACAAGCATAGTGGTAGTGTTGCGGGCAACTGCGCATGGGATAAGCCAGATAAGAAAAAACGAATACGAATAAATATAGACCGGTCTGCGTCCGTAGAACTTGTATACGTTAATGATGTCATTCAGAGGCTGAATGAGATTTTGCTTATCTCCATTTGCTTACCTCTGAAAGAGGACTGAGAACCATTGGGCCAGTCCCAAGCCCAGCAACAAATAGGGATAAACCAAGTGTGCAAATCAAGCGTGAGGTATGGAATTCAGGTATCAGCTGACTATAGACACTGGTGTAAAGCGATGAGGTGCATGTTCTGGTCCCAATCTGTCAGCCTCTGTCATGTGGGTTTTTATCTAGTACACTCACACACAGAGGGAGCTAGCAGAGACGATTACTAGTAACGTCAGCCCATACATTCAAGAGTTCTTAACCGGCCTACTCACGAACTATCGCCCAGCGTCTAGCCATTCCCATAGATCGAGGATTTTCTGGGTCGCAGTCCCCATCCCATGTCACTAGGAACTCCCCATCTGCATCACCAGCAGTGTCAACGGGGATGTTCGGTCGTTCGTCATTGTCACTGAAGCAAGTATACCCGTCTCCTCCAGCATATGAGCGGTGGCTGTGGAGTGAGCGCAAGCTTTTTGAGTGCGGCAACGTGCCATTGTTTGAGTGCGTTCGACGGGCAATTGTGTTTTTGAGTTCCAAGTATTCAGCACCGTCGAGCCCTAAGACTTTCTCTTCATCCAGGTCCGTGGCGAGCGCCTCTCTTTTCTCGAAATCTGCAGAGTCAACCTCTTGTGCTACGTCATGACTCGTGCTGGAACTCCTTCTTGCTAAGTTATTCATCTCGAAGTTGTTTTGAAGCCTTTTCCAGATAGTTTCTGTTCAAGCAGTAGTGTGCTTTTATATAGAGGAGTGACTGCCTTCATAAACTCTAAACTTCTTTAGCTCACTTTAATCGTTCGAAATTTTCAGAAGTCTCCACACGGACTTAGCCAGCTAGGGCCGCAGATGGCGAATATTCGATGACAAACGATATCGGGGTTGACCCTTGAGTCGATCGAAGTTCCTAAATCGTACGCGGATATTTTTTCCGGAGACGCACCACTCCCAATCTCACTAAATCGAAATGAGAGCAAGGAACTGAAAGACATGGCGCGCGAACAATGGATTTCGTAGCATGCGGCGAAAATTTCCAAGTAGGTAAAGAATGCGGCAAGTCTGGCGGATGAAATCTTATCATACGCCCATCATCGGCAACCTCATTTGGTCTCACGCGGCTCAATTCCGTCAACACCGGTCCCATCCGACATCTCCATGCTCTTATCCGAAAAACATCCTCTTCCCACCTCCACCGCACAATACTGTGATATTTCTCATGCTCACATAACCTGCGCCTAAGCCATCGCTTCGGGTTAAGGAGAGTGAGAGTGCCTTAGTACCGTCTTCGCGGCGGGGAACCAATCAGGGTATCATGCCACGCCGAATTGCGGCCTCTTTCGAGCAGACCCCGGCCATCACTAGAGAGCTAGATCGTCAAGTGGACTATTAAATGACGAAAAACAGCTTAGTTGAGAGTAGGTTCTCCGATCAGCTTCCCTTTACCCCCTTTGTTGGGACTCTCCTCCATGCGATTCTGTCTTGTTCTGATATACGTCGACCGAAGACTCCTTTTCATTTCCCCCGAAGCCAAAATTGCTCCCTTTGTGTGTTTTGAGGACGTTGGGATGACTGGTAGTACGAACGGCGGGACGCGGCGCCTTTCCACGTGGATATTTGACTTTAGCTAGCGATTCGGCAGCCGCTCATTGCTTCTTCGACGTTTCACTTGGCGATTACGCTTGCGCTAGACTATCTCACAAGGCTCGGACCGTTTGCAATGCGGATGCATGGCTTTCTCCATTCGTGGGTGCGGATCGTTGGACCAACGACTATGGTAGCCGACTTCGCGCAAGCGATCGCGCATACCTGGCGCTACAAGTAGTATTGGACAACAATTTAAGCTCATTCGCAAGCTTACAGCCAGGTTTGGGTCAAATTTCATCACCATTACCACGTTACTTCAGCAATCGGTGCCAACTTCTAGCCGAAACCCTTTTTTTAACCCAGGCAATTCCATCCAGTCTCCAATCCGCACTTCCCCGACACCTAGCTCCTCACGTTGCAGATTAACAGTCGATTATTGAAACCCTCTCTCTACCGCAATAGCATCTCTCCCACAGTTTGGCTTTTACTTATTTCACTGACTTGCTACATTCAATAGCCGATCTTGCATGCTATTATGTTCATGATTAGCGGCATGTCTCCTTCACTTTGTCTCCTTCCCAAAAGCCTCAACTGGCGATTTCTGCCCTGGTAATTCGGCTAAGCATTCTGTACCCCCGGCTTCCAAATAAAACGCATGGCGATAGGGACGACGAAAGTATTCATCTCTACTCTCATCAGTGACTGTTCGCTGGCCCACGCTCTTCCTTAATCGTCGTTTTCTAAGCCTCCACAACACGAAACCCAACGTGACGGTAAGGAAGACAGAGAGACCGGTACTAAGTCCTATGATCAGATTCTTTCGTGTTGGCTGTCCATGATCTAAAGGGAGTTGTGGCGGGATAGTAACAACACCTGTCTCCTTTGTTGATGGTTCGGTTTGTGGTGGTAAGTTCAATGGTTGTAAGGTTAATGACGTCGACATCACCCTCGTTTCCGGTGTCGTTAAGTAGCTTGTTTGTACAAAAAGCTGCGCAAATGTATACACAACCGGTTCCTCAGCCTCAAATTCCAGGTTGCTGATATTACAACAAGTCGTATTTATTCTGTGCTCTGGATAAAACTGCGGGTTGCCGGTCGCACAACACCACTTTCGCCGTCCCGGACACTGGAATATAAGATGATTTGGTTGTGCGGAATCGTCTGCCTCTATTACTCTCATTATTCCCTGTCTTTTTTTTCCCGCCCTTTCAACCTAGGACTATTAACTTACCAACATCTGCGCAATACTTAGGGCAAGTAGTGTCCTGAAAAGTTCGATCTGTACATCCTACCCGCCACCACTCATTGACGCCAGACATATCTCCCCCATACTGACACATGCCATTTGTTAAGCATTTATCGCCCGGTGCACAACATGCGGAATTCTGGCCTTGCATCACCGCCGTCCAGTTACAAGGGATGTACGTGAGAGGGTCATATGGCGAGAGCAGGCCTTTAAGAGAATAACAAGAGGAATTCATTGTTCAAGAAAAGAGATGAGAGTCATAAATCTGCACAAACAGGAAGATAAATAGGATCCAAGGGATTTAGATCTTCATCGCTTTGTGTATTCCTCATTCCTTTGCCGCCGTCCGGATATCGATCGTTGTCCGCACATCGGAGCCGCATCCCTTTCGCATTACATTCGACCCGCTTTAACGTTCGGAGATATTGATGCTGTGACACTGTCAGCATTGTTTGTGGAACTCTCCCTTTTCCCTTACTGGCGAGTATGGTGTTTCTGACACGAAGGATTGCGATGCGAACGACCCCTAACCCCCATGCGGAGATCTATCTAGCCACACCAAACGAATCCTTTCCGCTGGCGAAACTTTAAAAGGAATTCTAAGATCGCGAAGACACGCGATAGATCATGCGAGATTGGTATTTGACACCTGGCAAGATGGATGGTTTCGCTGATTACCTATTCACTAAACGCGGGTTCAGCAAATCTATCAACGCATTGACTTCTACCATCAATTCTCTTCGCCTGAGAGCAAAACCACGACAAGGACCCCTTTATACTTCCGGGACCCCCCAGTCTCACTTATTGCAACCTGATGAAGATCCTACGGCTCGGGCCGCCGAGAAGGATCTATAGCCGTCTGTAGTCTACGTCCTCGTCATCTAGCGTCTCAATGAATCTGCACCAGAATCCTCTCACTATCAAGCCTGCTACATTGGAGATGGCTGTATGGTGACCTGTGTAGCTTCTTGGCAACCTTGGAATGTATCATGTATCCATCGCTTTCCTGGGAGGATTGCCAAAGAGCACTCCCCTGAGACTTTGATTTTAATTTTGGATTTGGAAACAATTCTCTTACCATGTCTCTACTACTATGAACTAGCAACTTCAGCGTCAATAAGCCGCCGAGAGCGAGAGTGATTTTAGAAGCAAACCACGATTGCTTTTCTTTTAAAAACGAAGCAGGAAGACAACTAGTTAGGATCAGACCCAAAGTAGAAATCTAGTTACTCCATCGTCTGATGCTCGTTTCAAGGAAAACGCATATCCCATTTCTAGAACTATTTTAACTATTCATTGTGCAGACAGTCTCGTCACCCAAGAACAGTGGATCCGACTACGAAATCTATAAAATCTCTACCTCGAATTAACAACTGAAGTGAACAATTCGGTCTTTGATGTGTGTATAGGCAACCTAAACTCCATATAGCCATTAATCTCGATGCTGTCCGCCATCCACTTTGTCCTGATCGACCTAAGTATAACAGAGGTCTTGACATAACCCTATATTCCCAAAACGCCTTGAAGGGTATGATCTAAAAAAAAAAAGAAAGGAAAAAGTGAAAACAACGATTTGCACCGAGTACATTTGCGCGCATTCGCTCGGTACCGAAAGCGAGCCCTAAAACAATGAACGCCTGAATATATGTGGTATAAACCGAATATCATTTAGCCATCCTATTCTCCGGTTCCTCTTCTTCTACGTCCAGTCTTTCGCCACCATTTTCTTCTTCCGCCCACCCCCACTTAGGCTCGTATCACACTTTTAAACCCGTTACGCCATTCCACTTTCCCCACTATTTCCCCCTCCTCCCCGTCCATTTCCCCTCTCATATTTCCCGTCATAGTAATCCGAGCTCGGTGCTGAAATCGCACCCCTCCTCCCACGACCTAGGTTGTAGGTCCCATAGATCTGGCCGGTGGCGTTCAAATATGCGATAGGGGAGATATCTTGGCCAAGAAGCGCCGAATAAAGATTCGTGGAGCGAAGAGAATGGATGGATGATGTGGTTGTGGATACCGAGTTTTGTGATGATGTTGATGAAGAGGAGGAAGACAGGGTTGAGGTTGTGAACGAAGGACGTCTGGACGCTGAAGATTGTGCAGAAATCGAATTTCCAGGTCTAGAGGCCGCGTCGCTGCCTTGACGGGATGTATGGGTCGAAGTCGGAGTGTTCTGATTCGTCGATGACCGACAGTTTTCCAACCCCGTGATCGAGTGTAGGGGTGATGATGGTGAGTGCATGGGAGACGGTGGTGGCGTTGGCAATCCTTCCGCTTGGTCTTGATTTGCTTCTGGTCTAGATTTCTTGCCCATGTTTCAGATCTGGAGTTTGCTGTAACTTCGTTGATCTGGGGTTTTGGGACAGTAGGCTGTTGGCACTTTTAACCGAAAAAGGAAAAAAAGCCCAAATGCTGCAGATGACCTCCCCAAGCGCGTATCGCGGAGCTTAAATAAGTTTTGTTGTCCTCCTATCCATGTACTGGTAAGGCCAGGATATTCAGCCGTGGCGTAAGGTGAGTTGTGCCTCAGACCTAGGTTGTGGTGGCTTGTTGGTTGGACAACGTCAACGAATAATCTCCCAGACGTGGACGACTGCTAAATAGGCGACTCAGAGTTGGGTTACACCTTGCGTGGGTGATTGTACGACAGCTGTGAAGTAGCAAACACGCGGTTCATATAGTTCCCAGAAGGCTGGATGGATCGGGAAGGTGAAGGGGGCTGTGAGATCGAGCAAGTTAGCCAGGTGCACATGGAAGGTATGAGTATGTTCGAGTTAGATGGTGAAGTGGATCTTATACACGGGTTTTTTTTAGACTGGCGAGACGAGGGTCGAAGAATATGCAGATTGTTTTAGAAGCAGAACGGAAGGCTGGGCTGAGCTAAGAGTGATTGAGAGATGACTGGCTCTGAGACAGGCAGCTGCGAGGGTCGTGCGCTGGTGCCTGGTGCATAGCTCGGATAGGACTGAGCGCTGAGCCAAGGTCTATGTACACAAGAGTACACGAATAATTAGTCGTTTTTATTCACATGTTACGAGTGTTGAAAAATTTATGGTGCAGAAGAGAAGTATTCCTTCTCCCTGAGTACGCTAACACGATAGAAGAAAAAGAGCAACAATACGGCAATCCTACACCTCAAAGCTAGCTAACCAAATAATACTAAAACCGCGCATGCACTCGGAAGGTAGTTAACACTCACCGCGAGGCACTTCCCAAAAGTGACTCTCTAGTACGGCTTCTCTCCCGCATACCTCGCACCCGTCACGCAGCACTCGGTGAAAGTCACCATGCTGTCTGAAGCAATACAGACACAACGGATGATCCTTCCAATCCTCGCCATGCCTGTTCATGTAGATTGACTTCTCTTCGTCGACGAGATGAAGGGGTCTTAGCCAGCTTGGTGTTGTGATGGAGCTTTGAGATGGACTCGTGAAATTACGAGCAGATGTTGCAGAGGGGGGCGTGCCTGGCGGGATCGAAAGACTGGATGTAGAGGGTAAAGTGACAGAAGGCACAGTGAGAGGAATGTTAGACGCTGGAGACGACTTCTGAGTGGGCCCGAGAGAACATAGCTTTGAAGAAGAGAAGGGAGGAAGCCTGTCGGTAGAGATGGGGAAACATGGCGAGGGCGAAGTGCTTTCAAAACTATTAGACTTAGGGATGGCAGGTACGGAGTCCGAATAAGAGGACCTAAAGTGTCTACTGGTGAAACCGGAAAACCTTTCGAGACAGGGTCGTTTAGAGATCTGTTCGGGAGACAGCGGTGGGCTGTGGACACTCTTGCCGACTAGAAGTTGACTCTATTAGATTCCCGTCAAGACACTTGTTCAGTTCTTGATGTGGACGCACGGCTGATTTCATCTGAATCTACAGAATGTGGAGAACTAGGCTTGGCGCTTGAGGATGGACCAAGCTCCTCGCTAAGGACTGGTGCAGGGCCTGGCGCTCTCCAGATACTGCATCGACGAGTAGCATGTTGGAGGCCGGTCTGTGTAGAGTGTCGCCGAAGCAATAATTGTGCAGGAGCTTCATCTCGCTTGCTAGAGCTGCTCCTTCGAGACCTGTTCTTCAAGCGGGCTTCATCTGCAGCTCGCAGATTATCCCGGGCATCTTCATCTATAGAACCCCCTGCCACCCAGACAGAGCTGGAACGAGACCGTGGATGAGGCAGGTTTTGAGAAGTCGGCTGAGGGCGTCGGCTAGTTGGGGCTATATCCAAATCATGAGAAGCGGACTCTGTACCATTGATTTCCTCAAGGAGCTGCTGCAGGACAGACTGAGACGGGCCGCGGTGGGTAGGGTGAAGCTCGTTGCGCCTCGGGGGGGTATTCATGCTGCTATTGAATGCAGAATGTAATGCAGAATGTAATGCACAAACGAAGATGCTCGGTAGGCAATGCAAGTAAAACGATGCAGAGAAACAACCTGTGATCTAGTGCATCGGTGAGGTGAGAGGTGGGGGGATTGAACATAGCGAACATGGCTCAAGGCCTTGAAGCTCGAGTGTTCAGTGGAGGAAAGCGCGACTGTACGGAGGAAGAAGGAAAGGAAGGGAGCTGTAAAGATCGGGGCCAATGGCTGAAGAAATTGCGAGAGCACGAACACGTGAGAGAAAACACGAGAACATGAACGGGAAGGTAGGATGTGGATGTGGAGAGCGGCGGACGTGGGCCCATGGGTGAAATTCTGTTCCAAAAATGCTATGAGAATCTCACCTAAAACGGTATGCTACAGGCCGCTTGACCGGTCTACGCCAACGCCTTTGCCACCCGTAAGATACAAGTTCTATCACCTGTGATCATCATTCAGTCATTTCCGTATCCTCGGCCTTGGCCAGGCCGTGCTCTTTCAACAGAGCATCAATCTCATCAGCTCCCCAGAGGTGGTGGTAGATGGCGCCTGACTTCGTCTTTCCCACCGTTGCAAACTCAACTAGGGCAATGTTAGCTAGCCCAAGCGGCTGGATTTCAAGGCGGAGCATACTCTTCTCGCTGCTCAGCTTTGTCGAATCCATGGTCTTGCTCAGCACCTTCACGGCAAGCCCGCAAGCCTCTTTGAGATCGCACTCTTCCTTGTAGTCCTGCTTCAGCAGACTCTGCGCCGAAGCGTTGTTGGCACCGACACTCGTTGCTTTCCAGCCACCGTAGTTCCCGCTCGGGTTGCTCTGGTACAGCTGGAACTGTCGCTGAGGATCCCACCCCGCGTAAATGAAGGAGACGCCGAAGGGACGGAGACCCCCATGTTGCGTGTAGCCTTGCTTGAGGTCGCACAGACGGCGCACAAGCTGTTCGCAGGGGATGTCTTCGTTGTAGGTGAGGAGGTAGCGCTGCGCGGCTTGGCGGGCGTAGTTGATGAGGATGTTGGCGTCGGCTGTCATTCCTGCTACGGCACAAATCATGTTGCTGAAAGCAAGGGATTAATTTTCAGCTGGTACGATGGAGGGAGATAGATATTGAGGCATACTCGTTCAGAATGTAGAGCTTCTCCGCCGACGTGTCCTGCTCCAGCAGTTTGCTAGTTACCTTCCTCTCTGCCGCAAGCACGATGCCATCCTGCGCAAGGATGCCTAATGCAGTTCCTGCATGTGAGATGGCTTCCAGGGCATATTCGACCTGGTAGAGACGTCCTTCCGGGGAGAAAATGGTCGTCTAAGAGCCGGGTTAGCTGCAGTCTTCTCTGAGGTTTGAAGGTGTGGGTGACCCTAGAATCGTATCTCCGAGACATGGCTGCGAGCTGCTTGAGGTATAGCAGGAGGTTGCAGGGTAAGGGAAGGGTAAAATTTGGGAGTGGCAGTGGGTTGCGGAGTTGGAGATGAGCCGGAGGTGAACTGGAGGTGAACGCAAGGTAGAATTGGTGTTGATCAAAGCTCCAGGCACAAGCTTCATACGCGTCGGCGAAAGTCAGTGCCAAGCCCGACTAACTTTTGCCATGGACAGAGCCGCAACACCAACAGGACATCACCACTCTACTTCGCCCAGCAACAGCGTGCTGCACCCCGGGCCGGGTCGAGCTGAGATGGCCGATTTACCAGCACGACCAACCCCAGGGCTTCCGCCTCTAGCTCCAGGTTGGACGGAGCACAAAGCACCTTCAGGTAGAGAGCTCAAGCCCGCAGCTTCCAGCCGAACTTTGCTAAGGTGCACCATAGGTCATATGTACTATTACAACAGGGAAACTGGAAAGTCTACCTACATGCGCCCGATCCTCGAAATAAATTCCTTCAACAACCTACTCGCCGCACCAGCTGTTCCTCTCGGTCCCCCAGGCACGTTTGCAAATTACCATCCCTTCGATCCCCTTGCTGCGCCGACCCAATTCAATCCAGATCCACAGCAACAATTTTTCCAACATGGTGGACATCAACAACACAATTTCCCCCGCGGCGGGTCACATCACCGAGGCGGGCACCGAGGAGCCCACGCCAACTTCCCAGACAGGCGGCGGCAACCAGACGATCGACCAAAGCACCGCCAAGACATCCCAAAGTGTGCGCCTTGGGTTCTCGTAAAGACGAAGCTTGGTAGGAGATTTGTATGGAACAGGGACACCAACGAGAGCTTCTGGAAATTTCCACCGGACGTCATGAAAGCCGTGGTAGATTTCGATCGCATAGAGCGGGAAAAGAAGGAACGGAGGGCGCGTGGAGAACCAAGTGATGACGAGGATTCCACAATGGTGGAGGCGGAGGCCGAGATTGCTGCTGCTGAGAGAGATATTGAGGTGGAAATGGCTGACGCTGAGGGTGATGCGAACATGGAAGGCGATGACGAGTATGAAGAAGTGGAAGTCACCGATAATGAGGGAGACCATGTGGAAAGTCCTTCCAAACGACAGCGAACCGAAGAACCACCCGAGGACCACCCCTTAGAGATGGGCGAGGATGACATGGCTTGGCAATTAGCCGCAATGGAAGGTGACTATGAGGATTACGATGAGGAAGAAGAGGGACTGCCTTTGACAGAAGATGACTGCAAGGCGTTGTTCATGGAATTGCTAGACGACGTGCACATCAACCCCTACACCCCATGGGACAAGATTCTTGATGATGGTATACTATACGACGACGAACGCTACAAGGCCCTGCCCAACATGAAGGCCCGCAAAGAATGCTTTGGCGAGTGGGCCAAACAAAAAATGCAAATCCTCAAGGAACAAAAGGCAAAGCAGCAAAAACAAGACCCAAGGATACCGTACCTGGCATTTCTGCATCAACTTGCCAACCCAAAACTCTACTGGCAAGAGTTCCGTCGAAAGTATAAGAAAGAGCCGGAGATGAAAGATCCCAAGTTTTCAGACAAGGATAGGGAGAAGTTGTATCGAGATCATATCAAGAGGCTCGGCCTTACGCAGCAGGAATTGAAGTCAGACCTCTCTGCCATGCTGAAGGCGCAGCCACTTGCTGCACTCAACCGTTCTACCACGCTCGCTTCTCTCCCACCATCAGTTCTAACAGATCTTCGATTCATCTCTCTCCCAGCATCCACTCGTGACCCTCTTGTAGAGACATATATCTCGATGCTACCGCCCGCTCCCGAAGGAGCTGCAGAATCTGCCGAAGAGGAAGCGGAGGTTGCGAAGAAACGAGCCGAAAGGGAGAGGCGAGAGAAAGCTCTCGCGGAGCGCGAAAGGAGAGTTAGGGAGGAAAAAAGAAAGCAAGAGCGCGAGCTGGCGTTTGGTAAGGGTCGACTGCGAGAAGAAGAGATAGAGATAGAGCGAGCAATGAGGGTGGGGAAAGACGGGCTTAGAGGGCAGCTAGATTCATTCGAGGACGATAGACAAGAACGATAAAAATGCAAGGCTCAGCGAGACTGAATCACGATTGTCTCGCTGAGTCTTCAACCTAACAGGTGAAAAATCTCCAATACCCGCATAGGCACAGCATCCATGATTCTCTCTAAGCTCTATGTTTCCACTACAGTCTTCTTTAAAGTCCCTGTGTCTCATACTAACAGCATCAAACTATCGAGCACCCTAGGACATGTGTCACTCTTCGCTTATCTCGGAACAATGATGTATGCTGCAATGTCAACTTCTTCGCATTTCATCAAGACGTTAATTGCCAGCCATGCTTTCAGCCACCTTGGGATCGATATTCGCTAGAGTGCTCATCACTGCGGCACTAGCAGCGGCTCTTCTCGGCAGGGAGTCAGACAAAGAAGCTATCGTCTAAGATATAAAAAGGAAACATTTCTCCCACTTCACTGTCGCTTGCGAGCCCAGCGCTTCCAACGAGCCGTAGTACTGTATGATCAGGCGATTTTGATGCCTGTGCGCGTGAGATTTTGTGTACGTTCGTACCGCAGGGAGGATGAGAGGTAGGTGTATGTAATGTAACTGTTACGGATCACGTGATTTGTACAAATAGTACAATTTACATAAAGTACGCCATACTCTGGTAAAAACAGCTTAGATACTTACAGGCCTAATCTAATTAATTAGGTATCTCTGTTGTCTGCTTTGCGCAGTCTCTTACCCTGGCTGCAGAAGTTAAGAGCCCTCTATACTGCGTCTCTTGCCTCGTCATGTGGTAGTACGTTGTCTATAGCTGAGGACTAATCGCAGCAGGGGAAGGTAATCCACCTCTAACCCTACTCGCTAGAGCCCTCCTACTCCCCTAGAATCGCTCTACATCCCTCCTAAGAAGGTAATATGATCCGTACTACGTACTGTACCTGGGGCATCATTGAACGTACTGTGCGGCTCACAAACTGGGTATGTTCGTACTGAACACGTGACCGGTACGGCTCACTTTGTACGAACAGTAGTACGCCCCGTTAGAAGCCCTGTAGGAAGCCGCCCAAAGGCAAGGCCGATAATGTCTATTTCCCTTAGACATTGTCGTCCAAATGAAGACCAAATGCATCAGGGGGCTCGCACAAAAAGAGGAGCCTGAAGAATGGGTTACGGGATTGTTCGATGGTGTCATGAATGAGAAGCTGCTCTCCAGTTGTCGAGGTGGAGTTCGAGAGTTCCTCCTTTAAAACACATGAGCGACAGGCTAGTCAGGAAGACAGAATTTGGTTATTCTACCCCGTACACAGACGCCTCCAGGTAAGCGTTGCTGTAAGAAGTTAGGCAAATATTCAATCCTCCAGGAATCCTCCAGGAATCCTCGCTTAGATACTGCCCAACGTCATCTAGGTTACTAATTTCAACTCCCGGGTTCTCTTCCTGGTAGTGCTGACCGTGCGAGCATCTTGGCACCCTTGTTATAGGCTGGTTTGTACAACCTAAATCTCACATCAATATTTGTGAGTTCGGACCTCGCTTCCAGCTCATGCCATTCTACGAGCAGTTTCCCGTGCCCCGCTGCGGCGAAGGAATTGAAGAAAATTCAAGTAGGTATAAAAATTCGACTATTCCTTCCTGCAGTTTCAGAGGTCTTATCACTATTAGCCAGACGAGTCCTTAGCTTTTAATCCTCAATCCTAGCTATTTCTCTGTTATTCCTCTCCCCTCAATACAAACATGCATTGTTGCCAAGCCACTATAATTAGCGTATTTTTAGCATGGCTCCTCCCAACTTCTGCCTTTGCAGACAACTCCCTAACCCTCGATCCTACATACTTTAAACCTGCGGATGTCATAACTCGCGACGTTGCTATCATAGGTGGCGGATCCTCCGGCATATATTCTGCCATCAGCCTCAAAGACAAAGGGAAAAGCATCATCGTAGTTGAGAAAAAGGGCAGGATTGGCGGGCATACTGAAACTTACATCGACTCGACCACTGGTACTCCTATTGATATCGGCGTCCAGACCTGGCAGAATATTTCTCTCGTCCGGAATTATTTCGCTCGCCTCAACATTCCAGTTATCAAATTCGGGTCTGATGCTGATCCCAATTCGCCCGCGCAGTTATCCGCGAACTATGATTTGAGGTCTGGGAAGGAAGTCAATGTGACAGCGCCGAGTGCACAACAGGTGTATACTGCATTTGCTGCGTATGCCGAACAGTTGAAAAAGTACCCGAGATTAAACGATGGCATGTTTCTCCCGAACCCCGTTCCAGAGGACTTGTACATGCCATTTGGAGACTTCGTCAAGAAATACAAGATCGAGGATGCGCTAGTAACGATGTTTAATTACAATCCTGGCTTGGGGGATGTGCTGACGGTTCCGACGGTCGAGCAGATGAGGGCGTTCGGACAGAATTTAGTGGAACAGCTTTCAACGGGATTTCTAACTACAAGACATCATAATAACAGCGAGTTATACACCAACGCTGAGAAGGAATTACTTTCCTCTTCAAGTCTACTTCTAAATTCCGAAGTTATCCAGGCAGAGCGTAATGACGGAAACGCTAAGTCCGAATCTGGCCGCATCAAACTCCTAGTCCGCACACCCAACGGCACAAAGCTCATCCGCGCGAAAAAACTCCTGATCACCATTCCCCCGCGCCTAGACTTCCTGGCCCCATTTTCCCTTAGCCAAAAAGAAAAGACCGTTTTCGGAAAACTGATCGACGCGGGATACTACACCAGCATTGTCAAAAACACCGGAATCCCAGATAATCTCAGCATAACCAACATGCTGCAATCCTCGCCCTACAATCTCCCCGTCTTACCAGGGGTCTACAGCATTGGGACAACACAGGTCAAAGGACTCCATATTGCCTTCTATGGCACGCCGAGGAGTTCGAAGACGTTCCCGCTGTCAGATGAAGATGTTAAGGCCGATATCATTGCCTCTATCAAACGCCTGCAACGCGCCAATCCGGACAAGTTTAATCAGACGGAACCCGAATTCGTGGTTTATAGTTCGCATGCACCTTTTTATTTGCAAGCGAGACCAGAGGATACAAAAGACGGATTTTATAGGGAATTATATGCGTTGCAGGGAGGGAGGAATACGTATTGGACCGGAGCGGGGTTTAGGTCGCAGGATAGTAGTAATGTTTGGAGGTTTTCAGAGGATGTGGTTTTGCCTGAGTTAGTTAAGGGGTTGTGATTAGTGTGGGATATTATGAAATAAGATGAGACTTCCCTCGTTTTTACTTAGCTGCTGCTAGCAATGAGGAGGTGGAGGTATAGGGTTGGACAATAAATGGTGAATCAAACATGTCAGATTTTGTATGACTGAAAAATACAGGAAACCGATCTCTTCATGGGTATACGTAAACACTAATAGCTCAGAATACTAGCACAGCTAACGATGCTGCCTCTATTCCCGTTTCCGCTAGCTCAATCCTTAGCGCGAAGAACGGTGAACGACTAGTTGCGGCTTTACAGTCAAACCTGAGGTTTGAATATTATACCTGCACTACATACGAAGTTCTGGTTTCTGTACAGAACGTTGTGTTCCGCTACGAATATGTGAAAGCCCTCACGTGCCTTTGTGAGCTTCTTTGGAACATTTTTGGAACAAAAATTAGGAAGGAAATCTAGCCTGGGCAGTGTGTGATACCAGAATCATTTTTAGTCAGAGGAGCTCGAACATAGTAGTTTAATGTAGGTACATTTGGAGTAGCTACTACAGTATAATCGTATCAAGCTCTTTAACTGATGAGTTCCAGGGCCTTTGACAGTAGTGAGGACAAGAAGACTGAAGATGGAAGAATCAAATAAGTTACAACGGGAAGTGGAGTTGGGGTCAGTGGGTGCACTAGCGTAAGTTTGACAATAAGAGGCTCGTGTACGCGGATTCCAGGAGCCTCTTTTGTCTCACAAACATGCACAACACAGGGTTGTGCCATATATGAGACTTGGCTTGCGCCTTTCTCTAGATCAAATGCTGGAAGCCAACGTAACCCGACGCTCTGGGTGGCATTCCATCTAGTGTGGCCTGCAGTACGCGACTTCCGCTCAGAGTGCTATCCTTTTTGGCTGAATACATGATGCTTGTGACCAATCATCAATAGCTCCAACATCGGGTTACGATTTTGTCAAACCCTTCGTTACTACTTAGGGTTCCAAGGAAAGGATCGGCATAGTACCACCCTTTGAAACGCCTCGAAGTAAACACCTTAGGCTAAGTCCACAGCTCCGAGGCCCCATTCTGAAACAGTTCCTTGGGGGGCAAAGTAAAATCTGTCACTACGAAGCCATGCGAAGGAAGCAGGAACTTCTTAACATAATATGACATGAAAAGTCGGACTTTTGAGTGGATAATCTACTCTGTTCTCCCTCTAATCGACAACTGCATATTTAACTCAGAACAGAGGGAAGTATATTAGAAACTACAAACTAGAAACTATAATCCATTTACGAACGTTGCGAGTGCGTAATTCTGGTATATCCACCCACACCCCTTCCAAAAATAATCAAACATTTCTTGAATCAGTTATTCTACAAAAAGATGGCCATCATAGCAGCAACGCCCCCCAGGGCACCAGTAACCTTCAAGCTCGTCGCCCCACCAGTAAAATAAGCTACCGCGCTCGGCTTGACGCTTGTCGGTACAAGATTGATCGAAACGCTCGAGGGCTTGCCGGAAATGCTCGAGGGCTTGCCGGAAACGCTCGAGGGCTTGCCGGAAACGCTCGAGGGCTTGCCGGAAACGCTCGAGGGCTTACCGGAAACGCTTGAGGGCTTGCCGGTGACGCTCGAGGGTTTGCCGGAGATGCTTGATGGCTTGCCAGAAACACTGGAAGGCTTTCCGGAAACACTTGGTAACTTGGCGGGCACAGAACCAGTGGCAGTGCTGTGTGGAACCGTAGAATCACCCTTACCAGACGGCGCAGTGGTGAATGTAGCAGGCTTCCCTGAGGAGGGAGCTCGAAGGACCGACACTGTCACAGTGCGGCATGAAGCCGAGGTAAAAGCAACAGGATTGCCTGTTGCGGGGACTCCGTGAACGGACACTGTCACAATCTTTGTGACGGTGCTGGTGACTTTTAAGGTAGCGGGAAGAATGTATGACACATCAAGCTTGTCATACGCATCAATGGGATCTAGGGGATCAACGGGGCCGGGAGCGTGGGCGGTTGGGTGGGAAGCACCGGTGGCGGTGCTGCTGCGAGTGGTGTTGTATATGCTGTACAACGGAGAAGCATGGTAGGTAGGCGGGCTAGGGCCAGTCGGCTTATGTGTGAAAACGGTAACGGGGATTGTGACGGTTACGGTGGTAGGGTAAGCGCCGCAACCAGACGCGCAGTATTTCGCAGTCACCGTGAAGCCTGGCGGGCAGGAAGCGGCGGGAGTGGTAAGAGGTTTGCCGGGAGTGGGCAGTGGCTTCCCAGAAGAAGACGCTGCGTGGCTGGTCGGCAGGGGATAGGTTACGGTAAGGGTTGTTGAAATTGTGGTATAGCCCGTGGAACAGACGTCGACATAATGGGTCGTGATTGTCGTCGTTTTATAGGGGTCAGTGGCAGAGGATGGGTGAGAAGCGCTGGCTTGCGTGGTCGCGGTTGTCTTAGACGAGTGGAGAGAATATTTAATCGTATATTTCCCGTTACCATAAGCATGAATGGGAGTTGGCGAGGCCTTGGACTTGGTGCAAGGGGTACTCGTGGCATTCTTGAACCCATACGGTGCTGCAGACGAACCATAGGCGCCAGCAGAAGAGGAGGGGCCGGGGTAGTAGGCGGAAGGATCTGCATAGTAGGCATCCGCAGTCATGGAGCTAACGGGCGTGGAGACAGAGGCAAGCACGGTGGATGAAAGAGCGCACAGAACGGCACCCGCCTTTAGAAAGAGTGATGAGGAAGGCATCCTGAATAAATGAAATGAGTGACTGGAAAGGAAGTAATGAGTGTACGTAGAATGATCTACAATGTGATGAACAATCTAAAAGGTCGTTGAAGGAAGATTGCAAGAGACGGGGACTGCCCTTGGGTATATTCATGAACCCCTAATTCTGCATTGTTCGTTCCTAGCTTAATTCCAGGGCTGCACATGAGCCGCCGACGGCGTTGACTATGTTTACGCACGCCCAAGCTCAAGATCCGAGTGGGATAAGGCCTTTTAGGGACGAATCACTGGGGTTTTTGATATTGGTCTAGACTTCCCATGGAGAATTTCTTCGCGTGGGTCTTACTCAATACCTATTTGACAGACTTATGCTTATCCTAATTTGGATGGTACGGAATTAAGCGGCCGATGTCCTGAGGACTTCCTGAATATTGGAGGTTATTTGGCGAGACAAATGTGCCTAAGCATCATGTGTTAGTGCAATGAAATCTTGGATCTACGCTATGAAAGCGTTTACGCCTGTTTGGACGTCAAAAAGCATTCATGGCGTGCTGCAAGGGGCGAACGGCGCCTCGAGCAAGTAAGGGAACAGAGATGCGTAGATTGTGTGGAGCCTGACTTGGATGTCATTGAACGAGAGACATTGGAGGAGACTATTGGTTTAGCTTGCCGCGGAGATACGATGGGGAAACCTCGGTTCGATGCTACGCCTCTGTTGCCTTAGCAGAGTGTTAGCGAACGACTACGCGACTGAAGAGAGATTGGCTCTCCAGGTGGTTTGGATGATGTTGCGGATGCGAGTAGATAAATAAGGAGTGAGCGATGGAGGCTGATGACAGTCGGTGGTCTCAACCTACCTTTAAGCTGAAGCGTGCCTGTATCGTATCAGGAACCAACAGTCCTAAAAAGACTCAAGCAACACAGGTCTCGAGAGCAAGCAGTCGGGTTTGTCGTGGAGGAGGGATCGCAGTTGTGCAAGATGTCACTCGACTTGCTAATTTCCACTGTGGCTGTTGAGGTAGCGAAGTGGGACCCTGCGTGAACGAGAAGTCTAGCGGACATTACCTATCTGGGTAGGAGCAATTAGAAGGGAATCGAGCATCGTAGAAAATCTACCTGGCAGCTGTTCTTCACAACTGTCAAGCTGGAGAAACTTTCCAGTCATCCGTCGAATCTCTTCTCGGGTAGAAAAGGATATTTTTGCCCCTAGGATCACGGACATTACTGTCTTTTTCAACTGAACGAACAAGCGTTGGAAAATAAATTCTAGAGCACAATTTTCTATGGCTTCGGTGAGCAAATCACCCCGTTAGCCAACTTAAAAGTTTGTGGAACACTGCTGGACATTTTTTGGCAGCCAGAAACCGTCGAAATGGGTTATACAATTTCAGCACAACCACTTCAACGCTCCCGTACTAGTGAAGACAACTGTATGACTGATGCCTTGTACATCTCTATAGAGCTTACCAATCATGTAACACTTCTCCTATCAATTCCTTTAATTTCGGACCTGAAGGAGTCGCTCTCAGCGTGTAGAGAGCAGTACAGCCTCCAAATGCAACAGGTGCACGACTGCTAATGAGCTGTCAATTCAACATGGTAACTATTTCGGATCTCCTACACAGTCAGGAAAGTTTAGAGAGACCACTCGTCCGTCGAGTCGTCCACACCTTCAACCATCAAACCGCCGAGACTGCCTAGGTATGATCAAATTCAGAGCTTCGGCGCCCCCACCAATATCGCAATCTCCCGCTTCATACACCTCACCATGATAACAATCATCCAATCACCCAAACAGCCCCTTTCCCCTTCTGGCAGGTTTGCAAAAAAAAGCATCGATCGCAGCGATGACGCATAGAAAAGCTTTCATTCGCTCACTTCAAGCCCCCACCCACGCTAGACTTCCTGTTTAGGCAACTTCCGAAATCCATCGAACACAGCGCACGTTTTTCATATCCCTAGGTGCTCTTATTGGTTTTGGTAATCTACTGTTTCAGGCAGGTTTTGAGCGATGCCTCCAGAAAACGAGGGGAGGGGGGGGCATTCAGCTCTTGACTTCATCGAGCATGTCCTTGCGAAAAGCGCCAATCGCCGGAGCAGCTCGAGGCTCCAGGATTCCCTACCCAATCGAGCAAATAAGGAAGGCTGTTGAACGCAGAATGCATCAGGGCATTCGGTGTCGTGTCTACCCTCATTCCCTCAAACTTCCTCATGAAGAAATTCTCGAAAACTATCGAAAATAGTAGGATTCATACAACTCCCTCAATAATGGCATAACAAACTTGTTCATCGCTAGGTATCCTAGATATCCGTGTTGTGGGACGAAGAAGGAGGTTTTCCGAGAGAGTTTGGCTATTATTTGCGGGTCCGACGTATTGCGCAGGGACTGCTATGGGGCTGTGATGAGGGCTTTGGAGGGGGATTCACCGATGTGAGATTGGCTTATTGAAAGTGTTATTGATGGCCTTGTGTTGTGCTCGTGTCTGGTGAAGGGGAAGGGGCAAGATGGATTGTGAAATGTTTGATCGAGGTGCGGTTGTCGTGATTTGATGCGACCCACGATACAGCAACATGCAATGAGCAACGAATTCCTGCACAATCTCTCTACCCTAGATGGTCACAGGGCAAAATTTAGCGATGATAGAAGAAAGATTTGAATTAGAGGATCTTTGTATTGAAGAAGGGTTCCACAAGAAGGCTCAGTGCGGCTTCATGGAGGTACAGAAAAAACCTCTCCTATAATTCGCGGAGCTGGCAACAAAAGTCGCAGCGCCGTTTCGCAGGTAATCTCTCCAAGCCATTCATCCATATCTAGTAACCATCCACATCCCATCCAAAATTTTCGACCTGGGTATCAAGGCTGAACAAAGCGAGCGACCGCAGAAGAAGAACAAGAAGACGAAGTAAGCCGAAGCAATGAGCCTTTCAAAGGTTCCTCCATCCCCGCAAACACCATGGCTGACGCACTCCCAAAACCGGAAGGTGGTCCAAGATCATAACGAAACCACCGGCCGTATTGACAGTTCTAGTCGTCGTCCATCCTCAATCTTCCCTCGTGAAACTTGAAACAAGTGGGCCCAAAGACAAGCCGATGTGCGCCGCAACCCACAGTCCCTCAAATCGGTGTCCATCGGTGTCGCCCTCTCTCTACCCACTTCCTTTTGCAAAAGATGAAACAAGAACAGAATCCAAGAACTATTGGACGTACAAAGCCAAGCGCTGCAACTACCGTTCCTTCTAGCCATCGACCACCGCCCACATCCATCTCCACCCCACTGCCTCAGTACCAAATGCTCACACCCATAGAACACGAACTTCAAGTACAGCAGGCAAGGTAGGCATGACAGGGCATAGAGAAAACAGTTTGGGAGGACTAACCGTAAGAATTTTGCTCGACCCCGGCTGTACTCTTCTTCATTAAGTGCTCTTGAAAAACGACCATATCCGTTCGTGCTGGGGGCACATCGTCCAATATCGCCTTCAAATTCCTCAGGATCTCCTCTGAAACGTTGCCTGTAAACTGGGTAAGAAGTTGGACTACGGTCGGCGCATCAATGTGTGGGCCTAAGATTTCCACGGCCTTAGGAATCGCATGGTGTGGAGACACGTTGGGCATGGGGGCTTGAGGAGGAAAGCCGTTGTTGCCTTGAGTCGGAGGGTACGGGCTTCCATAGTTGGGGCCTGAGGGGAAAGATGAACCGACAGGCGAGAACGCGGGACCATGTGGATTTGTTTCTGGTGGAGGAATGGGCTCGTTTTGTTGAGCCATTGGCGTTGCTGGTTGACCTGCTACAATTTCACCAGTAGGGTAGCGATTGAAATGCTGCGTCGGAGGTAGCGAGCCCATATTCTCCGGTAATTTGGCAACAAGAGCGAGCAGGATCGTATGGTTCGGACGGGGTGTTTCGATCGTGCAATATTCCAACATATCAAGGAAAGGTGGGAGATTACTGCCACCGGCCTCCACTGGAATAACATATAGATCCCGCATGGCCTCATTACCCAGCTTTTCCACTGGTACCACTCCCCACCTGTCTTTAGGATGGAAGTAATTAAAGAGGCGGTCCATTACCAAGCGCCCGTCTTCATTGAGAGGAGTGACCGATAGCACCGCAACATCATGGGTGGCACCGGCTGCCAAGCCATTTATGTAGTCATTGCCTTTCGCACTCTCAATACGTCCTTGAATGGGTAATGTAGGGGATAAAAGGTCCTTCCATGGCAAGATTTGTCCAAAGTCTCCACCGGCAACAAAGCGCGCAACAGCCTCAAAAGGCCCCAGCGACTGCATGCTGAGGGTTCCTTGCCAGGCCACAGTTGGATCCGGCATGTAGTCGGTCATTGTAATATCATTATCGTCGTCCTTCAGTAGCCGGTCAACATCGGCATCATCTCCTGGACCTTCCGGTGGCCTCTCTGGCACGACGATTGAGCTCTGACGTCGCAGGAATGCGTGCTGATCCTTTTGAGGAGACCGCACCTTGTCGAACACAGAATTGATATCAAAATTTGTTGATGGTCGGCGAATCGATGAGGACTGGGCTCCTGATGTATCAACCGCAATTGGGGCGCGTCGATCAATGTCTTCTGGAAGCTCCACAAGATTTGGGCTGCCTTCACGCTTGGGGGATGGAGGTTCGATGTTTCTCTGCTCCTCCTGGACGCTGTCGCGGTGATTGCGTTCATTTGGCACGAACTCTTGATCAAGGGCGTCCTCCTCCCCTCCCACTATCTCCTCGCCCTTGTGAGTCTTCCGTAACCGGGGCCCAGACTCTTCGGTGAGGATCATTTGCTTCTCGTTCGCCTCTCGCATAGCAGCCCATTCCCGTTGTTTCTCCTCACTGGCCATTTCTTCGGCGCTCATGGAAAAGAGCCCTTCGACCGTCAAGGAGCCGGAAAGGAGGCGATCAAGAAGAAGGGTGTTCCTCTTAATGTTGTATAAGATACTCCGAAATTTCTCGACATAGTCAGAATTGTTGTCCGTTGGTTCACCGTAACGAACAAGAGCAGCATAATCCATTTGCAATCCTAGACGGGTTGCAACTGAGGTAGGCGTATCCCCATCAGGAATGCGATAGCCTCGAGAGTCAGAAGCATTCTTGACCAAGGCGGTGATGTTCTTGATTGCCGCATCTACTGACGATTTCTGCTTCCCTGTGAGATCATTTACATCCTTAGCCATCATTGGCTCTCCTGCTGCTTTGCTGTGGTGTTGTGCACTTGATTTTCGCCGCTTAGTCATATCGCCACCATCTTTCTCGGCCATTGTGTCCCGCCGTCTCTTCTCCCCAACAGGGGACTGTGGCTGGCTCTTGGGCGCTTCCTTCTTGGGTTGCTGTAAATCCGCTTTAGCGATATTCACGCGAAGCGGGTGTCCTCTCTTGCTCACCTTTGGTTCTGTGTGGCCATTCGATACCTCTACAGGTGGCTCTTTGGCTACTGGAGCTGGAGTAGCGGGAGTAGCAGGAGCAGTAGGAGCAGGAGGAGCAACTGGTGGGGTTGCTTTAGCAGGAGTTGATGTCTTGCTCTTCTCTGGCTCAATGGCAGCGTTGAAATCACTGGGACGAGCCTTTGGTTTTGCCTGCTTCGAACCTTTCTTCCGGTTCCATGGCTTCTCTCCCCGCGCCATAGCTGCCAGTAGATCGGCATGGGCCTCCGGCTGACATTGCTCGCACAAGTATATCTTGTTCTCGTCATTCCACTCGTCTCCTTCTTGCAGACCTAAGCATTTGACATGCTGCCAAGCGTCACACTTCTCACAGCATATCATCTGCCGGCCTCGAATGTCTCGCTGGTCGCCACAGACGCATCGAATGATGGCTTCGGCCTCTGCTTCGGCTTCGGCTTCGGCTTCGGCTTCGACATCGTCCTGCTGCTCTGTCGACTGTGCTGAGAGCGAGCGCGCAGCCTGGACCTGCCCGTGCGTCAGTCCCTTCTTGTCGGGTTTGGGCTTCGGTTTGGGCTTCGCAAGAGGCTCCTCGAGCACATCCTGGTTCTTCGTGTGGTGCCCTTTGTTGGCACGGCCAGAGCGACGGACTTCGTCTGCAAATTCGCGATTAGCATGTCTGCGTAGACTCAGGGAAGTGCGGTGTGCGTCTCCAATGTGGGGGTCGGCATCCGAGACATACGCACACGAGCAGAGTCTGCTTACCAGCCATGATTGGGGGGGGGAACACGTGTATGGGCTTTATTTCAAGGTCAAATGAAGGCGCTCAATATGTTCACTGGCTCTCTATGGAAGCTTCAAGTCGGAAAGGCTGGGCTACAGCAACACAATATGCGGGCTGCACTGAAATATAGCTAGAAACCAGGCGCGCCCTGTCAACCGCTGCCAGTAGCCACCTGTCTGCAACGGGTGGCGCGACAAAGTCGAGCGACTGCCGGGGCTAGGCCGAAGCTTCCTTCGCGCGACAGAACCTTCTCCAAGACTGAGGCCCGCCGCGACGACGACGTGCGGGGGGCGAAAAGAAGCTGTAGTGAGCAGTGGCGCGCAGCAAAGCGCACCTCAGGACAAGCGTTGATCCGCCGGAGAAAGCTGGGATGTCGCGCAAGGTGTCGGTGATGTCGAAGGGGAGAGAGTGTCGTGTGGTGTTGACGGAATGGATGGCGAGAAGAGGAGGTGCGCGGCTTTAGTTTCTTAGCGCCTTGGCGGGACTACATGACGGCAACTCCAGCCCACCAGCCCTCTAGCCCCTCCAAGCCTAGCGCAGTCCCCAGCGATGAAGACAGCAGCCGCGAAGTGAGCGGCGCCTGCCAACACTCTTTGCTATTCACACTGCAACATCCCCCCGCGTGCCTTCGCTCTTTCCTTGCCTCCACCCTCTGATTAGGCACCTCACTAGGCCGCACCTGTGCCGTCTCACCACTATGGCAGACGTGCGGTCGATGCTTCGCCAGGAGCGAGCAGCCCGACAGCAGACCGGACGTCTACAGAAGCAATCGGCAGCACCCGCAGCCGCGCCCACATCGAGGAAGAGAAAAGCAACGGGTGATTCTGGGGAAGAGAGAAAGCGTACAAGGACAGAGCAAGCAAAGGGGGTGCCAACGGAGTCCCTGGACTCTCTGAACGACCCGCCAGTCACGCAAGCGAGCACTCCCAATGCCGCAGACGTCGCGCAAACAAGCGTCGCGGAAGCTGGGCAGCCGCCTATACCTGAAGAGCTTACATACAACCCTCCACAACCACAACTTACGACCGCCGATGAGGACGACCTAGACGCATTCATCAAAGAAATGGAAGAAGCGCCACTGCCACAGCATACATTACCGGGGTATTCTGGCGCGGTCATCGAAGGCGCCCCCATGACAGCTGCAGAACTTGCTGCGCAAGCACGAGAAGAGCAGAGCGCACAGCGTGGCAGGAGGGAGGAGGAATTGGAGGCCGAGAAGGAAGATGCAGCGCGGCAGCTGGAAGTCGAATTCGAGGACATGGACGAGCTGGAGGAAAGGGTTAGGAAGTTGCGCGAGAAGAGGGAAGCACTGCGGAATGCGCAAGCACAGACGGACATGGAGGGCGTGGTAATAGTTGTGCCGGAGCCCGTGAATATGGAAGACGAGAGCGACTCGGACGACGAGGATTGGGATGATTGGAGATTCCGCTTGGCTTGAGGGCATAGTCTTGCAGGAACTCTCTCCTCATAGTTCGGCTAGATGCTCTTTCATAAGTATGTACTATTACAATCATGTACCATTACCACGACCTAGATACCAAGGTCACTCGGCCTTTTCGATACCCATCAAATCGACCGATATTGGATACTGACGCCTGCATCACGTGGGCGTTTACTAAATATGGAAATTTGCAGTGTTTTTGAAATGCTTTTGACGATTTCGCAGCCTGTTTTCAAACCTAAAGCTTGATCAGACGACAATGATGGCTGAGATTCAAGATTCCCGCAGTTCGGCCAATCAATGTGGTTTTGGGGAGCTATTCTGACGGTGCCAAGACTTTGGGCCCTCCCACCTGCCTGTGACACCCAAACCAGCGTCGAGATTCACGGCACATCCCACCTTACCCTGTCTTGCACCCCCTCCTAATCTACTGGCGGCCTCGCCTTCTCACGGACCTAATATCTCTCTCTCCCCTTCCAACATGTCGCGGCGACCCAATCCCGCCGCTGATCGAGCCGAACAGAATCGCCAAACTCTCAAGAGCCTGGTGAAACTCGAAGCCAACAAGAGCTGTGCGGACTGCAAGAGGAATAAACGTATGAATTCTCCATTAATGCCCGCTCCAGATTCATCCACAACTACTGACCCTCGTGCGCAGACCCGCGATGGGCTAGTTGGAATCTAGGCATTTTCGTCTGCATACGGTACGCCGACTTTATCGCCCCTCTGTACTCACACCTCCATACGCTGACTGCTTCTCCAGATGTTCGGGTATTCACCGTGGTATGGGAACACATATCAGTCGAGTCAAGTCCGTTGACCTTGACTCCTGGACCGACGAGCAGCTTCAGAGTATGCTGAAGTGGGGCAACGCGAGGGCCAACAAGTCAGTGTCTGCCCCCTACTTGCCGCTCAGTGTCTAACAGGCACAGGTACTGGGAAGCCAAACTGGCCCCTGGACACACACCATCCGAAGCGTATGCTCTCCTAGGGTATTTGCAAGTCGCGCGCAATGCTAACACCGATGCAGGAAGATCGAGAACTTTATACGTACCAAGTATGAATCGAAGCGATGGGTCATGGACGGCGGCATACCAGATCCTTCAACCCTGGATGTTTCAGACGACGATATGGTTTGTAGCACTGCCTCTTGCTGTCGGAAAGTTGGCTCTGACAGATCCTCATAGCCCCTGAAGAAGGTCCAAGAGAAAGTGCAAATTGAGCGGTCCGCTTCACAGCGCCTCGGATCTGTCTCCAGACAGCCTCCGCCGGTACAGGCCAGGGCGCAGCCAGCGATTGACCTATTCGGCGATGATCCCACCCCGGCACCCCCACGACCGAGTACAGGCCCTCCACTTGCGAGAGCAGTCCCCCCGAAATCGGATCCGGCGCCTCCAAAGCAAACAAGGGCTGGAGACTCGCTGTTGGGATTGGATTTCTTGGGGGGCGGTTCGTCTACCCAGCCAGCGAGACCCTCCAGCACGGGGCCAGCGGCCGCCGCCTCGTCGCGGCCAGATTTGAAGCAGTCGATCTTGTCACTGTATGCATCAGCCCCGAAACCACCTCCGCAACCGCAGATACAGCATGGCCGGCAAGAGTCTTTTGGTGGTCTTACGTCGCCAGGCGCCTCCCAGTCACAGCAATCTCCTCAGCAGTCTAGTTTTGGTGGACTGAACGATGCATTCAGCAGCTTGTCATTTAGCTCACAACCCGCGCCTCCGCAACCGAAGCCCTCTCCGTTTTCTGGCCTAGATAGTTTCTCGAGTACGCGATCGCCACCGCCAGCTTCGTCATCATCCATGTTCGGCGGTGGAGGAAGTTTCTTTGATTCTACTCCCAGGTCACCACCGGCTCCCCAATCTCAGGGTCAAAAACGGGCTACTAGCACATCAGGCTTTGGAGACTTCTCAGCCTTTACCTCACCAGCGCCATCCGCACCGGCAAAGCCTGCAGCTTCTTCGGGCATGAACGACCTTCTTGACCTTTCTATGCCCGCTCCTGCCCCGCCCGCTCCCAGCAACCCCATCTCTTCCCCTCCAATTTCATCCCCACCCATCAACTCGGCGTTTAATTTGTCATCACCAGCCGCACCAGCCGCACCAAAGCCTGCGCCAGCTGCAGCACCTCCTGCAGCAATAAACTTTTCCGGTTTCTCGAACATGGACGCGTGGGGTAGTACAGACGCTTGGGCATCCTCCGCACCAAGTCAACCTGCTGCTCCGACCACCACCTCACAAACCCAGCCGAAGAGCCCTGGTGGTTGGGGGTCGCATACTAGCCCTCATATAACACAAGACGATGACTTTGGCGGCTGGAGTAGTGCTCCTCCTCCTGTGCCTAGTGCTACGACTCTTCCGCAGACTCATACTCATGCACACATGCCGGGTTCTACGCCGAGTGCGAGTAAGCCGGCCGGTGGATTTGGGGGCGGCGATGATTTGTTCTCAAATGTTTGGGAATAAGACGAAGTCTAACGAGGGAAAGTGGCTTGTTTGAGCGTGCTTGGGCATTGCGTAGATTTACGAACCTTGGGAGGGCAGGAAACGCACCGGAAGTTCCGAAACGGAGTCTGCGGTGTACGGATTCGCGTGCAAGCAGGTGCACAGATGAGAGAATGAAATGATGATAAACGATGAGTAGGCATTTCCTGTAGAGAAGGACGACACAGTGCAGCAGATCTCGAGATATAGACATGTAGACGATGAAGAAGATAAAACGCTCAGTTTGCTCCAAACGCCATATACCCTCCTCCGGGATGACCCCAATGCACCCGAACTATGCAAGTCTCTAGACCCTTTACTTCCCACATAAAAGAATTATACACGCGCCTTATCAGAAGTCTCAATCCTCTCAGATCACACCTTCCGGCAGCGCATGTAGCCACTCCGATCGGATATCCCTCGTTCGCAATCTCATCCATAGTCCCCCACCTCGTGTACGAACAGCCTCAGGCTCTCTAATTCTATTCTGTCGTTCCCGTGGGTGTGCTTTGTGTGACATGGCAGCGCCCCTCCCAACCCTTAGAACATCAAGTGCCAGAGCCAATACAAGATAAGTATGGCCGCAACAATCATCCCCGCAAGCTTGAATATCGCGACTTTATTTCCAGACTGTGCCATTCTACCTAGGCGGGTTGCGCTACCTTTTAGGGTCGTTGTGAAGGTCGAGAAGGTCTCAGACTAGAGGTATTGCATGTTAGCAGATGGGGAGTAAAAAGTTGCGGAAGTTGTGCGGGACTCGCAGTATGGGTAATGAGCAGAGGTAGACGTACGGTGGAGTCGATAACATGCTGGTCTCGCGCGTTGTCGTAGATGTCTATTGTTACGCCACGGAGGGCGGTGACTTTGGAGGCTAGTTCATCGAGGCGGGAATCGTTCTGTCTAAAAGAAAAGGTGTCAGTGAGGGATTAAATAATTAGCGAGGGACAAGACTAAAGACAGAGTGAAAAGCAGAGCCTTGGAGAAGGCGGAGAGGAGGAAAACCGTACCGCTCGCGCTCGTAGGCTTCCGACATTGTGGCAGTTGTGTAAGAAAAATAGGAGATGCACTAGGGGTTCTCGGTGGGGGTGAGCGACTTCCCGTGTTAAATAGGGCCAGAAGAGCTACTCTGAGGAGGTTTGGAAGGTTGTGTGAAGGAAGGGTGGGTATTTATCGCAAGTCGTTCCTGGAGGTTAAAGTATGGGTGACGAAGGCAGCTGCGACTGCCAAGATTGGCTACTCTGTGACTGGCGGAGCCCCCCTGTGAGGCTGAGTGTCGATTTTGCGGGGAGGGAGAGGCCACCAAGACACCTCCGGGACCCTTTCAAAACCTCGGGATCTAATTCTCCACCCGGGCATTCCAACATCGCTCACCGGGCACGTGTAATTCTTAGCACCCAGTTGAGTTTCTTCTTTCCTTGACTTCATGAAACTCACATAAAGACATTGAAGTAGTGACTTGTTCATTCATTACCTCGACGACTTCATCGTCGGTTCTTTCCATTGGTCAGGAAATTTATCCCGAGAGGCTCCAAGGTCTACCATGAAAACACCAAAAACGCCTTGCTTGCCTGATATTTCCCCAATGTTCTCGAGCGACTCTACTAACTCCAAACCAGAGGATGCACTGAAAAGAAATGAAATGTCAGTCTCGACAAGCTCCTCACTAACGACTACCACAACGTGTAGCCGCCGTCAATGATGATATTCGAACCTGTCATAAAGGTTGAAGCGTCTGAGGCCAGCATAACGGCCAGGTTGTTGAGCTCGTCAACATCCCCGAGACGCCCCTGTGGAGTCCGGTCCGTCCACATCTTCTTCTGGGCATCGAGCTCCGGGACACGGTTCAGTGCGGTATCCATGTATCCTGGAGATATCGCGTTAACCCGGATGCCGTATTTGGCCCACTCGGCTGCGAGGGATTTCGTCATCATTATGACTGCCGCTTTTGAAGCGTTGTAGCAGTTCTGCTCTTGCGGATAATTCACCACGCTGCCGGACATCGATGCAATGTTGATGATGGATCCGTGGGTTTTGGTCCTGATCATTTCTCGAGCAACTGCTTGCGCCACCGCAAAGTTGCCTACTAGGTTGATGTTGATGAGGTTCTTGAACTTGCTAAGATCGTAAGTCTCTGCTGGCATATTTGAACTAGTGAGTGTTAGACAAGGTCCTTTGGAGTGGGGTGAAACAGGGACGTACTCGGCAATACCGGCTGAGTTGATCAAGATGTCGAGACGGCCATAATGATTTACTATATCCTGGACTGTTCTCTGCACGGCGACATCGTTGGTGATGTCGACAGGGTAGAAGCGGACATCGACGCCTGTTTGCTCGGAAAGCTCACGAGCGGCTTGCTCGCCATCATCTTTGAGCAAGTCTAGAATCGCGACGCCTTTGATGCCCGCCTCAGCGAGACCTTGGGCCATATTGTAGCCCAATCCACGACCACCACTGTCGTATCCTTAGCTTGTCGCTCGGGTTTGGGATCAAAGTGAACTTACCCAGTGACGATTGCAACGCGATCAGTCAAAGTGAACTTCTTCAATGTTGGAGTTAAATGCTCTCGGATCGCAGGATCAAGTGGCTGCGCAACCTTCTTGACATCTGCTCCCGGCGGTGTGACCACCGGTGCATTTGTCATTGGGACCCTGGTAGTCTCCATTGACGGTAGCAAGACACTAGCATTGTCGCGCTTTAGAGCATTGGTGAAGCTCCGTGCACCGGCGACTGTGCCTGGTAAGACTGCCCGTCGGGCCACGACCCTCGGAACAGTTCTCGTGAGCATTACGATGATCAAGTGTTGGTGCTTGTTGAGTAAGGAGTCGGGATATATGGTTTCGAAGTGGTGAGTTGTAATGAGTTGGAGGTATTGAGGATGTTGGTGGTAAACTTAGACTCGGGCAAGCTTGAAGTGGCAGTTGTCTTCGCTTGTTGCTGAGAGCCAATTGTGGTGCTTCGGTGGTGAAACTAGATGATGGTTTGTTGGTGAGGCTTGGCTTCGATCGCAGAGGGTATTTGGATGTCAAAGATGTCTCTCAATGAGTTGATGTTCCCAGAAGGGGGTCCGCAAGCTCTTATAAAGGCCCCGGTAAGGCGTCAAGTATTTCTGGATACAAGACCTGGTCAGCGGATCAGAAAATGAGGGCTTTGACGATAACGCTATCTGTCATTTGGGAGACGAACAGATTTTTGATTTGCAGGATCCTGTACGATTCAATAGTCCCGATGATAATGTCCATGCTCAGATGTTCACGTTCTTGGTGAAGGTCCCACGCGCCAAAATAACCAGGTTCACTCCCTACTCCACTCCACCATAGAATTTGCTCTGTATTTCACCCACACATCTTTCAATGCCATATTCAATACTTCTTGCATCGGAACCAATTTTCGATGTTGTTATTGCACCCCTTTCCAATTATTTTGCCGACGATGAGGGCGGACGATTCAGCAAATGAATGAGCATTGTGGCTGAGGAGGTGAATCGTGCGTGGAAATTTTGCAGCTTTCCGATCAGATGACAAAGACATCCCACTGGAGTCACGGCCCCAACACCACATCACACATTCTAGAATTGCCACCATGCGGGTATCTCCTCTCTCCGATGCAAAGCCGGTGAGAGCTCTTCTGCCTCGATGATGCCTGCACAGTCGCGAAAGCTGGCAGCCCGTCAGACCTAGGACACTTTTTGCGAGCCAGATGAAGATAAAACCCCTATCCCAACAGCTTCCATTCACAAGCTCGACCTCTCTAACATCTTGTCGCATCTTCCAGAATTCATCCCAGCCATTCGGTGCCTCAGCCTCAAAATACCATCAGGCAGGAGCACCTGGAGCCCGATGCAGTGCACAGACCATCTTCACGATACTTGCCCCTGACATCGCCTGTTCCCGTCTAAGCGACCTGCGTGCTTCTCCCACACCTCAACACCTTATTTCAACGAGCCTTCACCCCTGGACC
Organism: Lindgomyces ingoldianus; assembly: GCF_010093535.1. Classification (NCBI taxonomy): domain Eukaryota; kingdom Fungi; phylum Ascomycota; class Dothideomycetes; order Pleosporales; family Lindgomycetaceae; genus Lindgomyces; species Lindgomyces ingoldianus. The sequence goes on from NW_022985172.1 coordinate 771,249, forward strand.
GTAGGTTCTCCCCTCGACCCAAAAAGTGACCCTAACGACACGAAACGAATATCGAGGTAAAAAGCGCCGTCGTTTCTGCCCACCATTTCCCCTTTTACGTATTTTTGGTAAGGGTCACGGGATGTGGGAATCAGGCCATCTGGTAGAGTATTCATTGCGGCGCTGCCACGACGCTGGGTAATCGGCGGAAGTGGATGGATCGTGGTGCGAAGCTCACCGCTGGATTCTGTGAACGCTTTGTTGGAGGTGGCTGTCGTCGGTGAGCCTTTCCTGTCCTTCGTGTAAATAGTGCTTACTCTATGGGAGGCAAGGTGGTCGGTACACATGCAACAGAGACATGTTCTATTGGCTTTGGTCAGTGTTTGTGTTGCATTCTTGGACACGAGGTGAGTACAACGACGGCTTTTGGCGGCGTCGGCCAAATTTCTGCATTTTCTACCTAACTCCAAACCTCACCAAGTCCACATGGCTTCGCAGTTGATCCTCAGTCTTAAGCTCCGTGTATCCCCACCCCACCATACTCTAGACCAAAGTTGCGACCCTTCCATTTCTTGCAGATGAAACGGGCCAATGAGCGAATGAATCAAAGGATTGTCATTCAACGTGCTCATCAGTATTCGCTCCAGCATCCAACGAGGGCACTCATTCGCTTCATTCAAAGACCCCAAACTCATGGTAATGGCACAGCCTTCCAGCACTGTATCCTACAGACTCACGATCAAGATCGGCAAGCTGTTATAGCCACAACCAGCCGACAGAAGTCTACCTCGAAGTGGGCTTTGAGTTTGGGGCATTGTGCCGTACGCAACAGGAATCTGCTCTTGTCGATGGTGTAGAACATGTAGAAATTTTGATCAGCACACCAATTTATCCTTTCAACCACTCATCTTCCTCCTCTCCCTCTTTCCCACTCGTATTCAAAATATCGGTTCTAAGATAAATGAGCTCTCTGGCTTCCCTTCAGATGGTGTTCATCCCACCCAAGGGCTATAAAACTAACCGTCGCCCTCATCCTCCTCTCCCTTCTCGCCCACGCCCAAATCCCGAATTACTTTACTCAAATCTTCCGCTAGACCAACTGCACCGAAGACTGTCCGGCAAAATCTGTCCCCATCCTCCCATACGGCTCCAAGAGCCGCAACGAAATGCTGACCGATAACATACGTTGCCCCTAAAAGACGCAATCTCTATTCTACTGTCCCGTATTAGCCATCCTGCCCGCGTGTCTCTAGTACGGCCATTGAACTCGGGTGCATGCTTTCTTAGATGTGAGGCTAAAGACACCAAAGCCGGGGCAATTTCAGGGGGTGCTTGCTGCATGGTGGATGATGCGGTCGTGCTATATCTAGGCACAAGTAGCATAGCACATCACCGGCATGCTCTAAGGGGGATCAGAGCAATATGCCGATGCATGTTGATTGCAGCAAAGGGTATCCAAATTTCATTATAGCGTCGAATTATAGATATGGAGGCGCAGAGGCGTAATTCTGGTATATAATACTCCATTCTGAGTTTCCCCAGAAGTTCGGACGTCCAGCTTAGTCTTAATGTGCTGGGGCTAGGTGCGAAGAGTTTTTGCTGCCGTGATCCCTATTCTAACACATTTAGGAATTGTGATTAGTATCACTATGAGAGGCGACTATCCAAAGAGAAGGCGCGGGGGCCGTCTTGGTCTCAGGGGGCATCGAATTGTTGATATAGTAAGGGGATTGTGAGAAGGGGGATATGTCGGATTGTTGCAATAGAGAGCCGCTGATCTAATTAACACTATCACGAATTCTTCTTAGAAGAAGACTCAGATTCAAATCTTGGACGTGGGAAGGCGCGCGCATAACTGTGACTTCAGAGGTACAAGCAAATATAGTTGGCTAGAGAGTTTAGGGACCGTATTGCTAAGGCTCCTTCTAATGAGAATCATTGGGTTAGATCTTCTTTACAGAGAGTGCTGGACATTATGAAGTATCCGGAAATATCTCTATGGACGACTTTTAGGGAGTGCTGCGGAAAGTAACAACAGCCACTTGAAACGCGGCAATGAACTATAAGTAAAAGGGCTTTTTTATTGCAGAAGAGAGCAATCATGGATGCAGTTGATACGCCGTACCGGATGAACCAAGGAGCACCAGTAAAATTACAGAGGCCAGAGCATTCATAATCGCACCAAACACACTCGACCCTTACGCTTCAAGCCTCGAGCTTAGCCACTCTTCCCACCACCGGCTTTCGGTGCACTGCCCCCGCCGCTCGGTTTCGTCCTTGGACTTCCCTGTGCCCCACCCTCCGTATCGCCTCTCGGCTTGCTAACTTCGGGGTTCGCAGGGCTCACTTCGAGTGGATTTCCGTCACCCTCCTTGCCAGCCGTGCTCTTCTCGTGCTCAGGACTCGTCTTGTTGGGGTTGAAGGCAGCATCTTCGCTTGCAGCTGCAGCATCATCGGAGCCAGATTTGGAGTACTCGGTAGACGTCGGATTGAGTGAGTCTTTGTCTTGAGTATCTTTTCGGGCGTAGAGGTGGGGAGGACTGGAGGAGAGGAAGCGCGATGTTAGAGGGAGCGAGGACGGGTGGCTGGCATGCGCTTTGTAGGATGTTGCGCGGAGGAGATGTCGGCGGGAGGTTTGACGCCGAAACAGGGCCATTATAGTTGCTTCTGGTCTGGAGTACTTGACCAAGGCGCTCGGACAATGGATTAGATGCGCGCGGTGTGCTTCGTTGAGGGGTGAACGAAAATTATGATATGGAAGACTTTCGAGAGGACGAAATTCAGAGCGCGACTGAAAGAAGAGTAGAATTAAAAGCACAATTGCACAATGAGTGAGGGAAAGAGAAGAGGTTGAGGTGTAGGTGGTGTTGATGTTATGAAGGGAAGACTGTATGTGGGTAGAGTGATGTTATAGCGTCGGTAAGTTGAGTTGAGGCTTGGAGGTCTATCGTGGATGAGTTTTCTGATGGTAAGTTAATTTTGATGGTATCTCTATTGTGTTAAGTATGTAATAAGAATGGGAGAGGTTGTTGTAGACTTTGAATATTCGTCTATAAATGCTGGTTTAAGTTTAAAGTTCTTTCTGCTTTTTGTGGGGATTAAGTACTATACCATGATAGATAGGCGCATTCTCAACACTGGGTAACCATATGATAGTCGGTCAACTCTTTTAATTAAGGCTTGCGATTAAGAGATATGCGGGGTTTGGGCGGTTTCCAGAGAGTTCACGCAAAAGATTCGGCCTGGTTCGAAAACGATGGTGGTGTCTGACTTATCCGAGCCAATTCCGACCTTCCTTTCGATCATCGAGCGCATCGAGGATGGGTGTGCCATCTTTTACGCTGCGCCCGAAGTATCGCAGTATCCACCACGCATTCTGCTTCCCTGAGGATCGGAGGAGAGCACTCTTAAATCGGCTTGGAAATCTGGTCCAGCTTCCGTACTTTTTTTGAGGCACCAAAGTTCTACCGAAGGCAAATAGTAAAGATGTGCTACTGACAACGTCCACTTACTCTTCCTTCAGGGCTTCGTTAAAATTCTTCATCATTCTATCCTAAGTCTAGACCTATATTGTCATAAAGGTCTATCTCAATGCACCTCTTTCAAGATATGCACACACACCAAAAGTAGGGCCGGATTAAACCTTCAGTCTTATTTGGATCATTCCTTGGTATCGTGCAGAATTATCCATCCGTATCCCCTCTGAGCTTAGGCCAGACTCTCCAGTCCATGGCATCGACATGGCCATCAACGATATCTTCTCCCCGCCACCACTGCCCTGCCCGGACTCCCTCAAAAGTCCGCCTCCGTTCAAACCCCATCCACTCCGCCAACTCCGCACTGGTAGAATCCAACCCGCCTTCAACGTCCCTGAACTCACCTCCGCAATCTACAAGGTCCCACTCCATGGCCCCCAAGAAATCACCAAATCCGGCATCCCCACCGACGAACAGGCCTTCATTCCCCATGGCACCACCGACAGAGCTCTTCTCCACTACAGCTCCTCTCACTATCCTCTCTGGAAGTCCGAATTGCCGCAATCCGCACACCTTTTCAATGCCGGCGCATTCGGCGAAAACCTCGTCAGCGATGGGCTAGATGAGAAAGCCGTATGCATCGGTGATAAGGTATCTATCGAGGAAGTTCTCCTTCAAGTCGCGGAACTGCGCGAACCATGCTACAAGTTAAACCACCGATTCGAGGTCAAAGACATGGCGAAGAGGACACAGACGCTTTTCCGTACAGGGTGGTTATACCGCGTTTTGAAAACCGGGCTTGTGGCTCCTGGAGATACGATCACTTTAGTTGAAAGGCTGCACCCAGAATGGACTGTTGCCAGGGTCCAGTATTATCTTTATCACGAGAGGGATAATGTGGAGAGGATGAGGGAGATTCTGGAGGTAAAAGAGTTGAGTGGAGCTATCAAGAACGTATTTCGGAAGAGAGTTGGGAAGGGAAGACAGGAGGATCAAGACCAGAGGATGCTTGGGGATGCAGGCTTGGCCATGAATAAGTGGAACGGGTATCGCATTGCGGAGAAGAGGAAGGAGACTAGCAGAGGGGATGCGAATGATGATCCAATTGTCGAGCCTGGGAGCCATGTGCGGCTGAAACTGGGCGGAAAGCTAGTACGGGCATACTCCGTCATTGGGGGCACGACGAAACGTTTTGAGATCGGCGTTGCGTTGGAAGCTAAAAGCCACGGAGGCTCTAAGTTCCTCCACGAAGAGGCGAAGGTTGGAGATGTCCTGACAATTAGTCGCATTACCCCGAGTTTCCCACTTGCGAAAGACGCAGCCAAGCATATTATCATAGCGGGAGGTATTGGTATCACAGCATTTCTGGCAGCTCTAAGATATCTGAGGGAATCGAGACTAAGCTACGAGCTTCACTTTGCAGTCGCAGGAGAAGTTCCACTCGAGCGATACATCGCTTCTTCCCCTGAGCAGGTAAAAATTTACAGCAAGTCGCAAGGACAGGGGTTGGATTCATCCAAAATCATAGCCCGCGCCGACCCCAAGACGCATATCTATTGTTGTGGACCACAACGCCTTATGGACGGCGTTCGAGACACAAGCAAGGAATTCGACGTCCCCGAGTCTTCTGTTCACTTCGAGACATTCGCGATCATGACTGGAGGCGACCCATTTACAACTAAGCTTCGAGAGAGCAAGAAGACCGTCGAGGTTGAAAGCTCCCAGACGCTGTTAGATGCGCTGAGAGAAGTGGGTATGGACATCAACAGCTCGTGTGAGGCTGGAAACTGCGGGACTTGTAGGGTTAGTGTATGTAGTGGGAGAGTTGAGCATAGAGGAACGGGATTGCTGGAAAGGGAGAAGCAATCGGTGATGCTGAGTTGCGTATCCAGGAGCATAGGACCCATTGTGTTAAATTTGTAGACAGAAAGACCATAGTGGAAGGTCAAACGGCGATGCGGAGAATGAGACAAGTGACGAACAGGTATAGAAACTCATAAGACATAACTGCTTAGGATTCCGGACTCTAAATTCGGTATGGTTCCATAACTACTGTGAAGGAGGTGGGTTTGTGGCCTACACTGTCAAATTCGAAAATTTTTGCAGGTTTTCGCGAGTGCACTAGACCTTCCCCATCGGTGTCAGGTCGCAAAACGCTGTCGGACTTTAGAGCCTTCACTGCACTCGAGGTGCTACTGTAGCCGAAGCCTATGAAACAAATTTTATATTCTCTCGATTGGTCCTGCAAGACAGAATTTGTTGGGTGTGCATTCTGAGAATGGCTTGCGCCGGCCGCATCTTCTAGGCGTATTGAAAAAGGCCACGCTGTGTTTAGTTACGTTGTAAAGATGCGTTTCGGAAGTCCATCACGGCAACCATAGTGAAGGGTTCAACCACAACAGATCAAAGGCTCGATAGTGGTAAGGCATTTCGAACAAAGTGGTGATTGCATAGAGATAAGCCTCTGCTTGGCGGCTGGCTCATTGAACTCTCCGCGTGAAGATGGTGTGTTGGGCCGTTGAGGCTCTCCAATTGACTGGTCTTGAACTAAATGGGCTAGATTATTAATGAAGAGACTGGAACTGTTCGATCTCAAATCTATAGCCTCGATCGACAGGGCGAGATATCACCGGGGCCAGACATCTTGGTTCCGGAGTATAGTCCTGACACTTTCGGATGAAGTCAAACCGGCTTTCTAGAAAGGGCCCCTTGAATGATAAAGCTGCAATGTGTGCGGGGCCGAAGTGCAATTGGCAAAAAGGCTAATCTGGATTGAAGGACTGCGTTTGGTGCATAGAGAAGACAGTACATAAGAGACGAGGCGATTGAATCCAGGTTCGGGAGCGATCCTCATCTTGGAAATAGGAATGCCAAGCAGCATGCACTGATTGTGTGGTCCCTCAAATGGCCTCCTTAGGCATTGTGGGAAAAAGACACCAGCGGCTCTTTCAGGCCCAGTGAAGCATTGTTTGGCGATTACCGAATCGTCTTTCGCAGTTCCAGAGTGTTGGCCTGAGCTTGGCATGGATATAGCGGTTTATGCAGAGAATGGCTTTGGTGAGGCCACAAGAACAATGCGAACTTACGGCAGTAGTGGAAGCAGGGGTAGGTGTGCACATCATCAGGAGTGCCAGTTGGGATGGCCTTGCTCTCACAATCAATTAAGGAAAAAGTCATATTAGCTGGGTGTGATTGACGGGCGTCTTTCCAACAACGTAACGCCACAGTAGGCCCGAATCTGGAGATAATTGCTCAACCTCCAAAGAGGAAAGGTAGCCATGCGTGATGTGTGGCTACACGATAACAGCGCGTGAGCAAACGACGCGCAGTCTTGAAAGAATCTGCGGCTGAAATTGATTGGAGCGATCGAGGCCTTTGGTGTGATAGCATCGCCTAGAAGGCGTATGCTTGGTAGCATGCGAGGCGTTGCCGGATGGAGTGACAGCGAAGAAGGTTGACATAGGTAGTTAGGTAGTTAGGAGGTGTGTGATGGTCTTGTCCAAAGGGGGCCAAATGTTTCGGAGGATTTTCAAGTCCCGTTCGTGGGGCACTAGCCGAATGTGGGGTAGCCAAGAGCCCATGTGAGATCGCCTGCAGCCAGGCCTCATCTCTCCACACACTCCAGTCCTTCAGTCCATCAGAACCACCCCTTCCTCATCCATTACAACGTGTCTTAAGGATCCACTATCAACTGCCGCGGATTCACTGCAGATTCCGTGCACCATTTCTCACTTCCCTTTCAGGCGATTGAATAATTCATCAACTTGTCCAAAAGATTCAGATTCACACCTTGAACATCGAGGACCCCCAAATTAGCCCCTGTCGTCTGACATGTTTATTATTTATCGCAAACCCACGGGAGATGCTCTTCCGCTGCACGTTGGGCTCTGCATCTACATGCTCACTTCCACGGGTGAGTTTCTGAACGTCGACTTCACGTGAAACAATTTTGGGCTCAATGTCCACACGGGTCAGTGGGGTCACAAAATTTTCTTCCATTTTAGTCTATTTTTCTCCCATAGCGGTCAACGTCTTAACTTTCTAGTATCGCCTCTGTGCACATAGCTGCAAATCATCTCCTGTCAATTAATTTCACCCTCCAGGTCTGGCCGTAAGCGAAGTGGAGCCTTTCATTCAAGATTCTTCCTGCGACATGATTTAGGCGGTTGAAAGGAAATCCACTACCCAGGTTGTCGGGGCACGCTTAATCAACGATTTCCCCGAAAGCTTAGCCACGGCCCGCATATCATGCCAATGCCGAAATCTAGCTGCCGACCGTTTCCCTACAAGGCAGGCCAGCCTCCTGATAGAACTAACCACCCTTTCCACCCAATCAGTATGCCTTCAAAAAGCCACCAAAATTTATAGCAAGCTAACTCCTTGCTTTGAAGACTAAGGTGGACAGTTTTCCAAGAATGCCATGGAGCTTGGAGAGATAAGATCCTGCACTAGCTGATCCAACACATCCCTCCTCCTATCCGACAGCAATATCATGGAAAGGAGCTGATCACATTGCATGCTTGCGTCACAAGCAATTGTTTTTCATTTCATTGCCACGGCGGATTGCGCTGGCTCGAGCATCATGTTGCAACTGTCGAAGACACCCACAGCGGGCGCGTATAGCGCTAAGGTAGAGTGTATATAAGAACAACCTCATGCTGTTCGTATTGTGAAGCCCAAGCGACCCTTTTTTTTTTTTCCTATTCTCTCTATCATGGAGTCGTCATCTGTGGACTTGCCTAAATTGAGCGAGAAACCTAAGATTGCGTACATTGAGACGATCGAAAGAATTGAGACGGCTGATACACGATGCCGAGGACCAAATACGTTTCTCTCACAGGATTTGAAGGTCTCCGCCAATGAGCCAACCGAAGAATATGAAGGTCGGCACCGTTACGATCCAAACTTCCATTGGGAAGCTCTGGAAGAGAAAAAGATTGTGCGAAAGGTATGTGGAGTTTCTGAGTAGGTGGTAATATGTAATTGTTGACATATCTGTAGCTTGACAAAAGGGTTTGCGTATGGACCTGCCTCGCTTTCTTCTGCCTTCTTCTCGACCGCAGCAACACAAGCCAGGCCATTGCGGACAACCTACTAGACGACTTGAAGATGAACACGAATGACTATAATTTCGGTTCAACGCTCTTTAATATCACCTTTCTCATCGCAGAGATTCCAATGCAGTTGCTCGCTAAGAAAATCGGGCCCGACCGATGGCTACCAGTCCAAATGGTGGCGTGGAGCATCGTCGCCAGCTGTCAAGCATTCCTAAAAAATCGGACTGGTTACTTGATCTGTCGCTCTCTACTCGGTATCACAGAAGGTATTTCATACCTGAGTAGCCTGAGGTCCTGGTAGTCAGTGCTAATAGGCCATAGCTGGGTTTATTCCAGAAAATGTATTGTATTTGAGTTACTTTTATACCGGCGCTGAAATGGCGTACCGCATGACGTTTTTCTGGATTGCATTTCAAGCCTCCCAGGTCATTTCCGCTTTAATGGCCTTCGGTATTCTCCACTTGAGGGGTGTGGCTGGCCTTCCCGGATGGCGATGGCTCTTTGGCCTCGAAGGTTGCATCACTGGAATAATCGGCGTGATTGCAATCTTCTTCTATCCAACTTCTCCCACACAGCCATCCATATACGCTAAGCTACGAGGTCCAAAGTCCTGGTTTACTGAAAATGAAGAGAAGGTTATGGTCAACCGGATACTCCGCGATGATCCAGCCAAAGGAGCTATGCATAACCGAGAACATATCTCATTTAAAATGATGTGGAAAGCCACCACAGACTGGCACATGGTTCCAATGTACATCCTATCCCTTACATGGACGGTACCTTTCTTGCCAATGACCATGTACATGACGCTAACCTTGCGCGGCCTTGGCTTCACAACCTTCCAGACCAGCCTAATGTCCATCCCTGGTGCCACTCTTGTCGGCCTGCAACTTTTCTTCTGGGCTTGGGTATCACGGAAAACAGGCCAAACTCTCCTCCTCGGCGTCATTGGTCAGCTGTGGGCAATTCCATTCCTTCTTACGCTGCTCTTCCTGCCACGACATCCTAATCCTTGGGTCAAGTGGGTCATATGTTTGCTTCTCGTCGGTTACCCTAATATCCTGGGTATCATGGTGTCGCTTGTGAGTCGGAATGCTGGATCCGTACGTACGAGGGCTTTGGCAGCTACAGTGTTTAACATGGGTGTTCACGGAGCGTCGATTATTGGATTTAATGTAAGCCCGGTCTGTATCTGGCTCCTCGCCGATTTTGACGCTGACATATCTATGAAGATTTACCGGAATGATGACAAGCCAGCTTACCACCGGTGAGTGCTTTATACAGGCCTTTCCTAGTACATATGCTGACCCAATCCTACAGAGGCAACAAAGTACTCCTTGGCTTCGTGTGCTTAAATATTCTCATGTTCATTAGCGCTAAGATGTTGTACAAGTGGGAGAACGCGTGAGTCTCTTCCCCTCACGTCATCTGAGACGTTATGCTAAATGCTTATGCAGCCGCCGCGACAAGATATGGAATGCGATGACCGATGACGAGAAGATTGAATACCTGACCAATACGACTGATGAGGGGAACAAGAGGTACGTTTCTCCACCATCCATCAAGAGCTGAGCTACTAAGAGTTACTGATTGGACGAAAGGCTGGACTTCCGCTTCGACCATTAGTCGCGATGAAGGCAAACCTACAGAGTCGGTTCGTTGTTTGATGTATTAGTCTTCACTTTCGCTATTGTTATCTAAAGCAGATTAGCGCTCTTTTATTGCGTATCCCCCTAGCCCCTGCACTGTGCACCACACTCTTTAGACCGCTTTTCAGACTCAGACTAGAAGTTCAATTTTGAATAAGAGGACTGGGGGCTGGCTCCTGTAATACAGTCTTTACTTATCTTATGAATCATCTTACGAATGTCCCAACGCCAAAATTTTTGTGCGAAAACAGCTAGACGCTGCTGTGATGCTTGTGATGTAATGAATCGAGATAATAAAATTAATGCTTAGGTATAGTCTGCTCTATATGACCAAATCGCCTGTATCATAGATCTGTCATTAGAGGTTCTAAATCAGGCCCAGGAAAATCATGTGTCCGTAATGACACCTCCAATGTATCTACGCTGTGAACCAAGATTACCACCCAACCATTCTAACACCGAGAGACTCGCGAGATGGAAGGTAATAGGAAGGAGAAGGTTAGGCATCATGCAGACCACAAAGTTCGACCTGCCGCTGCAAAATAAAAGCCGGCTAGTGGGTCCCGCAGTCGAGTGTTATCAAGGGAAGCTGGAGTCATCCGGCATAACAAATCCCTTCGCATCAAAATCCTGCCGTAAAAAGTCGGTCAAGGCGTCAATCTTTTTCCGTTGGATATGAAGGACGCCGGTTTTCATGTCCTTCTCTCGTTGGCTCATGCGGCTGGAGATAGACGCGGGTTTCCTCTTCTTCTCGCCGGTCTCCACTCCGGGCAACAAGGAGCGTTCTACTGACGATGGGGGTTCATCAGGCTGGTTGGAAGAAGCCTGCCCGACTTCTGCGGCGTCATTTTGTGGATACCTAGGATCGCCGTATGCTTCGGGGGTGATTTTAAACATAGTTCTTCGCGATGGAGGAACTCCACCGACAAGGACTAGGAGGAGCTTTGGTTGGATGGCGCGGATGATGATATTGTTGTGTTGGAATTCTATTGTGAGAGTCTCTAGGGGCGATGTGGTAAAGGAGTCGTCTGATCGTGCCGCATCCGCTCTCCGCTTTGCTTGCAGGTTGGCCTCGTGCTCTTTCCACGCCATTGAGATTAGGGCGGCCTGATCTCGAAGGTCCTTAATATCGACAGGCGTTGAGTAAGCCATTAAGGTGCCATTGGGAGACATTACACTAAGCATGTGAGCAGGGGGATTCAGCGGTAGGGCGCCTAAGAAATGCTTACAACATGCGCGGGTAGAGGTTAGGATCAACATTCTTGGCGAGAAACTCGCTGAGTTTTAATGCGTTGAGCATGTTGGAGTGTAGGGACTGCCTAGATCAGTATGTAGTATGGAGCAGGGAGTGTTTGCATAGCAGGGAACAGCGACAAATGATGGTAGCTGAAACATGTACCGAGGTGGGTGGAGAAAGAGTAATAATAAAGTGACTAGGAATATACGATGACGATCTGTAGACTTGAATGAAAGTGTACCCACCGAGATGCTGCAAAAGGCACGATTTCACCCAACCGCAAAGTCCGTGCTCTACTGTCAGAGGCCCGCCACGTCCGTAAAGAATCGTTGACTGTTATGATGTCAAAAGAGGCGAGCGAAGTTCTAAATCGAGTGGCATTATCGAATGCTGAAAGGGCTCATGACATGTGGGCCATGGTGTTGGAGTGCGAGATGACCGCGGCACCGTGGCCAAAGCTTATCTTGGCTAGCTCCGGAACAAGGATCAGCGCTCGCTCCAGGCCATATGCCGCATCACGTGGGGCTCACTGCCAGCCCGTCTTCCAAGGTCGGTGCATTTTACTGAGCTTACGGTATGGCGAAGGTCGAGTTGATGTTCTTGCGGACCTTGAAGATGCAAAAACAAAAGTGGAAAACTTAGAACCCGCTGTGGCACCGCAACTAACAAATACAGCTAGGGCTGTGGTTAGAATCTTGGAATTTACCCGCGATTCCGACAGTGCTCTCCCGAAGGACAGCCGAGGGGTGGGTTTCTGGAGGGTCGTGATCACCTCTTAGGTTTCTCCTCTTCAATTGCGCCATTCCATCACCACTCCTGCGGTGGATGTTCCTCTTGCTCCCGAGCTTGTCATACACTCCCAGAATTTTAACTTCTCCTATAACTTGGGCAATCAAAAATAACAAAGCCTGCCTTCGCCCCATCAGAGCACTTGCGGCCATGGCGACTGACCCTACAAAATACAAGCTCAATCATTCCATGTGGGTATTCCATCATTTCTGTCGTCTGCGCCACAATCTCACTCCAAGCTAGTGCTAATCGACTTCCTCCAGGCTCCGTGTCAAGGACCCTAAGCGGTCGGTCGAGTTCTATGAGTTCCTAGGAATGAAGCTCATCAACAAGCTCCCAAATCCCGACGCAAAGTTCGATCTATACTTCCTCGCGTTCGATAGTCCCAGGGCAGTCTCCCATGGCAATCATTGGACGGACCGGGAGGGTATCGTAGAGCTCACACATAACTACGGGACGGAGAACGACCCAGGCTACAAGATCGCAAATGGCAATACTGACCCCCGAGGATTCGGTCACCTTGCTATTTCAGTAGACAACATTCAGGCTGCGTGTCAGCGAATAGAGGATGCAGGTTACAAGTTTCAGAAGAAGCTGACGGATGGGAAGATGCGCCACATCGCCTTCGCGCTGGATCCAGATGGCTACTGGGTCGAGGTCATTGGACAGAAGCCGCTAGAGGAGACTGAAAGCGTTAAGGAGACAGACATTTCAACATATCGCATGGTAGGTCGTAAGGTGACTATGAGGGTCATGACTAACATACATAGAACCACACTATGATTCGCATAAAGGATCCCGAAGTCTCCCTCAACTTTTACAAGGATGTTATGGGCATGGGGCTGAAGCGTACGTCGGAGAGCAAGAATGGAGGCTTTAACTTATACTTCCTTGGCTACGGCCCGTCAGCTCCAGAGGCCACTGCAAACGGCGTGAACCCTGTCGCTGACCGAGAAGGATTGCTAGAGCTGACCTGGAACTATGGGACGGAGAAGGACCCGAACTTCAAGTACCACGACGGCAACGCTCAGCCGCAAGGGTTTGGCCACATCTGCATCGCTGTCGACGACTTGGACGCTGCTTGTGCGCGGTTCGAGGAGAAGAAGGTCAACTGGAAAAAAAGGCTCACAGAGGGCAGGATGAAGAACATTGCCTTTGTGTTGGGCAAGTATTCGAAGACTCGGAGGGTGTGACCTAACTTAGCTAACAAGCCAAGCAGATCCTGACGGCTACTGGATTGAAGTTGTTCAAAACGAGAAGCTCAAGCCGCGAAGCAATTGGTGATTTCGATGGCTCTCTCTTCTAGGGCCCCCGGCTTCGATGTGAGTGGCACACGGGACATATCCCAGATCTCACCATGCGAACTCTTCCAATTGAGTGGCACCGCCTTTAAACCTGCAGCGTCTTACGGCATACATCATCTCATTGAGTATTCCAATTATTGCTTTTAGCGTGGCAATATCCCGCCGCGGAAATACGACTCATTCAATATTCAACGCCTTCGAGTGTGCTCCAACTCACTGTCTGCCAATCTACTTCCTCGAACCAGCACTGAATATCTCACCATTTGTTTCAACTATTACTCTTATCTCCAGGAGTTCTAAAAGTTCTCCTGGCGTATAGCACCGCTGAAGCAGTGGTTTCCCAGTGACCATGTTGACAGGCCAGTGGCGTAATCGCGTGGGGTACGGCGGGAGCGGGGTATCCATCTAAGCCTGAAAGGGCAAGTCCGCCTCTGACGGAAAGACGCAGCTGATGAGGCATGTCCGATAGCGGCCCATCTAATTGTCCGGTCAGCTAAAAAGCACAAAGACTGACTCCTTCCTCAGTCTGGATTTCAGTTTTCATTTTGTCTTCTTTACAGCAGTTTAGTCCTTGAATTAATATGGCTATCCTAGTGCACGCACCCAAGCCGCGGGTCCTGATCCCTGAGAAGGTGTCTCCGGATGGCTTAGCTTTGTTGAAAGGCCAGTTTGAGGTAGATGAAAAGAAGGGTTTGAGCCCGGAAGAGCTGAAAAGCATCATCGGCAACTACGAGGCGCTCATTGTACGCTCAGAGACTAAAGTTACAGCAGAGCTGCTTACTGCTGCCACCAAGCTTAAAGTTGTTGCCAGGGCTGGTGTAGGTGTCGATAATGTAGATGTCCAGAGTGCTACGAAGCAAGGAATCATTGTTGTGAACTCTCCTTCCGGAAATATCAATGCTGCGGCAGAACATACCATTGCTCGTGAGTGCTCGAAGTTCTGTCTCCCGGCTGCTCTTACAGACTTCTGACTTGTAACAGTCATGATGGCGGTATCTCGCAACATCGGTGACGCAGATGCTAGTCTCAAATCTGGGAAATGGGAACGAAGTCGTCTTGTGGGCGTTGAAGCGAAAGGAAAGACGCTAGCCATTGTTGGTTTGGGCAAAGGTACCATTCAAAAGGGTCGATCCAACACGGCCAAATACTAACTAGATACAGTCGGTCTTACAGTTGCCCGAATTGCGAATGGTTTTGGCATGCGCCTAATTGCATACGATCCATATGCCAACCCAAACTTGGCCGCCGCTGCATCTGTCACTCTGAAGCCCAGTCTCCTAGATATTCTGAAGGAAGCTGATTTCTTGACGCTGCACACCCCGCTCATTGCCTCGACAAGAGGTATGATCGGAGCTGCAGAATTGGCCACGATGAAATCAACTGCCAGGATATTGAACGTAGCAAGAGGAGGCATGATCGATGAAACCGCTCTTCTTGAGGCCCTCACTGCCGGAACAATAGCTGGCGCTGGTATCGATGTCTGGACGTCGGAGCCGCCTGAACCTGAATCCCCAGCAACTCGTCTTATCGCACATCCGAAAGTCGTTTCTACACCCCATCTTGGTGCTTCGACCAAGGAGGCGCAGGAAAATGTCTCGATTGATGTTTGCGAGCAGGTCGTTTCGATCCTGTCCGGAGAGCTTCCTCGATCAGCCGTGAACGCTCCTATCATCCTTCCCGAGGAATATAGGACCCTCCAACCTTTCGTAACCCTTGTCGAGAAGATGGGCTCTCTTTATACGCAGCACTACAGCTCTCATTTTACAACATCGGGGAAAACTGCTCAGCAATTCCGTACCACATTCGACATCACATACGAGGGTTCATTAACGAATCTCAACACAACCAAGCCCCTCTTTGCAGCTCTGGTGAAGGGTCTCCTCACCCCATTCACCTCTTCAGATGGCCTCAATATCAACATTGTCAATGCTGAACTCCTTGCCAAGGAACGTGGAATTCTGATCAATGAGAGCCGAAGCCGCGAGAATATAGAAGACAAGCCGTACTCCTCCTTCGTTACGCTCCGCGCTCGGGCTTCCCGGTCTCCATCACATCAGCGTACTGGTCTCAGTCGCTCGAATTCGCCGGCTACCTCAAAATCCATTAAGCCCCAAGAGCAGGAGGATCAGGTCATTCAGGGTTTCGTGTCTGCGAACAAGTCTTACATTTCGCGGTTGGATCGATTCAAAGGCGAATTTGTTGCACGTGGTACCCTCCTCATTTGTAGAAACTTTGACTCCTGCGGGAAGATTGGCTTCGTGGGCTCGGTACTTGGCAAGGCGGGCGTGAATATCAAGTCCATGAGCGTTGCGCCGCTGCATGAGGAGGCTGAAGAGGTGGACGGAGACGTAGAAGGTAACGAGGCTCTAATGATATTAGGTGTTGATAAGCCAGTTGACGAGAGTGTCGTTAAAAGGTTGATTGGGGAGCAGGGTGTGTTAGAGGCCAACGTTGTTACTCTCTAAGTGGCGCTGGGTGTTTCTGGACGAAGGCGCTCGTGGCTCATCTGGCATTTTTGGATACCATGAAAACACGGGTTTAAAGAAGTGTTTCGACTTCAACGTCGGCGAAATAGGAATCTCTTCAGGACATGGACGTGGTGGTTGGATAGCTCGTCTAATTCTGATTGGTCAATGAGACCTGCTGACGCTAACAAAACTGCTGACGAAGCTGCACTTCGCTGAGCATTCACCTTGGCAGAGCCCTTGCTTCTCCAAGAAACGCTGCTGGATAAAATCTGTGCTGCTGCCAATATACAACCTCGCTTTTTATTGATCATAGAGCCATGAGGCGGAATTAGTAATGGGCCTCGGCATGACGAAATAAGGAAAGGGATGTCTACGGACGAAAATCATGGCCTCAGCAAGCGGCCGCATCGGCCTAGGAATTCGACCGACTCTTGGTCCACCACCCTTTATAATAGTCACTTACCTCTCGTCCTGACTTACAGTTACAGCACACCTAAATCTACAATTGCCAGTTGAGCGAACATCGTAATAATAATAATGGCAACCGCAGCTCTTGTGGGAAGCACCGGGCTTGTCGTACGTCTCCCCACGCCATATCTCTCTCCACGACCTAACAATCCAAGGGCTCGAATATCCTGTCTCAACTCCTTGCCCACCCCTCCTTCTCGTCCGTATACGCCTACACGCGTCGCGAACTTAGTAACCCCACTGCCAGCACGAAGCTCACGCCACTTTCCTCAACCGATAGCTCGACATGGCCGTCTCTCTTCCCAACTGCACCCACGCCCACCATCTTCTTCTCGGGCCTTGGGACTACGCGCGGACAGGCCGGCGGCCTCGAAAACCAGCGCAAGATCGACCTCGACCTGAACTACGACCTTGCAAAGGCTGCGAAGGAGGCCGGATGTGACACATACGTTCTAATATCTTCTGCATCTGCGAGTTCTCAATCCATGTTGGCATACTCTAAAATGAAAGGCGAGCTAGAAGACAAAGTCAAGGACCTCGGGTTCAAGCACACCGTCTTCCTGCGCCCTGGGTTGATTGTGGGCACGAGGCAAGATAGCAGAGCTCCCGAGGCTGTGATGCGGGGTTTAGCTACCGGGCTAGGAAAGCTGAGCCCAATGTTAAAGAACAGCTGGGCTCAGGATGCGGATGTGATTGCCAGGGCGGCGGTGAATGCAGGCCTGCAGTGTGTGGATGGGAAGAAGGAAGAGGGGGTTTGGGTGTTGGGGCAGAAGGAGATCATACGGTTGGGAGAGGAGAAAAAATGAGGGGCTACGGGTTACCGGGAGGGGGGTGCTGAGGAGAGGGGGAGAACTGCCAGCATCGACCTGCCGGAGCTTGGGGGATGGGATTCTGAAATGCCATAGCAAATGGGGCTGATGCGCTGGAATTACAGTACTACGATCCCCTTCATGCATACAGCTTGGCGATGGTGATACAGGGGCAGATTGAGATGGATTCCTGACTTTGGGCCTTGTTGCCCTCGAATATACCCTTTCCTACCTTTCCAACCCCAAATCATCCAATTATTTAGCAGCAGGAGTGACAACCCGAACCAAGTGCTTCTCCTTAATCACCCACAGGCGCTCTGAAACTGTGACTTGCTGATTCTGTGTGGGTCTTAAAATCATCGTCATTCACCCAAAGTGCTGCCCATCCTCCAGCTTCAGCCAATCAAATCATCCGATTTCCATCCCTCTTTCGCTCCCCCGAGGACAAGTGCACGCCACTTCCGCAGATGGGGTGTCAGTAGTCTTCATCCCTTCGACCCCGTTGCTCGCCGAATGACGGTGCTCTGGGTCAGGAGACAATGAGCTCAGCACGTGGCTGACTCATGTCATCGGCGGGTACCGAACCAGACAACTCGCGCTTTCCCTTGAACATCACACCATGGTCGAACGACACCATGCCAAGCCCCACCAACATATCACGAAATCGCATCTCAGGCGACGCTGAGTGGTCCAGAGCTATGTGAGAAGCAACTCGAAATGGGAAATTTGAGTTCGACATGTCTTCACTGCTTGGTCAGTTCCTGCGGTCCCCGAATGTCTCATGAGGAATGGGACTGCAGAACGTGACTTTCCCACTAATTCGTAAGAACCGTAACCGTCAGGCCCAGAAATGCGCTTCTTTGGGCTCAGCTCACCTGATTTTGTGTGGCCTGAGCAGACGTGTGCCAGGTTCTTCCGGAGTATTTCATGGTGGCCTTCTGCTGGTCGTATATAGCTCACCGTACCTGCGCGCAGTGCCACTTTCGTTCTCTTCCATCTCCTCTCTTATTTCCTTAAGATTTAATACGAGAAACAAAGAAACTTCCATTGGTCGGACTCTCCATTCCACAGTACATATCTCAACTCCACGGCCTCATCTCCTCTTCGAACAGATCGCGATTTGATTCAAGAAAATCATACTCTATTTTAACGAATAAAAAAGCATTTCTGCATTCGCCACTGCTAGTAAATTTGGTCCTAGTTTGGGTCTGGGTCTGATTTATTCGACGGCTTTCAACATTGGGAAACAATAAGACTGTAACGGCGGTTACGATATACAAACAAATTTGAACCGAAAATGCCTTCTCCAACACAAGCCCGTGGCTTCTTTCGCAGCGCTGCCCGCTACCTCTCCGAACCTCATCCGTTCGCACGCAATCCTGTGACTGTGGCTTCGCACTCGGTTCCGTATGGCGTTTATGGCAAGCGGTTATTAAGGAGCTCTGCTTTGTATGTCTATTCACTCATCGCATCCAGACTTTCTTCATAGTAAATGTACTAATCCTACATCAGCTATTTCCCGACCTTCGCTGTTTTCTTCGGTTGGCCTATCGCTGGCATGTACTACTTGAAGAAAACCGGCTTGTGACTAGCCAAGGGCATCGTCATCGCCGTCGACGGAATGGGTCCTTCGGATAAACACATCTCGGGTGCTTGGGAAGTTACGAATATCGATAATTTGGAGCAGATCGAGAGAGAGAGGACTCAGTCGGATGATGCGAGGGAGATCGTGGATTTAGTTCTAGGGATGGAGTGGGATGGTTGATGATGCAAGTTTGGCGGTTGGCGATGGCGGTGTCCGCAGTGGAGTCACAGAACATGAGGAAGGCTTGGGCGATGGTTGTATGTGGGACTGACTTCGATTCTGTGTATATTTGTTCTCGCTGGTGGTTTGGGGTTGACGGGATGCACAGCGAAGGGAGTCTGGAGTCTTGCCCTGGGTGGCCATTTTTCTTTTCTTTGCACAGATCGGAAAGCATACAGTACAGCTTGAACGCATTAGATTGCACCAGCTAAGTTTCCATGAATATGTGCTGTACTCATTTCGACTAGACATTCATGTACTTGCTAATCTCTCACGTGCTCGGGGGCAACTGAGCATTCAGGTATCATCATTAAGAAATCTCACGTCCGCAAAAGGGAAGAGTAAAGAAGCCTCGCCATATATACGAAATTCCACTCTACCACCTACATCTTCATCTCTCTAATGCCTCGCAAATCTCAGTACAGTTCCATTCGAAAAAGTACTCCCAATTTCCCCGCTTCTGATATTCGAGAAGACCACCTTTGCATCTGGATACTGCTTAATCAGCTCCGCCGGCCTCCCACCCGTCACTGGGCACGGGCCGCGTCCAACGCCTGGGGTCGCTGCATCAGCATCAGCGGGATATCTCTCCTGGTCTAACCACCCCATGTACGATCCCGAATCATCCCAGATCGACAGCGCGAGAACCATGCCACGACCAAGTGCATCGCCCATAGTTTTGAGGCCACCGAGTTGCGTGAAGTGGTCTGTGCCGCCGAGCACCTTTTTGTTGGAAGCACAGTACGCGTCTGTAATGGAGCCCTCGGTGGACATGCCGGCAATGCTGACTTTGGCGTTTTGAATAATCTTGCCGTTTTGGATGTAAAGTCTACGGATCTCCTTGAGAGTTCCCGTAGCGGTGTTATCGGTCGTGTAGAATTGGGTGACAACGGTAAGTTTCTTCGATGTGTCGACTGTGTAGTTTGTGCCAACACCATAGTATCTTTTGTCACCCATGCGATATGGGTTGTTGTCACAGCCATCTTTATCGCAAACACCTTTGTACCGCGAGTCACCGTTACCGCATTCGGTGCCGGAGCAGGCGAAGACCTGATTGGCGTTGCAGGGATGGGGAGTGTAGGCGGTGGCGGCATTGTTAGCCTCCCAAATGTCCATTTCGTTGCAGCAGGCGCCGTAAGTGCCGTTCAGATTGGCCTTGAACCTCAATTAGCTAGCAATTCGCCATGTTAGGTGGGCTTACTTACTCGGCCCTTGATGAAGTTCTGCGATGGGCATTGAGCATCGCAGTATCCTGTTCCGTACTTTGCACCAGCCTTGTTAAGCTCATTCGCATCTCCCTTAGCATTCATCTCCGAGAAATACAGAGCACCATTGATGCCACATGGGACTTTCGAGACATCAACATCGAACGAGAACTCGGCATTCAGAAGCTTGAAGTGGTCGAATGTCTCATCATCTGACATCAAGTATACTCTCGGGCTTGACAAACTCGTCACGTTGGTCGCTGGATCCGTCTTGTAAATATTCAGGGTCAAGGCATCGCCGCTAGTGCGAATACCATAGCTAGCATAGTCGACACCCTCGAGGGAGCAGGTCTTCGCGCATGTCTCGATGTCAGGGCAGAAGTCCTTGTTGAAGCCGGTGGTAACACAGTTGGTGTAGCCTTCCTTGTTGTGGAGCCAACGGTAGTTGGCATCAAGAACGATCCCGCTTTTTTGAGCAACACAACCCCCTGCTTTGGTGCATTTGTAGGATGTAATGGGTGGATGAACCTCAGGTGTGAGGGGGCCGGGGACTTGGGCCCAAGTAGAAGCAGCGAAGAGAGAGGCCGTGAGAATGGACCGTTGGTACATGACTGATGGAGAGGGCTGGAATAATCCGACACAATGACGATTAAGAAACAGAGATGGCGTCGCAATGGACATGAATTAAAGGATCTTGTCTTTATATGAGAACCATGGCAAGCAATTGGCTCAACCAAGCTCGATAAGGAAAGTAATGCCCTCGACTATCGCTCAATATCATCGGGTATACTGGCCCAGACCACAAACATCTTAGGCTCATCGATGATACTAGACCTAGGGAGCTCGAGATTAACAATTCTTGTCCCCTGAGGCTCTCGAGAAACGAGTGGGGTTCACTGGAGTATGTACCTGCAGTAAGCCATCCGTGCCAAAATGCCTAGAGAGTAGATCGTCTTCGCTCAATCTTCTAGAAGATTAAACTACCAATGTGTCTTAGTGGTGAAGTTCGGGCCGGCGGACCTATGGCCGCAATGGCCCACGAAACAATATCGAAATGTTCTATGCGTCTTCTGGAAACTAAACCAAAATGGCTGATCTAATCTACGGGTGGGGTCGAGCCCTCACGGTGGTTCGAATTGACTAGGTACCAGGTTTCTGATAAATTACACCCGAAAGTTGAGACAGGAAAATGTGCGATTGGCCAACAGACGCGGTATCCTCGAAATTTCTTAAAGGACTCTATGAAGACCCAAAAGTGAGCGGTTGTCTCTGTAATGCACAGAATGCGAAAAGATAAATTGATTGAATGAGAAAGTGAAATGATGGAGGGGAAAAGAAAACGCGCTAATCCAAAAGCGGACACTAGCACCATCACTCTACGACTTTGCCTGAGGATGTGCTCATTTAAAACAGCTCTCGCTCTCTCCTGCTACCCCTCAAAATCTCCAACCTAATCAACGCGGGCTATGCGATGCACCTTAAGGGTATCTCTCGAAAGCGCAAACGCTAGTTATGTGTCTTGCATCCTCAGGCAGAGTGAAATCGAGTGGTGGGCCCAAGGACACCGTCAAAGCCTGAAAATATTCCGGGTTTATTTAATCTAGTGATGTCTCTAATTTTCCAAACTTCTTTATCCAAATATTATGATGCTCTTCCCTCCGTAGTTAGCCAAGCAGTTTCTGGGTCGAGAAATAAGCCATCCAAGCTAACTTTAACGATATCGACCTCCAAGGACAAGGTTCAGGGGATGCAACGAGCGACGTCCTAGATTGCTTTATTCGGAGTAGGTATATCACGGCGAGAGCAAATCTGGATGTTTTCCGAGTTTTGTACTTACTAGAGACCTGCATTCTTTTCCCGCGCCTTGACAGATCGACTTGAATCGTGATCACCAAAATGCCTATGCGGATCCGAAAGAACTAAGTTGAGATTCAAGTAGCTATTGCTATACACAAGAGCATACGATGACACATCTAAATTCTGCTCGATCTTGAGTTCTCGGACAAGCTGGATGAGCTTCATCTCATCATTGACGAAGGTTTCTTCGTTCTTCGTCTTGCTATGAAAGACGCACTCAGGGTCGTGAATCGAGTAATAGCACACCGCTTGAGTTCACCCCCAATCCTGTACCGGAATAGAAGGAGATGGAAATGATAAGGGGGAAGCCCGCCAGTGCGAGGGCGATACGGACAAGATTGTGTTCCAGAGAATCCGTCCCAGCTGGATGCATCGACGGTTTTTAATTCCGTAGCGTGTATGACCGCCATAGTAAGTGTACGAAACTCGAAAATCGTAGCTGTGAAAATGTGTAGCTGGATTAAATCGGCTCAGGTATATATATTTGATGAGAAATCTGAATTGGGCGAGGTCTTCGGTTTCCTGAATTCATCACCAACCATCAACCATTGGTTCGCGAGGCTATGCAAGCGCATTGCGGGACAACGTAAAGGAATTATAGAGCTGAACATGCTGCTTCCCACGGAGAGCATTTTGCAACAATGGGGCGGCGTTCAGTGTGAGGACACATTAGCGAAATCCGGACTAGAGCCTGTCACGAGAGATATAGAATTATTGAATAATTACAAGAAGTTAAGACAATTAGATCCTCAAAATACCAACTCCGGCGCAAAGAGAGTGGCCATCATTCGATTGTGATGGAACTACGGGTTATCGATGCAGAGTAACGCACAGAGTCATACCGGAGAAATATACCTCCGACTCCGAATTGCGTGCTTTGCGCTAGGGACACTTTTTGTCCTCGACAACCTGCACAAGCAATTTATGAGGGAAAATGGACCAATGGCTGCCGTCTGTCGCCCACCGCATTCCAAATCAGCCCTCGGCTTGCTCTTTCTGCCGATGTCGCTTTATCAAATCAACATCTTTTTCCTTCCCTGCTCATCACTTGTCGGGTTCCCAATTGAGGCCGCAGAGAAAAGCTGACCCGAACTCCTCCCCTTCCCATCCCTACAAAGGGTCGCCCCATTGATTCCCTTGCTTGCTCCTCGTCGTTCCCTCATCTAAAATGCATTTCCAGCAAATAGAGTCCGCCGGCCCTGGTGCCGAAGCGCAAACGTTAAAGCCGCTCAAGACCTTCACGGAGAAGTCGTCCAGTCTGCCGTTCGGACATCATCTGCCCTTGGAATCGATAAGCGGGCCTACCTATCTTACGGCCCAGACGCTCGTCCAGCAAGTTGCCTACACCCTCTCCGACAAAATCTTCTCTTACTCGGCCGAGACCTTCGATTTGGACATCGCAATAAAATACTGGACTGAGCAGAAAGAGAAGAATGCGTTTGGATATCAGACAGGGGTTTCCTCTTTGGAGGCGAGGACCGGTGCAGGATCTATTGCCCTGGGGTACATGTTCTCGAGGGACTTCGACCTCAAGAAACGCCACATTCCTCAGTCCATCATAGCGTCCTCGTCAACCCTGCACTACCTTCGACCCGTGCTGGACCAGCTCTCCCTCTTGTACTCGGTTGCAAACCCGTTGATCGCCCATATTGCGGCTGTCGATTATACCGCCGATTCTTCAGCGGGGCTGGTCTCTGACTATGTCTCCTCTCTGACACTTGCCGAGGACTTGGGCATGGGTCTTGTCTGCAGTCCGTCGGTGTTTGAGGCCCAGCACATGTCGCTCTTTGCAACCTTGCTCTCGAGCGTTCTACCTACCATCCATACGTATGACGGCATTAGCGTCGGACGAGAGACTGCTAGGCTGGTAGATACGTTAGACCAGGCCAGGCTGTACAACAGCTACCAGGCGGTTATGGAGGCAGTTTCCGAAGTGGACAAGAAACATTCGGACAACGAGGGGCGTGTCGTTCGTCTGCTTCAGGCCTTCAACGACGAGTTTGGAGAGGACTACAAGCTCTTTGACTACTATGGGCACCAGGAGCCGGAGAGTGTCCTGGTCGTTTTCGGCACTGTAGAAGCCTCACTTTCTGCTCAGGTAGCCAACGCGCTTGCAAGGGATGGCGACAAGCTGGGTGTCATCAATGTCCGCGTCTATCGACCTTTCGTGGAGGAGGCCTTCCTTGAAGTCCTCCCGAAGAGTACACAGACTATCGCTGTGCTTGGCCAAGTGAAGGACGAGGCCGCCGTCTTCGATGCAGCCGAATTTTCGAGACTCTATTCCGATGTCATAGCTGCTGTTCAATTCGCCTTCGACAGGAACATGGAAGTCATTGATATCAAATACGCGCGCGAACAAGCTTGGACACCAAGCAACATCCTCGACGTCTTTCAGCAAATCTATGGCGAGAAGACTCAGTCCGAGGAAGTCCGCTCTTACGTCGATATTCTCAACACCGCAGACGTCCGCCAATACACGTTCTGGAATCTGGACAAATCACCGGCTGCCAATGCGCCTGTCGCACTTGGAAAGCTTCTCTCCTTGGACTCAGCCAAAAATGTATTTGTTCGCTCTGGGCATGACAACCTAGTCCGCGGTGGCGCTGTGCGACACGACATTCGTAATGCTGACTACACGATTGAAGCACCCTACTCAGTCGAGCAAGCTGATGTCTCTTTCGTCGGAGACGAGACCCTTCTGCACGAGTTCGATGTGCTTAACAGTGTCAAGGCCGACAGCTCCTTGATCATTAAGCTTCCTGGTGCGAAGGATGAGGATATTGAGAAACGTCTGTCGCCCGCTCTTCGAAAGACAATTCTCAGCAAAGATGTAGAGCTTTTCGTGCTCGACCCTACTCTTTCTGAAACTCTTACAGAATACCCCACCCTTGAGACATATCTCACCCAACTGGCATTCCTGAAGATTGCCCGTGAAGACCTTTTGGTGTCTAGCCTGCCTAAATTAGCTGCAATCAATGGGAGCTCCGAGATCCTCGAAAAGCTTGCTGGAGAACTCCACACCACTCTTCGTGAGATCGATGTGCCTGTTGCATGGGGCACTGTTGACGAAGACGTTCGGCCACTTCAACTCCCATCCGATATCAACATTAACAGCTTTGCTTCCTTCGACACCATCGAACCGGAGCCGCCGTCGCTGCTTAAGTCCTGGGTAATTGCTGCCAAGGGGTTGTCATTCAAGGAAGCCTATGGTACCGAAACGGTACTCCGTCCGGATCTAGGCATTAAAACATTTGTTGCCCATGTCAAGGAGCATCGCCGCCTGACCCCACTTTCGTATGACAGAAACATCTTCCACATTGAGTTCGATCTGGGAGACTCGGGGCTCAAGTACGCCATCGGTGAGGCTTTGGGCATTCACGCTGAGAATGACAAGACCGAGGTGGAGCAGTTCATCAAGTGGTACGGCCTCAATCCTGAGGAGATTGTGGAAGTACCATCTCGTGAAGATGCTAACATCCTTGTGAACCGGACCGTCTACCAATCTCTAATCCAGAACGTGGACATCTTTGGTCGGCCACCTAAACGCTTCTATGAAGCTCTGGCTGAGTTTGCCTCTGATGAGAAGGAAAAGAAAGAGTTGTTGACCCTCGGCGGCCCTGAAGGAGCAGTCGAGTTTAAGCGTCGTGCTGAAGTGGACACAATCACCTTTGCCGATATCCTGCTTGAATTCCCATCCGCGCACCCCTCCTTCCATGACATCGTTCGCATTGTTAGCCCGATGAAACGCCGAGAGTACTCAATTGCTTCGTCACAGCACGTCACGCCTAACTCTGTTTCCCTCCTTATCGTTACTGTGAACTGGGTTGACCCCCAGGGCCGCGATCGCTTCGGTCAAGCTACACGCTACCTTAACGGCCTGAATGTTGGCGCTCCAGTCACCGTCTCGGTCAAGCCATCTGTCATGAAGCTACCGCCCAAAACCACTGCCCCTATCATCATGGCAGGTCTCGGCACTGGTCTCGCCCCATTCCGTGCCTTTGTTCAGGAAAGAGCCTTCCAAAAACAGCAAGGTCACGACATTGGCGAGGTCCTTTTATATATGGGCTCTCGCCACCAACGCGAAGAGTACCTCTACGGCGAGGAATGGGAAGCTTATCAAGACGCCGGGATCATCACATTACTCGGCCGCGCCTTCTCGCGTGATCAGCCACAGAAGATCTACATTCAAGATCGCATGCGACAAACTCTCTCAGATATCCGGAAAGCGTACTTGCGAAATGAGGGAAGCTTCTATCTCTGCGGTCCAACGTGGCCAGTGCCGGATGTTACGGAGGTGCTGCAGGAGGCGGTCGAGGTGGAGTACTTGGCAAAACATGGCAGGGGTGGTAGGAAGGTAGATAGTAGGAGGGAGATTGAGACCCTCAAGGAGGCACAGAGGTATGTGCTTGAGGTCTATTAAGTGGAGTTCCGGGCCGCGATATGCAAACACAAGATTTTAGTGTACATAGGCCTGATTTCAATATCAATCCGTGAAGTAGCCTATCAACATGATAATCAATCCTTACAAAGCTGAGTTCGTTGCCAATGCCTTGCCACCAAGGACTCTATCGTGACCAGACTTGAGCGAAGTCGGGGGAATCGTGGAGGAGTGATATGGCGAGATCGTGCCAGAAGCTTTTGTCGATTAGCGCGGTCCACCCATAGGCACTTGCATGAACGTGGAACTCGGGGCCAGGTGTTTGTTCAACTTTCATGGCAAGGCGTTTCATAGTATAGCTGTTGATTAGTGGGTTATTTAGGTCGCGTGTCTGTAGCTTTCATAGTTTGTGATCTGTTCACAGGTAGTTCTATGAGACTTCATCACCGCGAGAAGGCTTTGTGATGAAAAAGATGCTAGATAGCCTTGTTTTCTTTCAAGGTATACCTTTAGTCCTTTTCTACGTTTTGAACGCTTTCGTCAATGCCCATAGGCATTGGTGTCGCACATGACAATTCTTGGGGTCGTGCTTACCTCTATCAATGCAAGTTTCCAGCAAATAGTACCATTAACCGCCAATAAGGGATATCAACGCATTTTAGACCTTAGCCCCTCTAAGTTAGAAGTCCTTTCAGTAAGTGGGCCCACTCTGTGCGATAGACAAGCCCATTGTGATGCTGGTGTGCTCAGATCTTCCCAATGAGCCAAAATCTATCACGGATACCCCTATCACACCTCAACCATGATGCATCACACCGCCAGATCCAATTTCCCATGTCTTTCACGCCCTTCCACCGCCTTATTGTTTTGCTTAATATCCTCCGCTAAATTTTGCTCCGAAAACCTATAAGGCTGCGTCCTCCTCACCTTCCTAACTAATCCTATCCTCAACGGTGCTTAGCAATACCACTCAGGTTTGAACCAGGTGGAGTAATTCACTGTTTAAGTGACTCTGTATGGCATTGGAGGCTGATTCACCACTTGTTCTGATCACTCCCGCCGTCTACTGTGCTTCGGGCTTGGCCTACTGTATTAGGCCAGGTAGAAGGTAATATGCATATAAGGAAAACTTATGAAAGTCGCTGTTGGGATTTGTGTTCTCTTTCTTCCTCATTTTGCTGGCAATAACCGGTAGTGTTGGCATATTGCTAGTTAATAAGCTGCTGTAGGTATTTACCACCTCTATCCTCATCGCTTCGCTGATTATAATCTAATTTCGGCTTGCACTTGGCTTGAATACGAAGTCTAAGCCGCTTGCAACTTGGTCTTAGAGTCCGAGAGAAGGTGTTATGTGTTTGGATGCGGGCACCATTGTCGCCAGCGATGGACCGGCCGATCATCCAAGCTCGAGTTTCTTTTCATTCTGTCTCAAGCTTGTCTGGGTGCTCGAGGAAGAAGTCTTCATCGCTAGTAGCGGGTGAGTTGCTATCTTGTGTGGGTACCATGAAGGAGACGTTGCGCTCCGGACCTAGGGCGATGGTGTTGTGGTCGCGCTAGTCACCCGTAGTATTTTCCACTGTGGCGCTGGGTTTGTATCATAAGTTCACCCATTTCTTTTCGGATTCGTCAATCATTCGTCAATCAAATGAATTTAACGACCACAACAGCTATCCAAATCCTTCCATTCCACTTCCTCTCACCTCCCGGCAGGGCTTTCAGCATCTGTACTCCTAGATCCTCCTCGCCGGGTTTGGCTGGGTAAGCTTGGTTCCCCCGACCATCTCAAATCAGCAGCGCATTATTGTATGCTCTTCACCTTTCGTCTCTTTCGAAGCATTCTGCTGCTCGTTTCATTGAGACTCACCTATTTTTCCATAGCTATTGGGGCTTTCACGGCCATATCCGTCTCCAAATATCTAATCCCTCTCAAAATCGTCCCCCTGACGTGTCCACCCGACGGAGTGGAATTGACGCCTTTGTAGAAATTGTCTTGTTGCGTAGCGTTTGGAATGAGGTCCTTAATGTCGTCAGACTACCTGCTATTAGGTGGTGAGTAGGAATGTATCTTTTCTACCCCCGATGGATTTACTGAGGCGAGGGAGCTTTATCGGGGTATCATCTGAACGCAATTGGTATGGAATTTAAACTCTCGCGCTTTGAGCGGTTTCCGGGGTATGTATCTTAAAGAAACGACCTGAGGCTTGGTTGAACAATAGTGCGGCATGGTTACATAAGGCTGAACCCTGTTGTTAGTGACTGTCTGTATGGATTAGACGCATCCCTACCCATCAGCATTACTTTTTCTTCTCAAAGGTTCGTTTTACTAGAAATTTATGGTCGCAGGGCAAGACTCCAGCAGCTATCACGCCATGGAGGCCACCACTGGCATACGGTTCGTCACTTTAGTAGCCATCACAGAGCCGGAAATTTTAAAAACAAATCAAGTGGTTCTAGTAGGGAATGAGGGAAATAGGTGAAGAATATGAACAAGAAATACAAAACCCCAACACACGTTTTAATCTAGAGACCTATGTGCATGAAGAATGTGCCTGCGCACATGTAACCAGCAATCCCGAAAAAGCCCCAGGCCCAAGGATATGGATGAATCCAGTCTTGACAACTTTTGGCACGAAAGTCTGAAATCAAAGGAATCAACCGTCATCCCACCGGTCAGGGAGACAACGATAGAGGAAAATTATGGCTGCCGCCACTCTCACGCATGAATCCACTACACACCGTAATGGAAGCCCCCTTGGCATTCAAGAGAGCTACTCAAGGTTCATCGGGTTTCTTGCCGTACCCCTGCGCATAAGATCAGTACGTATCTTGACACTCCCGAGCAGTCATCCAACCTACATGTTCTTCATACGCTTACGTTCAAGCACCTGCAACTTCAACTCTGCCCGCTTCTCCTTCGCCTCAGCAACCTCCAGCTGCGCCTTCAGAAACTCATCGTCGTCATCTACAGGTTCACCGAAGCCCATCTTGCCGTTAGAGTAAGTATTCTGGATAGGAGGAATACCAGTCTTAATATATGTGTCTGGAGTAGGAAATTTTTGATTCACGTGGTCTTGGCTGAGAGAAGAGCTACGAAACTCGGGCTTGATGTCTAACTTTCCAGGGGGGTGTTGGACAAGTAGAAGGGGGCTTGAAGGGAGCTCATATGGAGAAGACTGGACCTGGAGACGACTCATGGAACGGGTGGATGATGATGGTGATGGTGGTGATGATGATGATGAGAGGCCGTTTTGAGGTTGTAAAGTATACGGGTACTCTTGGTGCTGCTGCTGGTGCTGCTGAGGCTGATGATATTGATGCGGAGTTGTATGGTCTCGATGAGAGGAACTGCGACGCCTCTCGCTAGAAGTATTGAAGCTCTGAGGGGGAGTGACTTGGTAGTTTCCCTGGAGATGAGCTCGACCGTATGGATTGATGTACTGCGTGGGCTGATACTGGAGTTGAGGAAGAGGCTGCTGACCCAGAGCTTGCATCTGTTGGAGGTTCGGCTGGAATGCTGACAGCTCGTGGAAACCAATCGAATCGTCATCATTGAAGGAGTCACCATCTTCAATCTTCTCGGCATCTTCGGCGTCGTCACTAGCATCAACCAGTTCTTGATCTTGACCATCACCCTCCTCCTCTAAGTCGAAAGATCGACCTCCCGTGAGGTGCTTGTAACGGACACTGAAGCTCTGTGGGATAGTCCAGCCCTTTTCGATGACATCTTCAATGACATCAAAGTCAGTGGTTACAAGTTGCGGTTTCAAGTTGCCAGTATGCTTAATGCGATATTCCACCGCTTCATTCATTAACCTCCGAAGCCTAATCTTATCGCCACACTTCTGCGCAACCATGAGTACAGCCTTGAGCACGGCTGGCTGCCAGTACTTGGGATCATTCTGGGGGTAGCGTTGAGTGTCCTTACGTTTTGGGCCAGGAGGTCGTTTTACTAGCGGACGCCGAACCTTCGGGACATATTGACGGATGAAGTTTGTTCCCCAGAACTTCTCAATTTCTCTAATCACACCTTTCTTCGCCTCTAGGTCGTTCTTTTTGATTGGAGTGTTCTTGTAGGACTTCGACCCCGGCTTTGGGCCTGGCTTCTTGCGGGCCTTCTGGACCGGTTCAACTTTCTCCAGCTTAGGGCTAGAGCAAGTGCGTCCAAGAATGTTGTCTTGAGAGCTATGCCGTAAATTATAACCACTAGAAGCTGGCGGCATGACGTTGATGTTGTTCGGGTCTCCATTTTTAAGAAGCTGGTCGGAAATGGAGGTGTCTCCGATATCACTCATATTCATCTACTGAGGTGTTAGTGGAGGCCTCCATGTGTGACTGGTGAGAAACCTCCGTATTGGGGATTGGAATGGACGAGCCCGGATCTAGTGCCAACGTTAGGCTCAGCAGAGTTGGAGCTTCGTTGATAGTCCACGTTTGATGCTCCAAGCTCTGGAGTTGGGAGGCGTTCGAGGCGTTCTGGTGAGTACCAGGCTCCTCGGCGGTTGGCAAAAGATTCCGCAATCCTGAATGTCGGAAGGTCATCAAAGCCTGCCAGGTTAGCAAGAACCAGCGTGGCATATAAATATGGTGTTTGCTGAACGAAGGTAGTGGCCAGTTGCGTTGTTGGTGAGCGCGACAGCAAAGCTTGATTCAAGGTTAAAAGTAGGTAGAGGGGCGGTGAGAGAAAATTGAAGCAATGTCTTGCACCCCGAGGCCATAGAAGTGTAGAGAGGAGACTAGGGAAAGGCTGGCGAAGTAATAGTTGAAATACTTATCGTGGCCAAATCTAGGAGGCCTGAGAGGGGGAGAACAAAACCCACGTGGTTGTAGAGAGACGGAGGGTGACAGGCAGGTGATATGGCGGGGCGAATGAGAAGTCTAGTAGCAGTAGTAACTTAGTGAATGTGTTCTGTTTTCCGAGCAACAACACTATTAGCTATGAGAACTATCGCCCTTGATTGATGAAGAATACCGCGTAGGATATTGGCATTTGGGAATTCACACTAAACAGCTCTTCATCAACAGATTACCTGGAAATCTACTGCGGCTATGTCTCGAGGCTGTCTCACCTGTGGATTGAAGCCATGCCATCACCAACTGTCCTTCTAGAGGCTTCTAGATAATTACGCCCGGAATTCCATTCGGAGAAGAATTTTCTCGGAAACCGTTTCGAAATGTTCACTTCTAATTGTGAGACTTTCAAAGACACCTGAAATTACGTTTTCTTTCGGCAGCAGAATTACTTTTATCTCAGCACTAAGAAATGTCACCCACAGAAATATATTAAGTATTCTACGTCCAAATACATTTAATTTGGCTTTGCTGTAACTCAACGTCGCGCAGGACCATATAAATACTAGTACGATAAAATCCGTTCATGCCTGGAGGAGAGTACATATACAGAACATACTGTTGACAAATACGGAGATGCGAGGAGTTGTTATAAGATATTAAAGAGGCGTAAACAACGGGAAACGAAGCACTACATCTTATGAGACAATTTGGTAAGTGCAGAACTTCACCCTAATCCTAGCTCTTGCACAATCCAAGAAGTTTCCTCTTTGATCCAGTCCGATCTTTTCCTACGGATCAGTTCTGCAGGAGCGTTCGCGAACCTAAGAACTGTTCTATTCCGTGGGAGGCGAGTGACAATAGGCGCCTTCCCAAGCCGTTCTCAGGTGTCCTTTTTGAGACACGAGCCAGGACTTTATTAGCGGGTCTCCCCGTGAGAACGAGATTGATCTTAGGCAGGAAGAACGGAGGTGGTAAAGACTCATATATTGCGGACTCTGTGAGCACAGAATCTTCTCGCCGCGGTTGTTTCATCACGTCCTTCGGGATCTTGTTGACCGCCTGTACTGCTCTTGCGACGACTGAATCATCTAGAGTTTGTTGCTGAAATCGTTCGTCTTGGACTCCCAACGTCTTCGCACTGTTCAATCAGCACTCGTATCATTTTGTACCCAGTATCAGCGTGTCAATAAAGATACTACTGAGCTTTTTTCTTTAAGGTGTGACGTTAGGAATAGGTATTCCTCATATTGGGGTGGTCGATACTAATTTCCGTGTGCATTCGAGTCGCCACGATGCGTGGCAGAGATTAGGGATTCAGTGCGGCAGATATTGCATCTTATCACCAAATGTGGAACATGACAGGGGTGCAATTCAGGACAGGAATTGGCAACCTGTTGAGTTTCTTTTGGAATCCAGCAAGAGGATTAAAAGATAAACCCGACTCTGGTCATGCTCCACGTTAGGTGTCAAGGTGTAATAAATGGAATGTGCTAAGACGGTGATCCGGGCCCAGTAGCTATTCCAAGATTACCTACAAAAACGACTAGAACGGCAGCATATCTAGGGACGGATCAGCGAATGCCGATGGATCGTGGCAGTGTGTACCTACGCTGCCGTGGCCGCATATATATCCACTTTCCTCGCATTTGTCAGTAGCCCCACGCTGCCCGCGAACATAGTCGTAAAAGCTGCAAGCAAGCCGATCATGTTGGATGGCTTCTTAACGAAGTATAAACTCGTGATGGCCCCGACAAGCAAGGCAGCAGCAAGCAGGACGCTCGTGAACGACACAATGTGCTTTATGGTAGTCTCGGGGAAGTAGTACATGCCTTCCCAGTCGAGCGGATAATCTTTGTTTGTCTTTCGGTGTCGGAAAAGGTAGCCCAGGTAGTTTTGCAAGAACATGGTCAACCGATCCTGGTCAGCCGGGGTACGGAGAGCCACGGTATCGTACTTTGCTTTTCCGTTGAACATGTCTTTGGAGTGGCCGACGAGCGGCTTGTTCAAGTCAAACCAGCCTGTCACAGCGCCTCGGACTCGCGGGTTTGGATTCTCCAGGTTCAGGAGTGTGCTCTGGCGGATCAGAGCGTCCTCTGCACATGATCAGCAATTGAGGTATGTGCTCGCAGGTTTGATGCTCAACAGACGGTACTCTGCCATGCGTTCACGAATCTCTCGGATTAGGCGCATTCGCTCGCGTTCTTTTTCCTCGCCCTGCTCCGCTTTTTCCCTGAAGATTTCCCAGCACCTGGCATTCAATTTGACCTCCATCCATCCCCCCCCGTCTTCTTCGGCATTAGCAATCTCCAAGTCCTCGGCATCGAAGTCATTTAACCTCGTCTCCAAGTCTAGGATCTCGGCCTGCAGGTACAGCAGGTTGCGCGAGGCGAGGCGGTTGAAACGGCGGTAGACCTGCAGGTCGGGGTCGGAGGCAAGAAGCGCAGAGAGGCTGGGGAATCCCTCGAGATATCGCCTTGCGGTATCTGGGGCTTGTTCAATGTCGCTGCTGCTGTTTTGGGCTAGTTTCGACACCTGCGTGAAGGGTTTTGGGAGTCGCGGCGCGGACATCTCAGGAGCACAAAGGCGCAATCAGACAGCACGTGAAAATAAGCAGGTCGGCGAGTCCCACACATTGGCAGAAGAGCAATGAATAGAGTTTTTCTACTACACCTGAAGGATGCGGGGAAGTGCTGAGGCGGAGGTCACGACTCCAAATTTAGAGGAACCCTGCCAATGGCAAGCTCCATAACCCCTGCCGGTGGTTTCAGAGTATCGCCCCGCAACCACACAGCCCGCCCGCGCCGCAGCAAATAGATAAGGTACGCTGTTGCTCTGTGTCTTCATGCTCACTTCTCACCGTCAATCCTCTGTCTGAATTTACTTTACCAAATAATGTCCTGCATCTTCAAGTCGTGCTTTGGGGGATGGCGATTCCCCAAGAGCGACGGCTATGGAGCCAGGGATAGCAAGTTAATGTCTCGACGCGTGCTCGTAAGAAATTCAATGGAAAAGGAGAACGAGTCATTCTCATGCCATCGGAGCTTTGCGAGGACCTCAACAGCTTATAGCAATGAGAAATCTGCCTTGAACGAGCATAACAGTCCTATGGACGACTGCGACGAAGATGCTGAGGAACGTTCCACGTACATATCCGAGAAGCATTTTGAAGCTGGCCCCGACGGGGCTCAGGTGGCTGAGGAAATGCTCACTCAGGAGAGACGCTTGACAAGGAAGAGTGTTCTGTTCAGACCAGGGAAGAAGAACTCTGGGAAGGGTGAGTAGCCACCACCTCGTCCTTTCCCCACCCAATCTAATACATGTAAGGCTCTCCCACTCCTCTTTCTCCACATAATACTGGCGATGAGCTCCATCGCCGAGCGCAATTTGCAATGGCAGTCAAGAGAATGGACGAAGAGAACGCAGAGCGAGCATGGGCGGCCGAACAAAAGCGACGCAACCAGTGGAAGAACGACAGGAAGAACACGAAGAAGAATTAACATGCTCATAAACATTATAACCTGGGAATGGTGTACAGGAGCTCTTGGATCGCATTTTGGATACCACAATAAACTCTCTCGTCGGCCTACAGCGGATTCTCCTCTTAGCAATGCATTCAGCTGTGTCTGTTCTCAAATAAAATTATTTTCCCTGTGTTTCCACCACTTATCTTTCTACTCAAATACCCAGATTTACTGCATCTTCTATCTATGGTGGAACATGATCAGGGGAAAGTATCAATGAAACCTCTTGCTAGAATTGGGGAGAACCTTAAAAGATTCAAATCTCTATCCTGAATTACCTCTGTCGTGTCCTACGAGGTGACAAGATACAGTGTGACTTGCACGTGACCTCACATGTATCCCCATCCTCATATGTTCGATCAAGCTTCCCACCAAGGATCACCAGAATATTCCCAGGGCCATGGGCCTTCCTCGCTTGCATTCCTCTGACTTCTTGAGATATTCGCGCAACTCTGCCTCATGGAACACCATAGGGCCTAATTTTCTCGCATTCCTCGCTCTGAGATTCGGTTCCGGCACAGCCCACTGGGTCAACGAGGGCTAGATCATTGGCCACCCCAGACAGTACACCGACGAGGCTCAATTCATTTCTCAACCAGACCAACGGCCCAATCGCATCTTCGCGGAATAGGTGTATAATTCTCGTATAGATTCGTAGGTAACGACTAACGAGGTATGAACTCCTCCAAAGCATGGTGTATAAAGTATGAAGAATTGCAGCTATATTCATGTCTTGAGCTTTCGCTAGATCAAGGCGCCCCGCCTCCTACAGCACCATGCGTTACTTAGATGCTTTCGTATCGTATCTTTCCTCCACATCTGTTCTCGTCACAAGATATCCGGATGATTGTAAATGCGTGAGTATTACACATCAGTTTTCCGTCAAGAACTAGCGCTAATACTGTTGAGACTCCTGATGCTACTTGTTGGCCTTCACCGATAGAATGGTCTGCTCTCAACACGACTCTCAATGGCCATTTGATTCAGGCTGTACCCCCTGGCTCCGTCTGCTACCCATCCCAGCCAAATTATAACGAAGCTCAATGCGAAGCCGTTCGCTCGCAATGGTTCAACTCCACATGGCATGCCGAGAATCCTATCAGTATCGACTATCCCATCTGGGCTAACAACTCGTGCAATCCAATTTACCCAAATGGTACCAGCTTGACCGGAGATGTACATGCTGGAAAGAAAGGTTGCTCTATTGGAAATTATCCTGTGTACGTCGTAAATGCTACGAGGGCTGAGTATGTGAGCAAAGCCTTCAAATGGGCAGAAGTGAAGAATGTGAGGGTTGTAGTGAAGAGCACAGGACATTCGTTCCCGGGAAGGTATATATTCATTCAGAGCTCCGCAAGCTTGTGTGCTAACAAATTCCTAGAAGCACTGGCTACGGCAGTTTATCGTAAGCATTTAACATTTTATATTTGGAGAAGAGTCGCAACTCACAAGGTCCAGTATTTGGACCCATAACTTCCGTGGCATCGAATACTTTGAGTCCTTCAAACCAACATCTTGCCCCGTCAACGGCACTCTAATGGCTGCTCGCATCGCTGCCGGCCAAACAGGAGTCGAAGTCCAAGCTGAAATGGCCAAACACAGGGCCATCGTTGTTACGGGCGCAAATCCAGACGTTGGTGTTGTTGGCTGGCTAACCGGTGGTGGTCATGGCATGCTCTCCACTACATACGGGATGGGCGCAGACAATCTCCTTGAAGTCACCATCGTGACACCAGACGGGAGAATACTTGTAGCCAATCCCTGTCAAAATCCGGAAATCTTCTTCGCTATTCGTGGCGGTGGTGGTGGAACATTTGGTGTCGTGCTTGAAGTCGTCGTGAGAGCGTACCCAACGCCAAAGACTACAGTAAATACCCTTTATGTCGGATCACTCAACCCAAATATCACAACCGAGTACTGGGACATGATTGGATTCATCCACGCTGAGATGCCAAAGCTTAAGGAGGGAGGAATGCAAGGGTACTATTTCATCGTTGGACCGCCTTCTGTCCCTACACTCTCGTTCATATGGGTCTTCTATCTTTACGATAAACCGGTTGGCACAGTGGAGAAATTGATTTCCCCGATTGACAAGTATCTCAAAGAGAGGCCTGCAATATTTGCATACCAATCAAACATTACAACAACGCCGACATACTGGGATTCCTGGAGCACAGCATTCTCGGACGAAGACGTAGCGACTGGGGGTGCGGCATTCGGCTCACGACTATTGAGTCCGAAATCGCTATCGAATCCCAGCATCACAGCGAGGGTATTCGCGCAAATCGGACCCAGTGTCGACCTTAAGAAGCCTAATGTAATTCGCCTCCACCACTTCCTTTTCTACGCTTGATAAAACTAACGAATCAGGGTGTGTTCGCCAGCCCTATCCTGCTTGGCCATATGATTGCATCGCCTAAGCCCCCTGATTACTACCCGGAGGTCATCTCCATGCATCCCGCATGGCGCAACACGCTCGTGCATCTCATCGCCGTCGAAGGCTGGCTTGATGGAATCGCGCAGTCTCGAATCAAGGCTGTCTACGACGATATTACGTACAATAAGACCGAGCCATTGCGCAAACTATCCCCGGATACAGGTGCGTATTTCAACGAATGCGATGCCTTTGAACCAGAGTGGCAGCAAGCGTTTTTTGGTGATAATTATGCGAGGTTGAGAAAGATCAAAGGGAAATATGATCCGAATGGGATTCTTTGGTGTCGACGCTGTGTAGGAAGTGAAGATTGGATTGAGCAGAGAAATGGAAGATTATGTCGTGCGGGCCATAATTATCAGCGCAGAGATGCTAATACGGAGGTTGATGGAACGGCGGGAACTTAGCAGAAGAGGAATCTCTTGGGTGACCTCGGATCTAACTAATGTCAGAGAAGATGGGTATGACGGTCAGATCGCCTACTAGCCAGCTAGCCAGAAAAGAAAGAAGCATCTTAAAAACAGTGCGTATTAAGGGGTTGAGTTAGATGAATTGTGTCGCCATATCTTCCAAAATGTCGTGTGCCCATTCTGCGGATTTTTTTTTTTGCAGTTACGGAGCTCTCAAAGCTCTAGTCATTTGTCACTACTTTCATCCTGCTACTACCTAAGCTAGAGATAGCTTTAGGTCACATGACAGGTTCACCTAGTACTATATAAACCCGTAGTTACCCCCCTTTAGCAATCAATCCAGTTCCTCATGCCTCTGGTGCTCCTCCAAGCTTCACACATTTTCTTTTATCCGACAAGATCAACTTTGATAGTCGATATCAGTTGAAGCACTTGTAACTTCACCTCTTCGCTCTGCAGCCCCTATAACATCCCCGTCCTCCTTTCGCCTCTCTTCTTTCTTTCGCTATAGTAGTGCCTTATTTAACTGCCCCTTCGGATGAAAGGACGACCTTGACTTCTGTAGCTCCGGTTCTGGAACTGGAGGCAGTGGCGTAGGAGTGCGCCCGATGAGCTGTCTGGGATATTCTGGCCTCCATGGCTGGACAGATGGCAGCCCTCCGGACTACCTGGGCACAGAAACGAGCTGTCAGGCAGGCTTGTACTTGGGTGTCGGACTAGCTGCTCCTTCATGAAAGCTTCATACTTTTCTGCCTCTCACCGTAGTTTGCCGCGGAAGCTTTTAGTGGACCTTTTAGTCCTCTTCTTCTTTACGTCTTCTATATCTTCTTGCTCTCTCGTTGCCTTACATCTTCACGTTTTCCTCATCAGCCCATCTCTCCTTCTCTTTCTCCTGACCCAACATCCGCACACATCTAGCTTCCTCGGATTTCTTCGTAACCTCCTGACTGATCTTGTAAACTACCCGCCAGTTTTACTTGGCTTTAGCCTCCTCCAACCTCGCCAGTTCCATCTCCAATACCTTCTCTAAGGGTTTCAAATTCTTGGGCACGATCGAACCTGTATTACATGGAGCTAGTGTTTGTCTTCGGATCGAGCCTGTCGAGAGTGCTGTGCTTCCTCTTCTTCCTTCTTTTGTTGGGATTCGCGCACGCGCTACCCCCCTTCATGTTCCCAAGCGTTTCTCAATCCGGTGGTGCACTTATTCGAGCTCGCGAGAACTTCAAGACGTTCTTTTGCCCTCTTCATTTGGACAACCTTATTCATGAGTTACTTTTTTTGACCTGAATCGGGACTTCTAGTATCCAATTCCTCGTATTCGTCTGTTTTCCTACTGACGAAACGCCTTCAGCGGAACCTTCTTCTTTACAAGTACCTCCTTCTGAATCCACGGTAATTCAAGCAGATTATGTCTATTGGTTACAATCTCGCGCCCCCTCCATACCACGTTGCTGTGACATGTCTCAAACCCTCCATTTGCGCGCTACTTGATTCTTGTTGCGTTCCACATGAAATCTCGCTTGATATGCTCGTAGGATCAGAATCTTCGATATCTCCAGCCTTGCAAGTGGCATGAGTTATGGAGGAAGTGATGTATTGCGGGACGCCAAGCCTAGAGTTGATTGGGAAGGACATCGTAGAGCCCTCGGGTTTACAGTATCTCTCTGGGATATGGGCTGCAGTTACAAGGGAGGGGATGGATGACAGCTAGGGATAGTGTAGATTAGTGAGGAGAATCTAGATTGGAAGGAGAGGGGGAAAGCCCTCGGTAATCATAGAATTCTGATTACAAACGATCAGTCGATATCTACACTAACGGGGACTAAATATGTCATAAATCGGTTGAGGTCGATAATGGCACTAGGTCTCTGAACTCACATCAACAGGCACGACCTTCGGCTTCTTGGCCACCTACTCGTGAACTACGGCATCATCTTCACCACCGACCCTGGCACGCTTTCGCGGCTCATTGCTAACCCCAGATTAGAAAGCTCTTATTGGACCGATTGAGCACGTGGGTGGAACTTAGGGAGCTAGACCCTACAGAGAAGACGCAAGGGTTATTTACAAGGGCTTTGCACGTGTTTGGTTGCACCATTTGGCCACCCTTCAAATTTGGAGAGATTAGAATGCAGGGTAAGCTGGCCCATAGGGATTCCGGCCACATATAGATTCCGACTATTCCACCAAAAACGCGTACCTGCCAACCAACGCAATTTCCACCAGCAATATCCACTAAAAATGAATCCCAGGGAAACTGCTATAAAGAAAGCTGTCTATGGATATACTGGTCTTTTTACAAGCCAGAGAGCCGCAGCTAAGGCTTATGCCCTCGTCCATCTCGCTCTTATTTTCATTAGCCATTCAAAGTAGGGCTGCGTGCTTAAAATTGACACGGGGTGTTTTGAGCAGCGCCCGAAGACCTAAAGGTAAGGTTGTACCTGTACTTAGGGGATCACCAGTTGATGGATATGGCTTCATTAGTGGGCAGCCTGAGGTAAACAATGAAAGAAGTCAGGTTTCAATGAACCTTTAGATTGCCTAAATGGCCAACCGTAGATGTGCAATTCTTGAAACAGAACTGCTTATAGCTAACCTCGGGAAATAGGAAACGACAATAAAGAGAAGGGAAAAAGGTGGCGAAAGTGCATATAGCCTATTTGCTCATCCCTTTAAGGACGTGGTGTCAGAAAGACGACACTAGAATAGAAGAAATATCTGTGATGTGAGTCAGATTATCGCTCGGCCAGTCGCTCGGCCTATTGCGTGCACGGCGCCCGCGTTGAAAGCAATCCCAAAGTACCTAAACATCAGAGCAAAGAGCTGCCTATAATGTTGGAGAAGGACAGGGTACAAGCGGAGTTCCAAGCAGTCAAGGTAACTTAATGGAATAATAAAGATGTCGGAATAAAGTATGGACGCCCAATACCTGAATAGCAATTTACACTTTAAAAAAGCCTTCTTTCTGCTGCATCCGTCGAACTGCCTCTGGCGAGGCCAGCGTAATGGTCATGGAGACTCCGATGACAAAGCTCAAGAGGGCGACCAGAACAAGGTGAGCCGCTGATATCGTATTCATTGTCCTCGGGGCCTTCGGTGCATACGGTCCGACCATTTTCTTCAGTGGGGCGACCTTGTGTTTGTGCGCATACTCATAGCCTCTTTTCATTCCGGGAAGGCCGTCAATGCTGAGCTGAGATTTATATGCCCAGTACCTACCCGTCATCAGTCTGCAAATACCAGGAAAATTAGCCAGCGTTCGCTTCGTACTTATCTATACTCTCCTCCACCTTCCCATTCAGATACGCCTTCTCCTTCTTCTCGAAGAAATCATTCAACGTGTTCCTCCATCCTCTGAAGTCATAATATGGGACTGAAAATCCGCAGCTGGTAGCAACCTGATGGATATCCACAATGATGATGCTTCTGGATCCTGGAATCGTCTTGACGCTATTGAGCTTCACAAACTCGTCAAATTCCCGGGATCCATTCTCCAGCACGATTCCCCTTCCCCAAATGCGGACAATTCGGGGTGGACCGTCGAAAGCCATGAACATGACACATATACGCCCATTGCCTGGTTCATGGAGATGAGAAGTCGTTTCCACGCCCGAACCAGTCAAATCCA
This sequence comes from Lindgomyces ingoldianus, assembly GCF_010093535.1. Classification (NCBI taxonomy): domain Eukaryota; kingdom Fungi; phylum Ascomycota; class Dothideomycetes; order Pleosporales; family Lindgomycetaceae; genus Lindgomyces; species Lindgomyces ingoldianus. Next base: position 812,513 of record NW_022985172.1, read on the forward strand.
TGAACCAGAAGGTCCGCTCATCGATGATACTAAAGTACTGGCCTCCCTTAGGTGAGATGTTGATGTGACCATCGCCTGAGAGCGGGGCTGAGCCAACCCAGAACAGCTTTTGGTCGAGAATCCATGGCTTGAGAGAACTTGGAATCGTTTCGTAGAAGACGCCCATGATAGCTGACGTGTAGCAACTTTTAGAGCTAAAAATACCAAGGGAGTAGGGAACGAGGTACAAAGGGGATGGGAGATCGATCATCGATGAGTTGAATAGATGGATAAACTCCAAAGTTTGATGTTCGGAGACTTCCTAGTCGTGATTCATTGCTTCCATTTCCGATCTAGCAGCCATGTGCACCCGAGATCGGAGCTACATAGCTCACCCCGTCTCTCGTACCTGTGAGCCAAGTCTTGAACTATTCAAGGCACACGAGCTGGGAGTTGGCAGGCACGTGATACATTCAAATGAGAACTTGAAAGCGACAGCGTTGGATTTCTCGGCGGAATGGCGCTGCAGGGCGTTTGGAGGGAGTCATTCCTCTTTACGTAGCACCATTCAGATCACACATTGAGTTGGAGGGGTATTGGGATTGGGGAACATTGTGTGTATTTGGTTTTAAACCTCCAGACAAGCGGATATAATATAACACGCCAGTAACAGAGATTTTGAAAGATTGAGTGTAGACAAAGACGCGGCGGCAATCCCAAGAGCGAGTAGTTTAAGAAGAGCGAGACTACGGTTGCCAAGCCAAGAGAATCAAGCACGTTCCCTCATATAAATCTATCAATGAAGCGCTATCTAAGTCCATATCTTATCAGAAGGGACCGTCTGTCTGGGTATGTGCATGTACAAAAAGAAACCCCAACATTGACCGCAAATGTGACCTCACATGCCGACTGCCGGTCGTGCCGTTGCCGATCGTGAACGGTCCTGAGGTGCCGCCGCCGGTGCCTCATTGCCAATCAGTCAGGTTGATTATAAAACACTAAATGAATGCCGATGCTACCGCGCAGAGTCAGGAGTGTATTTAAAGACTGTACCGCCCAGCCGCCCCTCTTTATCTTTCGCTCCAAGAGCATACCTCCCAAATGCGACCAAGGAACGCCCTGACTCCAAAGACAGACGATCGGACGGGCATACGAATAGCAACGCTAAGTATAGCCCACCCCAACCTCACCCGGAAACGAAGCCCAGAAATCCTGCGTTGCGTTCATCATCATTGCCTCCATATCGGCGTTCGAGAAATCGAAGTCAAGATCAAAGGTTTCCTCTGTCTCTAGGGTTGGGATAGAAGCTTGGAATGAGTTTGCATAACAATTCGGAGTCGAGGTTGGTGGGGATATCATCGGCCGAGGTGGCACATTTTGGGGATGCTGTTGGAGGTCAGCGATGCTCATTCGATTCGGCATGACATGACTGTCTCGAACAATTGTGGCGTCGGGCTTGGAGTCGACAGGCTTCTGGACGGGAGACGGCTGCAATGCGCCATAGTCAATCATTGCACGTCGAAGGGCCTGTCGCTCATCAGGCGAGACTGGACCATCCTCCGCATGCACGGTACGGTAATAAACCTGCATGCGCTTGATGGTCTCAAACTGTACAAAGTAAGCGATCCAGCAAAAGATGCAAGAGCAGGAACTTACCCATGTCTCTGCCATCGGCCACTGGGTCTTCATCTCTTTTAGAAAGACGCAGCCCTGAACAACGCGCTCTCGAGCCTTTTCGGCGATGCTCGGGTCGTCGTCACCGCTCGGAAAGTTGAAGCTGTAGAGCATCACGCCCACCGCCGTGTAAATGGTGAAGCCGATCCACGGCACTAGGCCGCGGAGGAAGTAGACGCCAAAGGTCCGCATCTCCTCGAGCATGTCCAGAACCATGGTCGATTCCTTAAACAGCTCCATGCGAGACGTCTTCTGCCAGCTCTTCCACATGTCCGTATGCTCATTGTACGATCGCGGTGCCTCATCGGTGCCGTTCTGCGGGCCCAGAACTGGCAGATAGGCGCGATGCATGAACATGTATGACATGAAATAGATAGAATGCATGTAGCAGTACGCTTGTCCCTGGTCAACGGCGTTGTGCGAGTGCAATGAGAACAAGTCGTACTGCAGGCGCGGGGGTAGCGACTTCTTCCACGCTTCCAGATTGTAGGTTAACTGCTGGAATTCCGACGACGGCGACCACGGAAGCTCTGTGTTGACTACGTCGGAGCAGGCCCAGCGGGCGACCTTGCCCCAGATGTTGGCGGCGCGCATGCTGTATGCGATGATGCCCAGCTCGCCGACGGGCTGTGAAAGGGGAGGCATGCGCAGGCTCCCGTCTAGGCGCTCGGTGCAGACGGGCTCTCCGAAGACGAAGCTCTCGCGCTCGCAGGGCAGCTGGATGGTCATGTCGCCGGCATCGAGCGACCGCTTTCGCCCCTTGCCGCCGCTGAGCAGCGAGTCCATGAGGAAACAGGTCCAGGCGGTGCGGCGGCGCACTTCAGCGTCGATGAACTCCTCACACGTCGGCGGCCGGCTCTGCGGCAGCTTTGGCTCCTGGCAGAGATCCATGACCTCGACCAGCCTGATCGCCATTCCCAGATAGATCCACGCCCTCCGCCCATTGCCGGCGCCCCAGTCATGTCCAGTCAACATCAACAGCGCCTGCACGCGACTGATGCTCGGGGTCTCGAGGTCTGACTGCAGGATCTGGCGCGCATGGGCGGCGAAGGCGTTGCTGGCCTCGGTCTGTGTCTTGAAGGGCGCTGGAGGTTCTTTCACGAAACGGATGGCGAGCGCCAGCATCGCCCACGCCATCCAGATCTCCAGCGTGCGGTCGCGGATGCGCAGCAGCAGCGTCGGCGTGTGGTGGAAGCTCCATTTGTACGCGCAGCGAAGGTAGCTATTCTTGACCTCGTCGGTGAGCAGCTCGAACGGGTCGAGGCCGTCGAGCAGCGATGACGTCGAGGCCGGGCTATGCGTCGGCGGGCCGTTGGGATTACTTGGAGGGCTGATGCCGTTGGGCGCATCGCTGCGACGATACTGGTGCGTAGGGCTCGCCGCAGAAATTGCAGAGGCGGAGGGAGGTGTCAAGCCCGAGTCCTGTCGCGGTCGCTTTGGTCGTCGATGGATGGCGGATGTGCCTGGCGGGGGGAATTCGCAGAGATGGGCCCTGCCCGACGCCTTGCACCGATCGCATGGCGGCGCGTCGTTGTGAAGGCATTTCTGCTTCGCGCTGCGGCACGAGACGCAGGCCACGGGGTTCCTCATCGTGCCGGCGTGCAGACATGCAGCATAGCAGCAATGATAATGAAGCCGCAGGTTTCTCTTAGCTCGTTCCAAGGGGTGCAAGGCTGTCCCTTCCGGCGCCGATCCGATCAGATAACACTGGTCAACTCCAACATCCACGCTTCAACCAACTTCACCCAACTTCATTACCAAAACACCAGTACAAATGCACCCCTCGGCGGTTCGGTGTCCCGATTTGTCAGGAGTGGTGGAATTCCACCCCAGCGGACTTCCACCGAAGCAAGCACGCAGCCGCGACCCATCCATATAACCAATACCGAGTATAAAAACATAGAAATGCATTGCCAGAAAATACATGTTGATGTTGTCTGACCTCTCTCTCTATATCCCCTTTCAGTATTCCTTTGGCCTTCAGCTTGACACTTCTTCTTCGCCAGTTGTACCTGCCCACGCAGAATGACCGTCACAGAACTCGTCTTCCCAGCTTTCAAGCCCGAATCCGCTGAAGCCGGATTCGCTGCCCTTCTGAATGCAGCGAAAACACTAGATATGATACAAGAGATCGTATTCCATGGCATTGGGCATGTACTAAGGAATACGGATGCCCAGGTAGAGAAGGAATTGAGACCGTTTGCATGTCTTGGTAGGACCTTTAACCAGTGATAAGCAAGCATCTTGGAGCGTTCTAACTTTATGGTCCCAGTTTGGGACAATACCCAAAGCTTTCATACAATTTTCCCCAATTCCTCAATCTTCAGAGAGTTTGTGGGCCCGATGAAAGTGTTTCTTGCCGCGCCACCCGCTCCGAGATTATTCGAACCTGCACCGGGGTACGGGTCCTCAGCAGAAGTCTGGAAAGAGAAGGCCTTCCACATCTTCGTTGGAGAGTTTAAGGAGAGGAAAGAGGAAGTTGGGGATATGTGGAAGAACTTTATCGATGGCTTGAGAGGGAGTGCCCAAGGAAAAGAGATGAAAGAATGGATGGGCTATGGTATTGAAGGAGAGGGTGGGAGGTGGCTGGGTATATTAGGATTAAACAGTATTGAGGGAGTAGATGAGGCTATAGTTAAAAGGCTAGGGGAGATAGAGACCTGGATTGTTAAAAATGTGGATTGCTGATGATTCGAGTGGGCCAGTACATGAAGGTCCAAAGTAAGGCTACAAGAAATGGCCCAGAGTCTCCACTCAACAACAGCATAGCTTCTTACAGTAAGCGTAGATGCTTTCTAAGCCCTCGGTATATGAATGGATTTTTGCTACAACATCTTGCCACCTAACGTGGAATATAACGGGGTATAGTGGATTAGAAATTAACATCTTACGAATGTTCTCCTTTTTTCTAACAAGAGATTCAACAGAGAGATTCTCCTGTTATGTTTCACCTTATGGAGTACGGTGCTGCAATATATATTACATACAGTGAACCAATTTTACCACTGTACACATGCACACCTACAACGCTTAGCAATGCAGCGCAGCTTGGGCAGTTGAAGTTCGTGGAGATGGAACGTGGCTGCTCTTGAGCTATAGAATAAAGGTAGATAAGATGAAGTTCTGACCGGTAGCAAAAAGTGCGGTGGTCTATAGCGGGGAAATATCTCGACATATTTCTGCAGGCTGTTGGCGTTGCCCTTGATTCCAGCTCTCGCACTGAGGCCGGTTTTAAATAGCTCCAAAACAAAACGACATCAAACTAAGTGCCACATACCCCTCGCACCTCTATCAAGCATTATCATATTATGGAGGCTCTGTCAAAAATACCATTCTAATATTCCAAGGACATCTATATTACCATTCAATTGAACTATTGTGTACCAATTGTGCAATTCTCCAACTAATTCGCACCCAATGGATGTAACCTCAGTTCGTCGCTTCTCAACTATCAGCGAAATCTTCAAAGTCCGCAATAGTACCACAAAGACAGACTGATATGGCACCATTGCGGATGCTGCAGAACATGAAGCCATGCTTGGCGAGGGCGAAGTTATTGTCTCCACGACAAAGGGCGCAGAAGCAACACTGCTGTTCTGGTACTCGGTACCGTTGAATTTGAAGTACCTGTTGCAATACAATTTATTCCCGTAACAATTCTTGTAGGGGGCCGCATTAGGACGAAGGAATTAGGGGTGGTGACCCACCATGGCTGCGAATATCATGGGTTTAGCAGATTCTGAATGGCTAGCCACGAGTTACTCTTCCACGCATTTGAAGTCGGTTTCGGGACTTAGCTGATCTCATGTAGCCTTGATACTTTGTAGACACAAGCATACGGCCCAAGCCATAAGCATCAAATTAGGATCTATTTCCAATAGAAGATTTTCTCGTGTTGCTTGCCGCCATCCCCATTGACAACACCTGGCTCTGCTCAAGCCGGATCCTGTCGGCCCTTGTTCCGGGAAATGAACTCGCATAACTTGCTGGACGGTATCTCTAGACCTTACTAGCGGGAGCACCTCTGTACGCAATTTTCGAAGCAGGGAAGATATTCACGTAGGCCTAGGGATTATTCAATGCGAGTTTATTCGTGCTTCTAATATGGTCCCTGCTAACGTCGTGCTGAATTATGTGCTGGTCTTTGTCCTGGACTGGAGATTGACAAAGAGCAGGCTCCAGGCATCTGCCCCAGAACGAGCCTCTTTGCTTGCTTTAACATTCCGACATCTCAACTCCGAGCTCAGAACATTGGGAACTTAACAGTCTGCAGCGAAGCACACTTCCCCTCTTAGGAATCCAATGCCTCCACTTTCCACTTTCAGGATTGTTCCCTTCGCCAAGTTATTCCCCAGTCATGAGTAATCCTCCACCTCGTGAATAAACCTTCATGAATCGCGGCTCCGCCGGAATACCCGCTTCGGGGAAGACGCTTAACTAGATCGATCCACGAAGGGCCAATCAGCCTTCGACGTCATCAATGCGCCCCCGCACTCCCACATTTCTAGTCCCAACGCTCAAGGTTTTCTTATTTCCGTTGCGACACGGAGAGAATGTCGACGTTAAGAGATTGGAGTGGTACGATATGGTCTGAAAAGGGGAGGTTTACCCACCAATTGCCTATCGGCAAGCCGTGTGCGAGCATTCGACGAGACAGCTCGGTTTCGAGTAGGGGATAGGATTAATGAGGGCAGTCATGAGTAAAAGCGTCAGCATCAAAATTATATATGTAGGAGCTGTGGGTGGGCGTTCGACCTTCCTTAAGTCCTTTCCCTTCCATCTCCCCTTTCTAAGGCTCTCAGCATTCATCATCGGCGTAGCGTGCTCGTCCTAACCACTGGAGTCCACCATGTTTAAAACACCACACTACGATTGGTATGGCAAAGGATTCAGACTCCGCGCGGCCATCACTATTGCTTGTCAACTGGCCTTCGTGCTATTTGGTTATGATCAGGGTGTCTTCAGTGGTATTGTGGGTAATCCAGATTTCCTGGATACCTTTGGCCATCCTTCAAGTGGCTTGGAGGGCATCATTGTTAGTATTTATAATTTGGGATGTTTTACTGGATGCATACTTGCATTTTATTTTTGCGAGAAGACGGGGAGGAGACTGGCTATGTGGATTGCCATGGTGTGGATTATTGTAAGTCGATGTCGCTATTAGGACTATTAACGACCACGGATATCACACCCTAGGAAGTGGGGACCAGCTGATGGTTCTTAGGTCGGCGCCGTCCTTCAAACCACAGCTTTCAGCGTTCCACACATAATGGTCGCGCGATTCATCACCGGAATTGGAACGGGAATAGAGACATCGACTGTTCCCATGTATCAGTCCGAGCTCTGCGAAGCTGAAAAGAGAGGACGCCTCGTATCATCCGAGCCTTTGTTCGTCGGTGTCAGCATTGTAATAGCCTATTGGTTTGATTATGGCATGAGCTTTACCACTGGCTCAATTGCGTGGAGGCTGCCAATTGCTTGTCAGATGATATTCGCATTCGTGAGTCTCGAGATTCCTCCAAATCCTTCTGAGGTTAACCACAAACGGCACAAGTAGATGGTCATAATCATCGTATTTGGTCTCCCAGAATCGCCTAGATACTTATACAAACATGGCCGTAGCGAGGAGGCGCTCCAGATTCTTTGTGATGTATACGATGGCACTCCGGAGAGCCCGAAGATTGCGAAAGAGAACCGAGATGTTCTCGAAGCGCTCAAGGTCGAGCAAGAGCATGGAGAGTACAGGTGGTCGCAGCTTCTCAAACGTGACGAAGTGCAGACAGGAAGACGTGTTTTGCTTGCCTATGGCATGCAATTCATGAATCAGATGGGTGGCATTAATCTGGTCGTGTGAGTACCCGCCTAATTGCAATTTAGCATCATTTCTGAAAACGCCTAGTTACTACATCACCTCTGTTCTTCAACTCAATGTCGGCCTCTCCCGCAACCCTTCACTACTTCTCGGTGGAGTAATAAATCTCATGTTTTTTATAGGGTCTTTGTATCCCACCTTCTTCCTTGACCGCATCGGGAGACGAAAGCCCATGATGTGGGGATCCTTCGGACTTGGTCTCTCAATGATGCTTATCTCCATCCTCCTAAGCTTCCAAAACCAAGGAGGAAAGTTAGCAAAGGATACATCGTCCGCTAGCGTGGCTTTCTTTTTTACCGTAAGTCTAACATTTGTTTCCAAAGGCGGGTGATACTGAGATTATACAGTACATGCTTATCTTCGGTGCCACCGCGAATTGCATTCCCTGGGTTTACGTCCCCGAAATCCTGCCATTGCATGTCCGCGCCAAAGGCACGGCAGTCGGAATCAGTTCGAACTGGTATGTTTTACCTAGCTGTTATCTCCAGGCTTTTGCATCACTTACAATATGATCAGGATTTGGAACTTCTTTGTTGTGATGATTACTCCGACCATTATCAACAATCTTCAATGGAAAGCTTATCTCATCTTTATGTGCCTAAATTTTGCGTTTGTTCCTTTAGTGGTAAGCCATGATTCCCGACCGTCTCAGCTCTCCCGGCTTTCTCTGAGTTTCAGACATTGACGCGCAACCAGTTCTTCTGTTACCCTGAAACATCCAACCTGACTTTGGAAGAGATCGACTGGCTGTTCCTAGAAAGAAAAGTGGTTCGTAGAAGTCGAAAAGTCGCAAAGGAAGGATGGGACCGCGAAACTGGTTGGGGGAGCTTTGCTCGACAAGGCGACCCAGGCCCACCTCCCGCCGCTCTGGAAAGTAGCAGTCTCCAGAGCCAAGAGAAGGATGCAACTGTAGAAAAGCACGAGAAGAATGGCGTATCACCATGAGACCACTGGAGGCGTTCGCACACACATCTGATGGGTTGATGTTATCTTAACGTTGACTGAATCTATTGAAAGCTCTGACCTTGGCTGAGACTTTACCTCGTGGCTTCGTCGACACTAGCTCAGTTATCGGGATAGAGGCCCGGGCTGTTGGCCACAAAAGCACTCGTTGCACTAACAATTACCGAGTGAAGGTCAAGTGTCGTGATCGCTTCCTAGGTGCTTTGATGCGCGTGGCCGAAGACTTGGAATAACAGGCGAGCGGGCCAGTATGACCGGTCTCTCATTTCGCCCCCGATGCTCCTTACATCTGCCTCCGGGTAATTGGTGAGATGTTGCGCCTCTGGGCAGTGAGGGATGTAGCATCACGTGTGGACGGGTGGCTGAAGTGTTTGTTCCGTCTTGGCTCACGGCATGAAACGCCCAAAAACGCCACTCGATGCTTCGCAACCGTCTTTCCGATGAACTCCAGCCACCAATCTAGTCTTTTTCTCCACCCGATCTCCATGACTTGCTTCGCGACCAATGCCTACCTGCCATGGCTTGTATACAGCATAGATATTGTCACGCGTTGATTCACGCTAAGCGCTCACCGTAAACGCTGACGAGAGACTCGTCGATAGCCAACTGCTGCCGTGCCCACGAGCCGTGACATAAAACCATCACACCTCCATCAGGGTCGAAGACGGCTCCTCGTCCCGTTTTCCCCTGCACGTGGGGACGAGATGTCGGGGCCATGTTCCAGAAGAGCACGTATCGAAGCACCCAAGGATTGCGGCGACAGCTGGGCATTCGCCTTGAGTCGTACGACTCAGGAACTAACGAACAAACCTGGGCAGACGAGATTGAGTGAGATCCAACATCCAAAATTAATCCCTTTAGCTATTCATTTCCAGGTTTCCCAACCACCACATTGCTGGAGATGCTGTGCCAGGAGAGGCCGCTCGCAATCTACAGCCTGCGTGTCGACTTTGGAGTTCCTTTGACCCGGGAAGTGCTGTCAGGGCGGAATCTCTGCACTCCTCTGATCTGGCTCGTATCAAACGCCTATTTCTGAGCGATATGCAGAAAGCCATCAGGCTGGCCAGCCTTGCATTGCAGGCGTCCTTGTGGCGATCTTGATCAGAGTCCGAACCTTTGACCATTGAATTTCGACAACGACGCCACAATACCAATTTACCCGGGTTTAACCATATCATCCTCTCGCTACGAAGGTTACCCCCATTGGATTTTACCCCGGTAGTCAAACGCTGAAGCTTTGATCCTTCCTCTGCATGCTGAACCGGGCGGGGATGCTTGAGAGCTTCCAGAATGAATTGGAGTATCTCTCGTGATGGGCTAGATCGTTCACGGATAAACTCCAGCATTGGCTAGACCCAAATGCGTGCACAGAGGTACTCCAGTTTAGTTTATATGAAGCCTAAACCCTCCCAGCTCGAGGGTTGTCAGCTTCGATTCAAGCCCTCGTCTGTGGTGAACGATCCTCCATCTTTACTACACCGACTTATCCTCGGTCAATCCAAGGTTCAACAAGAGCCATCATGGCTGATACTTCAGTAACGGCAGGCCACTTCAAGGTCTGCGGAAAAGAGTTCCCTCATGTCTCATGGTGGAATTTGAAAAACTTGAGGAACACATACCTCCTCCTATTCTTCGTCGTTTTGACATCCGTAAGTTTTGCACCATCGAGTGAGGATATCTGAGCCCAATTGACCATGTTATAGGCGACCAACGGCTACGATGGTTCCATGGTCAACGGTCTCCTCTCTTTGAAGCAGTTCAAGACCTGTAAGTGTAACATGGGAAACAGTGGCGAGCAGTCCACTAACGGGCTTAAAGATATGCACGACCCTTCCGGATCTATCAAAGGTCTCTTTTCTGGAATCATGTTCCTTGGTTCTCTGCTCGCTCTGCCGATTACCCCTTACATTGCTGATGGCCTTGGCCGACGATGGGGTATCTGCATTGGTTCGACCGTCATGATCTTCGCTGTGGTTCTTCAGAGTGCCTCTGTTAACTTCCAGATGTTTATTGCAGCCCGTTTCTTCCTAGGGTTCGGTGTTGCGATTGCCCATGGTTCGGCTCCTTTATTGATTACTGAGCTTTGCCACCCCCAGCATCGTGCTATCTTTACAACTATAGTAAGTTTTGAATTAGAGTGCTCACTGATTTAGAAAACCCACGATTAATAAGATTCACAGTATAATACGACATGGTACATTGGCTCCATTGTTGCCGCGTGGCTCACCTTCGGTACCAACCATATTGACTCGCAGTGGTCCTGGCGAATCCCTTCCATCATCCAGGCTTTCCCGTCTATCCTTCAAATTTCCTGCGTGTGGTTCGTACCCGAGTCCCCCCGTTGGTATATTTCCAAAGGTCAGCCTGAAAAGGCACTCCAAGTTCTCGCCCACGTCCATGCCGAAGATAATGCTGAGGATGAACTCGTGCAACTCGAGTACGAAGAAATCAAGGAAACTCTAGCCATTGAAAAAGAGGCTGAGAGCACTGGCTGGCTCGAGCTTTTCAAGACGAAAGGCAACCGCCACCGGCTCGCGATCTTGCTCTCTGCAGGCCTCTTCTCGCAATGGTCCGGTAACGGACTCGTCTCTTATTACATCACGGGAGTGCTTGACGGCATTGGAATTACAGATCCCAACACTCAACTCGTCATCAACGGCTGCTTGAACATTTGGAATTGTATTGTCGCCACAACCATGTGTAAGAGTAATCTCGAGTCCATTAATGATAGAGCAGAACACTAATATTTGCCAGGTTTCTTTGTTGATAAGGTGGGCCGTCGTCCACTCTTCCTTATCTCTACTGCGGGCATGATGATCTGCTTCGTAATTTGGACAATCTGCTCGGAACGCTACAATGCCACCAAGGTTCATGCGAACGGCAGCGCTGTGGTCGCCATGATATACCTCTACTACACCTGCTACAACACGGCCTGGTCTGGCCTTTTGGTCGGCTACACCGTGGAAATTTTGCCTTTCGGTATCCGCGCTAAAGGGATGTGCTATATGTTCGCTATGGTTGACGTTGCCCTCTTCTTCAACACATATGTCAACCCCATTGCACTCGACCATATTGGTTGGAAATATTACATAGTCTACGTGAGTCTCCGACTACCTCCTGCTTTACCAAAATCATGAGCTAACCTATACTAGTGCATCTGGCTCTGCGCCGAACTGGTCTTCGTCTTTTTCTTCTACATCGAAACACGTAACACTCCTCTTGAGGAAATCGCTCGCCACTTCGATGGTGATGCTGCTTTGCTTGGTGGTGCTGCTGCGACGGAGAAGGGCCGCATCCTCGAGCAAGAGATTCATAAGAGGGAGAAACAGATTGCGACTACTGAGGTGCATGAGGACAAAGTGGGTCTCTAAGCACTTAACTTACCTCCAAGGATGCGACGGGAACTGAGTTGAGCGGGGAAGTGGAAGGGAGATATTTGATGTTTTGTTGAAGCTTCTCTTGTTGCTAGCTGTGAAGGAGAGTGTTCGTATCTATTAAATGATGTTTCCCTAGAAGAATCCGAATGCAAAGATGATGTTCTGTTCAAGGTTAGTCACACTCTCTGCGACTACATCTCCCCCTGCTTTCGTGTAGTGTTGTGCAACAATGCGCCCCCAACCACTAACCTGTACTGCAGACCTGGCAAATATTTCTGATTCCTGTACCTCAAAATCTACGAGGTCAATTTCCTTGTCATGTTTTCTTTATTCGCTTGCCTTCTGTTAAGATTTCTCCAGCAGGGGTCTGAAGGTGTGGACGACCTGGGCAGGGATCTTTTCGAGCCGACGGGAACCCCACAAGGAGGCCCACCCTGTCGATCCGCAAGCCTGAGATGAACCTTTTCGCTATTTCTGCGCTGCGCTACCCAATGCCATTACCATACCTCGCACAAGATTACTACCTAATTGTCACCATTACTTTTTCCTGAACACCGAGTTTCGTGGCTATCAACGCAACACGATAGCGCCAAACAGGTCCCGTCCACAAAACGTACATTGTTCACCTAGCGTAGCTGCCAGGACCAGTCGGGCTCGGGATAGGGGGACAAGGATCCTTTCAGATGCGTAATATACTCGGTCCGCTCCGACCTTAGAAATGATTACCCAATCCACCCATCTACCGGGATCAGAACTCAGTATATCTGAGGTGCATTAAGTATGCAGTGAATATTAAATTCAGAAGTATGCAGACAATGTCGAGGACTACATGCAGGTGGGTTGGTTGTTGCATGATTTGGAGAAGGAAAAAGGTGGGCAACTTGGGGAAATTCCACTCCGCCGATATGCAGGTTGCCGGCAGAATTTGGAGGGATGAGGAGAGAATACAATCAGGAGTGTCATTTCTTGCTTGCTTCTAATGAGGCTTTTACATACAACCGAATGTCAAATTTCTAATCTTGCCCACGACGAAACTGAAGACGGAATATGGCAGAGATTAACCTCTGCTGAATAATGTCTCTATTTCTTGCAAGAGGTTCAAGAGATCGAGTTCACCCTCGCGATTTACCTTGGCACGCAATGAATTGTTGCATAGGAAATGAATAATTTTGTACATGCTATTTAAGTCAAAGGCAAAAATGGAAAACCCTCTTGATAACCCCGTTAATTATAGATCAACATACTCCCATCGTCTAATATTCTTACCATTTCAATCCTTCAAATATTTTCCAGCCCGCTCCGCCATACTCTCTGTTGTATATCCGAAATGTTGGTAGATATACTTTCCAGCCAACAAATGCCCATATCCCGTCATAGTCACATCTCAGTCCACCCACCGCCCCATCCAAGACTAACAGACGGTTCGAATTACTATTACAGGGATATTCTTGATCCACGCCAATACTTCTTTTTAGTGTTAAAGCGGGAGTTCGTAGAACAACCGGCCAAGGGACCTTACGACTCTCACTTTCACACCTCGGCGTTGCAACTCTTTCGTAGCATTGTCCTAGAAGCCCAACTCTGCACCTAACACACCATTTTCTTCTATCAGCACATATGCTCCATTCGCAACCCCACCTTTCACCAAGCACTTTGGGTTGTGACATCGCATGCCTACAGACAGAAATCATACTTGGCCCACCATTATATTTAATCGCATAGATTCGCGCTCTGCCACTTCCTCACAATCTCTTTGCTAGATTTATAGCATATTTGGCATATATCCATACAGTGCAGCTAATCTTACGGGTTAGTGTATAGGCCCTTCTTCACCTGCGTCGATGGAATCGTGCGTTGCAACATGTATGGCGTTCTGCTACTGTAGTGAGTCCGTGTGGACTGCTGGTGCAGTGTAGAGATAAGAAAACATGAAGAGTATTCTTGTAATAGGGGTTATGCTTCCCGGGTTACAGTCTAAGAGACCTTTGGTGGTAGGAGCCATATCCTGTTCGTGGATTCCATTGTGGATATGGCGATCTTGATAGCCTCTCGCGCCAGAGGTTGGTGCGAGATCCGATGGTTGGAAATCTCGTAGTCTTTGTCGATGAAATTGATGGATAGTGTGAGATCCGCAGTACGACCATGAATGTAAGGATTTCAGAGACCAATTCTGAGATTGCTAGATTGTTCGCTTTGAAGGATGGTGTGAGGCCTTCTGGGAAAGATGTTGGCATCATGGACTCCCGTTTCTGTGGAAGCTTCTGTTCCATGCAATCTTTGAAAGTTCCTGCCAGATCCAGGTACTATTTTGTAGACGCCTCAAGGAGTTGATTCCACCTTTTGACGTACGCATCGCCAAGTTTTAGGGGATTCATATAACTTCTTGGTTTTATCGGGTATGATGAATTTCTCTCTAAGGTCACATCCGTACGCCTTCTTCATTTCGACCACGTTGTTTTTCCCTAGTAGTATGCCTTGTGCAACCACCTTCCCAGAAACCGCAAAATTAGCCCTAATAATACTGTGAACATTAATAAAATAGCGGCTTCTAGTGTTCCCATTCTCTCCTCTTTTCAAGTGTAGCGACGATGGCGTCCAAATCGGTCATACCTTCCTCAATGTCAATGACTTCTTAGCTATAGGCTTCTATATTCCCGCTCAGTTTTTCGGCGTTTCTGAGATCAACAAACCCGCCTCAAGTGATTTGATTATTATCATAAACAACCGTCCCATTCACTCGTTTCAAGTGGCCGGAATAGCTAAACATAACATGCTAACCCTTTTTGCAAACACCCATCGCCAACAATATACCAACTACGATTATCTACGGAGGGGTATCCAAGCAGGTTAAATGTCGAGGAGATGTTTTCGAAGCCGTGGCAAGTGCAACTGCGTTCGTGATGCCTTGGCCCAAGGGACTAGTAGTGAGCTTATTGCTCTCGTGTTCAGTTTCGGGTGCCTGGGACAGAGCGAATCGGGACGCTGAGAATGATAAGGGAGGAGCTCTTTCCAGGTCATAGGATCGTAGCTGAAAAGGGGAAGATTCGTGTATTGGAAGAGACCTGCGTTTCCAAGACTATAGGAGAGATGTGAGGGAATAGAGGGAGGGGGCAGAGAGATCATTAGAAGGGACGAATCAATCCTGGTTGGAGAAGTCTAGTTAGTGTGGATCATATTTGATACCGCATTTCCAGAACTCAACACTGATGTTAGCCATCCCAATAGCGGAGCCTGGGTGCCCTGGGTTCGAACCATCGAGACTCTGTCCCCCCAGCCTTTCAAAGGCTTTGGTCGTGGTATATGGCAGCGTTATGTACCGCCCACTTCTAAATATCACGGTACGTGCCTTAGTTGGAGTTAATCTGTTACACGTGTCGTCCTAATTAGGGAGAGCGTTAAGAACAATAGGTGAGAATTTCCTCTATGCGGAAAAAGGGGGTAATGAGGGCGAAGAGATAACAAAACCAAATTCCGTACCCAGGCCGAATTGCCCACAAAGATCTGCCATTAGCCCCGCAACACACTTTGCCTATCGTCTTGGCTTGTCTTCACCGGAGTGGATGGTTTGGTTTCTTTATTCAAGATATCATTGGGTCATTGCCTCGTCATATGCCGTAAAGCCACTAACATGCCATTCTAGGATGAAGAAATCTATCTACATAGTCCAAAGTCTAAGAGATAACAGGAGATGAAAGAACCGCTCAAACTTGAAGTGAGTGGTATTAAGGAAGCAAGACGAAGAGAAGATGTATTCTACAATCGACGACTCGTAAAGCTCTTCGGAGCCACAAGTATGAGAGATATTCCGGATTACAACTTTGGGAATGACATTAGAACAATGGGTCAATGAGATCCATCCCCGCCAGTACGGAGAGGGTCAAACGCGCGGCTAGGTCTAATGTTGGGTGCTTTCGATTTCTGGTCTCGGTCCGACGTCCAGGATGTAATTCCGCAACAACCCTTTGGTTTCTTGAGGGAGCGAGGAGCAGCATTCTTAACAGTTCGTAGTACTAATGGTAGTTACAGTGAACTACGGATCACGTGTGAAGGCTGTACGTAGTGGATTTGGGTACTGTAGAGTACGTAGGAGATACCAAATTGTGTACGGGTACTACGTCTATATATTTAGTGTTAAATAAGGTTAAACCTTAGCTTTGTTAAGGTTAATCGCTAGGGAGTAGAATGCCTTATCTTCCTCGGTATTGTAATAGCCTTTTAGCGCAGTGTAACAGTGGCTCTAGAGGTGTAACAAGCAGAGTTTCCTACTTACTATTAAACCTGTTATACTTTACTATTTTGTTAGCTATTGGTATCCTTGTAGAGAGCATGATTGTAAGAAAAGTGATGTATTATAGACTAAGAGTCTAAGAGGCTAAGGAGTTTATATAGTGTGTGAAAATAATACGCCTATAGGTGAGTATCCAGCCTACTATAGAGCTCTTAGAATTACACTATTGTTAAGCAATAAGGGAATATTTTGCTCAGCGTAGTTCCTAGCGCTTTACTACCTCTTGGGCGTCTAGCAGCAGCAGCTAAGAGAAGGCGCATTTTACAACTTGTTACTTTGCTGCCTCTATAAAGTTTGCCTAAGCTTCTACAATACCTAGATTATTAACGTATTTGTTGCACAAAGAAGCCCTATTCGTTTACCTTTCACACTTATATCCTATGAGTATTTAGAGAAAAACTTAAAGAAAAACTTTGCTATTATAGAGATTAAACTTAATATCAACTAGAAGTATGTCTATTACAGAGTTCTTAACAATTAAGCTAGCTTTTAAGCTAGCTTAATAGGCTTAATATATAAGCAAGCAAGCAACGCAAGCTAAGAGAGTAAATTAGAACAAGCAATTAAGCTAAAAAAAAACTCTAGCTTATTAAACTTAGCTTATAAAAGGTATCTATAAAGCAATATAGCTTTTTTATATTCTAAATTTTTTTTTTTTTAAATTTCTTAGTATTTTAAAAAGATGCTAAGCATCTTATGTAACTTTAGTAATAGTAACTTTTTATTTGCTTATAACTACTTTACTTTTAAACTACCATTTTTTTAAACTTTCTACTATAAGTAATAATAGCCTATTATAGATTAAAACCTTTAAAATACTTATAAGCAGTGTGTTTAGCTAGTAGAGTTGTAAGACTCTAGTGTTAACATTTCTTTAAGTAAAGCACTAATGTGTAACGATTCTCATGAATCGTTCCATCTCAGGTCGCTTAGAACCTATCCGAAGGGTCCCTTTATTAGCCCTGACCATGACTTAACCCTGTTCCCCGCAGTTACCCCTATTCTCTTATGTATTTAGTTGCACTTCTCTCCTTAGCTAGCTTAGTAGTTTTCTAATATCCTTTGTACAAGGCCTATAGGTGTTAATAGCAATTCCTAGGTTCTAAGTCCCTACGCACTTCTATATGCCTTTAAGTAGATTTCTACTGCATTTAGACCTATTATTTTGCCTATGCTATTACATTATATTAAAAAACTTACTTTTACTAGTAATAGCCTTAACGTACTTCATGGGCGAGTTGCTTACACACCTAAGTTGCTTACTTTTGCTAAGACCCCACCCTAACAAACTCTATTATAGCCTATAACAACCCGCTCTAGCACTATATAGTACAGTACAGCCTAGAATATTATTTAGATACTACTTTTACTTCTTACTTACACATTTGCGCGTTATGCCTAGTCTAATTACACTATCTGCAGCGCCTTTAGAATAGCTTACCTACTTTAGCTTACACCTGCTTCTTTGCCTTCTTTCTATTACTGCGCGCTCTAAACTCTTTTAGAGCTGTTAAGTATAGGCTTTTTTAAATTATTAAGGTTTTTTCTACTTTAATTTACTTTTTTTATGTAATTTATATTATATAGCAGCCTTATTAGCTACTTAAAGCTTAGTAATTTCTTATTACACTAACACTAGCTTATGTGTAATTATTACTGCCTTTTTTAAAACTTTTTTAAATACTTTAACTATAAAAGTTAGTAAACTATTTATATACTTTTAAATTTTTATTTTTATAAGCATTAATTATAACTTAAGTTTTAAAGTATTACTTAGAGTTTACAACTACTAAAGCTTATTATATATAAGTAGTAGTAGTAATAGAGTGTGTAACTTTATATTAAGGCCTATTATAACTTATTATAAGTTAAAAGAAACTAATCTAGCACTTTAAAACTTTTTTTAGATATTACTAAAAATAATTATAGCATTATAGGCTACTTTAAAGCATAGTAAAAACTTTATTTTTATAATATAAGTAATTTAGTTATATATAAAGTTTTTAGCTTAGCGCTTATATGCTTTTTTTAAAGAAGTAAAACAATCTATATTAAGTAGCTATAAAAAGTATAATAAGTAAAAATGTATATAAATAGTAATAATTTTATTATTTTTATAGTATTACTAAAAATAAAGTAAGTTATAGCTTTTATAGCTGTTAATAACTAGCAGACAGTAGCTGCTAATAGTACACTTTTTTATATGCGCATTAAAGTGCTTTAACTAGTCTAAACTAAGCTAATTAGTAGTTTAGCTATGCTTAAAAATTATAATAACTTAATTTTAAAGTAAATTTTTTTTATACTAGTTTAAAAAGTAGTTACTACTTAAAAAGATAATAAAAAGTAGAATAGCCTACTTTTTAGCATTAATGCTCTAGATAGCTGTTGTCTACTTCTAGTTACCTAGCTAGACTACTTTTAGCTATCTTTATCTCTCTAAACTTATAATAACTACTCTAGTAAATATCTAGCCTATTATAAACTTTATCTTATTAAAGTTATATATGTTATTATTTTAGATGCTATACTTAGCTTTAATATTCTTTATAAAGTTAAACTAGCTTTAAATTACTATAAAAGTTTTATAAAAAGCTTTTTTATAGTTATACTTATACTTAAACTTTACTTTAAGCTTTAAGTAACACTTAATAAATATATTAGGCTAGTTTATGCTAATATAGCCTATATTATACTTAGTGTGTAAAAAATTAGCTATATTAGCTATAGCTGCTAGCTAGGGGGGAAATCCTTATATATCTAGCTTAAGTATGTGCTAAATAATTACTTGCTTCTTATTATTATCTAGCTTTTATAAGTTAGCTATATAATTAGCTTAAAAAGGTTGTCTAGTGCATTAGTTACTTATTATCTTTTAAAAAACCTTATAGATAGCTGCAGTGTGTTACTTAAAAAGTGTTATATTTTATTTAAAAGCTTAAAGTATAAGCTGTATCTAATGTTCCTTTAACATGTTTAAGTAGTATTATTAGAAATACATTAGTGTAGAAAAAGTAGTGTAGTAGGGTCTTAGCAAAAGTAAGTAACTTAGGTGTGTAAGCAACTTGCCTATGAAGTACGTTATTAATAATATTATATTAATTATTTATTTAACTATATTTAACTTTAAAAAGAGTTTAATTTAGTTTAAGTTATAGTTTTTATACACTATTATATTAAATTATTTAGTTATTATAAATAAAAATTTAAAAACTTTTTATTAACTAAAGCTTTTAAGTTTAAAACTTTTTATCTTTTATAATTAAAATTACTTTTAAAAAAGTTATAAAAAGTATGCTAAAGTAAAAACCTAAAGACTACTAATAACTTATTAGAATTAAAGATAACTACTAATGCCTAACTCTTAACTACTTTTAAACCTTAGTATAAAGCTTGTAACATGCTCTAGCTACAGCTAAGGCAAGATGCCTACTACTAGAGCTAAATAACTACTAACTTTAATAGCTAAAAACCTACTAGATTTAAAGTTAAACTTTAGTAATATAGCTTTTAAAAACTAAGTTACTTAATTAAGAGTATAAATTAAATAGCTAACTAAATTAAAAACTATTAGTTCTAATTAACTTTTACTAACTACTAAATTACTTTTAATAATGCCTTAAATTACTTTTACTACACTAATAGTAAAAGACTTTTTAGGCACTTTTAAGCTTTTTTAAAGCTACTTTACTAAACATATGCTTAAAATTAAGAACTTTATAAATAGCAAAAAACTAATGTTTAAATAATAGTAAGTCTTTATTATAAATAAACTTAACATTAATTTAGATTATTATTAGAGTAAGTGTGCACACATAGCGTTAGTATATAGACACACTGCTAGTATTATAAAGAAATACTTAGATCCTAGATACCTAGCTAAATTAAATAACTTTTAGTTTAAAAATATAAAAAAAATAATTAAGCTTTTATAAACTTATTTTATTACTAGTAATAAAAAAATAAAGGTGTAATAAGCTTTTTAAACTTTGAAAATAAGTATAAAAAAACGTGTTTTTAGCCTTTAAAGCTTACTTTATTAGTACTACTATTAAAGAGTTTATATTAGGGTTAGAATAGTTTTTTTACTTATAAAAAAATACTACTTAGCTTAAAAGTACTAAACTTAGGTTTTAAACACACTTAAAAGAGCTGTTTTTAGATAATAGTAGCCTACTTAATAGCTTATAATATAAAAAAAAGAAACACTTTTACTATTTTAAAGTAAACTATTAACTATACTTAATATTTTAATGTTAAACCTAGTATAAATTAATTTTAAAAAGTTTCTAGTAATACATCTAAGGCAGTATACTATTCTAGTGCACTCTAACCTACACCTATGTTAGTACTCTAGTCCACCTCTGTTACCTATAGACAACCTAGCTAGACACTTTCCTCTAATAAACAAGTAACTTCTAGTAACTATTATAATTATTGTAAACTAAAATATTTTACTAATAATTATCTTATCTCTAGAGTATAGGAAATTAAGGTAAAGTAATAAAAATATAAAATTTTTTTATAAATGTAAATAATTATAAGTTAGATCTTTTTTAAATAAGAAATAAAAATGCCTAGAAAAACTTTTTATTTTAAGCTTAAATAAGTATAATCTAGTAAATATTAACTTATTACACTTATTTAAAGGAAAACATTTTTAAGTTTTTACTATTTTATACTTAAAAGGTATTTGTCTAAATAGCAGTATTTAGATACGCGGTTAGGCGTTAGGCGACATAGTCTTGTGTCACAGTTGTACGCACAGACAGATAAATACCCCTTTCCTTTGCACAGACTTAGAATAAGAGGAATTAACACTAGTTACCTGCAACCCCCCCCTGCGCGATGTGTACACTGTGTAAACCTCTTTGCTTTGCATAGCTAGCATAAAGCCTATTTAACACTAATTAGTAGTTTAAATGCTGTAAGACAGAAAGCTCTTCTTATACCTTTCTGTTTAAAAGATTATATATAAAAGAAATTCTTTTCTTTACTAATTTAACTATAAATTAGTAAGAGTAAAGATGTAACAGCGCAGGCAAGACAATGGGTCCAAATGCGGTGGGAATCCACTCAGAGGCATATGGGAGTGCGTGGGGACTCTGAACCTAGGAATGCCATTAACACCTATAGGCCTAGTACAAAAAGATATTAGAAAACTACTAAGCTAGCTACAGGGGCAAGGTGCGACTAAATATATAAGGGAATAAGAGTAACTGCAGGGGACTAGGTTAAGTTATAGTTAGGGCTAATACAGGAACCCTTTAGATAGGATCTAAGCAACCTAAGATAGAATAATTTGTAGAATTATTACACTACTCCCCCCTTTATAGGCTAATAGTCTTTATTTATAGTGTTTAGAAAGTGTTTAGAACTACTTTAAAACTAATTTAGATAAAATATAATAAGTATAACTATCTTAACTAAAATTTCCTGTTACTAAAAAATAGACTAAAAACCTAATACTAATATAATACTTTTGTTATAATGTTTTTATTTAGTAGTAACTAGCAGTGTAGTTGTTATTAATATAGTAAATTTATTATTTATAGCAATAAGTGTTTACTTACTTTACTTATATAGTTTAGTTAATGTTGTTAGTTTCTTTTTTAGCTATTATCTAAATCTTACTTTATAAGTATTATTATACACTTAACATCTTATAGCTTAGTTTACTAACTAATTATAGTATTAAAGAAATTTACTATGCTACTCTGCCCCTCTTCTAGAGCCTTTTTAGAGGCCTTTTAAGTTATCTACTTTTAAGCTGCCTACGCCTTAGCCTATAGCTTTTAAGTTAAGTTCTTTTTTTAGTCTTTTAAATTAAAAAAATGCAAGTATTACACCTTACATAATAAAAAATGCAACTTTATATAAATATAGTTTAATATAGCTAGAGTATAGTTTGCTAACGCGCATGTAGGTTTTTTTATATTACAAAAAAAAATTCTAGTTCTTTAGAGCTATTTTAAGCTATAAGTAGCAGCCTAAAACATAGAGAGTAAAGAAGATAAAAAGAGGGCCTTTAAAGCTATTTTAGAGTTTACTTAGAACCTAGCGCAGATAGCATAGGTTATAAAAAGTTAAGAAGCTAGTCTTTCTATAGCTAGTGTTTAGGTAGCCTTATTCTACTAAAACTTTAAGCTACTTTATTAAGTTTTAGCTCTAAAGGCTTTAGTGTTTAACCTTTAGGTAGACATTACAGCGCTCTTAAGTAGCTAAAGATAAAGTAAAGAGGGTTTAAAAGGAGTCTAAAAAAGAGAGAGAAGGGGAGAGAGAAAAGAAAGAAGGGTAGAGGAGAAGGTAAAGAAGAGTTTAGAGGTGTCTAACAGCTTACTATTAGACCTTTCTAGCATAATGTTTATAAAGTTATAATACTATTATGTATAACTATAAATTTACTTTTTACTTTTATACTTTATTATTTACTAAGTAATTTATGCCTTTTACACTAGCTTTAAAAGCCTTAATTTACTTACATAAAGCCCTTAAAAGTCCTAGCTAATTTAGATGCTTATTATAAAAGGCCTTTAGTTAGTAAAAAGAACTTATAAAATTTAAAACCTTATACTAGACTAAATTAGAGTTGTGTTTTACTTATTTTACTTAGTACTTAAGTGTTTTTTAGTAAAGCTTACTAGTAAGTATTTTCTTTACTTCTTACTTCTCTACTTTATTAATAGTAATTTTAGAGAGTTTTAAAGGTTCTTATTTTAAGAGCAGATTTTAAAGGTCTTTATAAAGTATGTTTAGTGTAAAGATGTTATATATCTTTAACTTTAAAAGTAGCTTTAGGCAGTATAAGTTTCTAACTTATTTAAGTACTTTAAAGAGGCTTTTTTATTATTTAGATAGTTTTTAGCTAGGTCTTTAAATAGCTAGGTTTTTAGTGTCTAGGTAGACTATGTTACTAACCTTTTAGTTAACTAGCTAGTAGTAGCAGTTAACTATAGTTTGCATCTAATCCTAGGCCTTTTTTATATAGAACTTAGCTAACGCCTAGGCTGCGTGCATGCAGGTTACTAATGCTAGGGCATCTTTATAATTTAGCTTATCTATAGCTATAATAGGTTCTGTAGAATGTTTCTAGTCCTAACTTTAACATAGTTTAGAGCTATATAAGACTTAATATAAAGACATTTTAATTATTACATAAAGTAAGGTTATCTAAGCCTAATTAATTAGGGGCAGTAAGAAACTCTAGTTATTTTAGTAAAAAAATATAAAAGGCCTTAGTCTTTAATTAATATACTTATTTATAATCTTTATTTAGCTATCTGTTTTCTTATAATAAGTAGTAAAAAGCTTAACTTTTATGCCTAAAATTTAACAGAATTTAGACTAGAAACTAGATATAAACTAAGGTCCTTAGTTAAAGATAATAGTTTTAAGTATGTAGCTAAAATAGTACACTTATTAAATAAATAAGGCAGCTATTTTTTAGGCGTTAATTATTTTATAGTAAAGAATAAAAATAGCTTATTTAAATATATAATTATTTATAACTATAATTTAGTTATAACTAAACTTATTTTTAAAGAAATTCTTAAAGTTAATACATAAGTGCTACATTAGTTAATTAGAGATTAAAAGAGAGTAGATAAACTCTAGAGTTTAGGTCTATTTTAGATAAGCTTTATAACAAAAAAGGTAATTCTATACATATTATTTACAAGTAGCCTTTATACTTTTTTAGTAGTACTTTTAGGACAGTAACTAATAAGTCTTAGTAGCACTAAGGTGTGCTAAAGATACTTAGTTATAGACTTTTTAAATAAGTTAGGTACATAGTAGCAAGTCTGCTAAAACACATAAATAGTTAGTATAAAGAAGTAGTCTATTTTTTATCTAATAATAGTAAAGTAAAAGTTTTTACTTTTATATAAATAAAGCTTAATTCTTTTAAAGTAATATATTAATTAATTTTAAAGAATCTAAAAACAGAACCTAGTTTAGTTCTTTTATAACATTTAGTAAAGTTACTTAAGTTGTTGTTTAAGTAATATAGTACTAAGCTAATTTCTTATTAATTTAAAAGTAAAGTTAGTGTAGTTTAAGTAGAACCCTTAACTAGTTATTAGTTTAAGCTACTTTTAAATTTTCTATGTCTTATTTACAGTAGCTAAGGATGTCTGCCCTAGCGTTGTTTTTACTAGGGGTGTACTTAATTTAAAAGTAATACTAAGCTAACTTTTTAGCTTAATAAACCTAATAAGTATTTAGCCCTTTTATTATTATAAAGTACTTTAATAATTAATAATTAGTATATACTAAAGTGCTTATTATTACTAATATAAGCTTAGCCTTTTATTATTTAAATATAGTAATAATTGTAAATAGCTCTTTATTATATATTTTCTAGTTTAGCTCTAAACTAGATAGAACCTTGCTATAGAATAAAACAGGGCACTAATTTCTATTAGCATGTTCTTAAAATAGAACTTCTGCTACTACCCTATTAAAAGCGTTAGTTTTAATTTTAGTTTATAATATAAAGTTAAAATAGTAAAGCGTAGGTATTCTTAGTAGCTTAGACTTTAGCTTTTTAAAAGCTATATTACACTCTAAAGTTTATATAAAAGAAGTAGTTAAACTTTAAAGTGTAATAATTAATTTTACTATATAAAAGAATTTTAAAATAAATTATTAATAAAATTTAGTAAAGCTTAAAAAAGATTTTACACTTATTATAGTAGTAGGCGCTTACTAGTTATGTAGCACCTCTACTTTTTATAAGTTAACTTTTAGTCCTTTGTTTAAAAGTATATAGCTAAGATACTTTATTTAAGTAATATAAAATTTACTTTTTTTAATCTCTACTTATAATTCTACTTATTATAGCCTCTTTAAAACTTTTTTAATATATAGGATATAAGTTACTTTATTTTTAAAGTAGATAAGAATGTTATTTAAATAAGTAATATAAAAGTTATCTAAGTAGTTAATTAATATATTATTTATATAGCACTAGTAAGTTACTAGGCTATTATATAATTTAAAAAGTAGAACTTTATACTTATATATTTTATATTATGTCTAAAAGGTAGTACACTTTTTAGAGCTTAGGTTTATTCTAATCTTATTAAAAGCTATATAAATATTAAACTTTATAAAAATAGCTGCCTTTATAAGTCTTAACAGAAGTTTGTTTATACATAGTATTAGATATATATTTTTATAAGTAATAGCATTAAGTTTATAGTAATTAACATAAATATATAAGTTACTATTTAGTTTCTATATATAAAAAATAGAAGATGTAAAAGAGCTTTAACTTTACTTAATAAAGCTATATTTTAGATTATCTATAACATACTTCTTTATTACCTCTAGTTTCTTAACGTTTTGTTTATATAAGAGGCTGTAACTATTAGAGAGAGGTTTTATAAGAACAATCTTGTAGTTATATAAGCACTATGCTAGTAATTAGTAAGCTATAATATAGCTAAATATATTTTAGTACTAACAGTATTTAGATAGTAATTAAAGGTTTACTAATACTTTAGTTTTACATCTATTATCTAATAGTAGAGCTTACTTATCTTTAATTAAACACTTAATTTTATAAATAAAAGTTAAAAAAAACTTATTTTTTTATGTTAAAATAAAAAGCATTTACTAAAATAAAGGTAATAGTAGAGAAATAAATGTCTTTTAGACTTATTCTAGACTTTTTAACAGATAAGTAGATTAATAATTTAAGTGTCTTTAAACTATAGGTAATAAAAGAGCTGTTGAATGGGCTCCGACAGCTAGCTGCTTATGGTATGAGCACTTAAGTAGCAAGAGTAAGAGTGGTGTACGGTGTACACAGCGTACAAGGTAGGTAAGGTGAGGGCAACATGTTTCTAGTTCTATTGCTCTTGTCTTTCCTCTGTACAGAGGAAAAGGGGGATATCTAGATGTTCGCGCACAGAGGTTCGCGCACGAGCATCATGTGACATAGATACGTGGTCCTGCTCGTGCGCGATCGCTCGTATCCAGACTGTGACGCTGCTGCTGCGTACAGACAAGAGCAGTATAATTTTAGTAGCCTTAGTAAACTCTTAATGTAGTTAATTATTAGGCTATATAACTACTAAATATAGTTCTTTTTCTATAGTGTGTTGCGTTGTTTAATATCTAACTTTACTTTTTTATTACGCGCAGGCTAGTTTAATTGCATAAGTAAAGGCAGTAAAAGTTTATAAGTAGTAGAATACTTATTAGGCTATATAATCTATTTTTTTTATATTTAAATAAAGTTTAAAATAACATAGCTATTTAATGCTAATAATACAATCCTATTAGCTAAAGTTTATAATTATAAAGAGGTAGTTCTAGATGCTTCTACTATTAATTTGCATATGTAGGCAGATATACTAGTAGACAGAAACTTAGATTTAGTCTTAAAAACCCTTAACTATAACTTTAAAAAGTAAACATTAGATAGAGATGTAAAGGCATTAAAATAAAAACTTAGTAGTTATTAAGTTAATAAATAAAAAACTATATGCGCTAGTATTAACTAAAGAATTTAATTAAACTTTAATGCCTTTTAAGCATAAAATAGTAAAGACTTAAAAATGTTTTTCTTTAAATAAGTGTAATAAGTTAATATTTACTAAGTTATACTTATTTAAGCTTAAAATAAAAAGTTTTTTTAAGCGTTTTTATTTCTTATTTAAGAAAGGTTTAAGTTATAATTATTTATATTTATAAACTTTTTCTTAAATTTTTATTACTTTACCTTAATTTTTTATACTCTAGAGATAAGATAATTACTAGGAAAATGTTTTAGTTTACTATAATTATAATAGTTGCTAGAAGTTATCTGTCTTTTAAAGGCAGGTGTCTAGCTAGGTTGTTAGTAGGTAGCTAGGGTGGATTAGAGTACTAACATAGGTGCAGGTTAGAGTGTACTAGAATAGTATACTGCCTTAGATGTATTACTAGAAACTTTTTAAGATTAATTTATAATAAGTTTAATATTAAATTATTAAGTGTAGTTAACAGTTTACTTTAAAATAGTAAAAGTGGTTTTTTTATGTTATAAGCTATTAAGTAAGCTTGTCTAAATAGCAGTATTTGGATACGCGGTTGGGCGTCACGTGACATAGTCTTGTGTCACAGTTGTACGCACAGACAGATAAATACCCTTTCCTTCGCACAGACTTAGAACAAGAAGAATCAACACCAGTTACCTGCAACCCCCCCCCCCGCGCGATGTGTACACTGTGTAAACCTCTTTGCTTTGCATAGCTAGCATAGAGTCTATTTAACACTAATTAGTAGTTTAAATGCTGTAAGACAGAAAGCTCTTTTTATACCTTTCTATTTAAAGGATTATGTATAAGAGGAATCCTTTCTCTTACTAATTTAACTATAAATTAGTAAGAGTAAAGACAAAGTCTAATTTACATGTAAGTAGCTATAAATCTCTGTTTAGTTACCTAACAAAAAGCAGAAAACCTGTCTATATAATACTATTTAGAGGTATTATATAAATAGTAGTGCTTGTTTAACGCTAAGAGGTCTGTTTTATTTTTTTGCATAAGGCTATTTAAAGGCAGTGTACAACAAGAAGTAAGACAGCGCGTAATAACACATAATTAACTACTATAAAGCAACAAGCAATGCTAGCTTTATTTATAACTAGCTAACATAATATATTAACATATAACTAATACATACCTTTTATAGGCATTTCAGTAAAGACTCTAGTAAAGTAGATAAACATTAAAAATTAAGTAAATAAAATTAAACTATTAAATAATATACTTAAGAAAAAGCTTAATTTATACATAGCTAACTTAATTATAGAACTCTACATGTTAAGTGTAACAGACATATGTACACTTAAAAACTTTTAGAATAACTTTATAAAGTAAGAGCTTATACACTTTAAAAATCTTAGCTAACTATTTTTATAAGAACTAATTACTACCTTATAAAATAAAAGCATTAGTTTTAAGAAAGACAAAATAGAAGCTATTATGCTGTATAAACTTATAAAAAAAGAACACACTTTTACTATTTTATTAGACTATTATACTAAACTATTACTACTAGTGTTAGTTTTAACGCTATAGAGGATATCTTTATATAAATTACCTGCAGACCTAATACTTCCTCTGTAATTAGTACAACTACCTTATAATAGCTTACTATATAAGAGCATAACTAGGCAGCTACATATTCCTGTAGCCACAGCTCTGCATAAGATTCCCTAAAGCTTGTACCTACTGCATATAATTTAATTACTATACAATTTATACTAACTTCTACCTACACAAGATATTACAGCAGAGAACCTTGCGTCTAAGAAGGTTATATAATTTTAAAAGGCATAAAGAAAGAAGAACAACTATATAAGGCAACTATATAATATTCTAGCTAATAAGGCTATAGTATTTATTAAGCTCTGCTAATGCCTTACTATTTATAAAGCCTTATATATAAGCATTTTCCTTAATATCCTTAAAGGCTGTGCACACATGTTCTACCTTTACAATATTAGCCCTAGGAAGATGTAGAGGGTCCTGTACAAATAGCTTAGTAATTACTTTAATACTAACATAAATTATAACTAGTATTAGATAAATTAAATAATAATAAGCTTTATATAAATTAAGTAAAAAAACTTTATAAAAACTTTACATAAAGCTTTTAAAGCTATAATTAATAAACTTACTCTTATGTAAAAAGCTCTTAGTTTATAATTTTAAAGTAAGATACTACTTTACACTACTATTATATAAGCATGCTAAGGATAACTTAAACTTAAATAAGTAATGTTCTTAATTAAGCCTACATGTAAAGCACTATACAGTAACCTCTATTTAGCACTTTAGGTTATAATTAACTAGTAGAATAACGTACTTTATAGGCGAGTTGCTCACACACCTAAGTCGCTTACTTTTGCTAAGACCCCACTAAACCACCCTTCCTACACTAATGCATTCCCCACAACACTACTTAGACGCGCTAAAAGAATGTTAGATACAGCTTACACTCTAAGCTTTTAAATAAGACATAAAACTTTTAAAAAAATGTGCTATAGCTATGTGTAAGGTCTTATAAAAGATAATAAATAACTATAGCGCTAGACAACTTTTATAAGCTAATTCTACAGCTAAATTACAAAGGCTAGGTAATAAAAAGGAGTAAGTAATTGTTAAGACTATACTTAAGCTATATGCGTGAGGAATTTCCCCTTAGATAGCATTTATAGCTAATATAGCTAATTCTTTGCGCGCTAAGCGTAATCTAGGCTATGTTTACATAAACTAGCCTAGTATGTTTATAAAGCGTTATTTAGAGCTTAAAGTAACATTTAAGCGTAAGTATAACTATAAGAGAGCCTTTTATAAGAGTCCTAGAGTAATTTAGGGCAGGTTTAGCCTTATAGAGAATATTAAAGCTAAGTATAGTATCTAGAATAATAACATGTACAACTTTAGTAAGACAGGGTTTATAATTAGCTAAATATCTCTTAACTATACTTACACTTAAAACTTTACTTTAAGCTCTAAATAACACTTTACAAACGTACTAGGCTAGTTTATGCAAACATAGCCTAGATTACGCTTAGCGCGCAAAAAATTAGCTATATTAGCTATAAATGCTATCTAAGGGGAAATTCCTTGCGCATATAGCTTAAGTATAGTCTTAATAATTACCTGCTTCTTTTTATTACCTAGCCTTTATAATTTAGCTGTAGAATTAGCTTATAAAGGTTATCTAGCGCTGTAGTTATTTATTGTCTTTTATAAGACTTTACACATAGCTATAGCACATTTTTTTAAGAGTTTTATGTCTTATTTAAAAGCTTAGAGCATAAGCTGTATCTAACATTTTTTTAGCGCGTCTAAGTAGTGTTGTAGGGAATGCATTAGTGTAGGAAGGGTAGTTTAGTAGGGTCTTAGCAAAAGTAAGCAACTTAGGTGTGTGAGCAACTCGCCCATAAAGTACGTTAACATATTTCTAAATAAACTAAAAGACATGTACTACACTAATAAAATATATAACTTCTTTTATATAATTAGCTTTTAACAACATAGAAGAAGTTTAAAGAAATATAAAGGATTATCTAGATTACACTTTTTTATATAATTAAAGTAATGCTTTATTTACTATAAAGAAAAATATTAGTTAATAAATTATCTTTATATAGATTGTCACAGTATCCTCCCCGGATCCCAGACATAACTGTATTGGACGCGTACTAGAGTATTATTAGTGCACGTCTGACACAAACACAACACAACATAGATATAAACTTAAGCATAAACTGCTTTAACACTAACTAAACCTAAAACAGGCTTAATTTATACTTAAAGCGCTTAGACTTTTAAGCTAAGTATTTAATTACTAATTTCTTTCTAAACCTTCCTGTTTCTTACATAACATCTTGTACCTACTATAATACCTTATGTAGTAATTAAACTAGACCTCTGTAAAGCTCTATAACCTTACTTGTGCATAATTATAACATTATGTTATGTTAAAACTTTAGCTAAAAATAGCCTCTAAATTTAATTTAATAAGCTTAGTACTTATATAACTTTAAGCTATTAAAGTAAGCTAAAAAGCTTTCTAAAAAGCGCTTACTTTATAAAAAAGCTGCTACATTATAAGCTTTAAAGCTTTTTAAAAAGACTTTAAAAAACAGCTTTACGTTATTAAGTAGTCTATTTCTGCCTTAACTTTTGTTATAGTAGTAGAAACTAAGAACTTACTAGCCTTAAAGCTTACTTAGAAGTCTAGAGATAGCTTAACTTTTTTCTGCCTAACACTACCTACAACTTATAACCTTTTTAACTTAGTAATAAAATCTAACTAACTCTCTAATCCCTTACTATTTAACAGAAAATAGAAAGACCTACTTTTCTTTTTATGTAAGCTCTAATATAAACTTAAAGAAAACATAGACTAATTCTTCTTTAAACGCTCTTAGTTACTATATGCTTACTTTTAACTTAACTATAATATAACAGCCTTAATTAACTTACTAATAAATAAAAATATTATTAACTTAGATTAATTTATAGCGTTTCTATAAGCAACTTATAGAGACTTAAATAAAAAGTTAACAGCTCTAAGTTGCTTAAACACTTTATAATAAAAAAAAAAAAGCTTTACTTTACACTTTACTAAGTTCTACTAACTTACATTTAATATAGGCCTAAATAAGATAGGTCTAATTATAGCCTTATATAACTCCCTCTTAACTAAACTATAACGCGCTATAGTAGAAAAACCCCTCTTAAACAACCTTAACGCGTATGCAAACCTAATTGCTACCTATAATAATAACATAAGGTTCCTCCCTATACAAGCTTTAATACGCCTCTAAACTAGCGCAGTTGTAAATAAGAACCTTAATGTAATAAAAATTAATTTAAATTATGCTTTAGTTAGTTCTAGAAAGCGTAAAGATTATAAGAAAAAAAGTTAATGCTTTAAGTGTAGTAAGTATAGTTATATCTTCTAAAACTACTCTATTCCCCTTCTTTAAGTCTACGCAAGTAGTGCTGCTAGCACTTATTAAAGATTCTTACTATTTTAATTTTATTTTTATAAGAGCTTTAACTTATATTTAAGCTTTAATCCCTCTTACTACTCTTAACATAGCCGCAGCTATAGCAGTAGAAGCCTGCAAAAAGGCTTGTCCTAGGGCTAAGTTACCTCTTAGGACTAATTTAACACTAGATCTTTGCTAACCTATAGGCTAAGTCCCCTACTAATAACTAAAAATACTAAGTTAATATTCTTATATATTTATAATAAGAAACTATATTAGCTCTAATATAAGCTCTTATTAACTTAGAAGTAAACAGTATAAGTTATATTAATAAAAAACTAGTGTGTAAACTAAATCTCTAATTAACACTACTTACCTAAATAATTTACCTAACTAGATTTAATAGAAAATAACTTAAAAAAGGTTCTATCTTCTATACTATAACTATTATAATTACTTACTAACACTATAAAAAGCAGATTAAGCTCTATGTAACTAACACAAGATGTTATAACCTAATCCTAGAACAACTATAGCTGTATTAGCATAAAGTTGCCTTTAATTACTAAAAGTAAGTTCTAAACTTTAACTTTTTTTAATACTAAAATGTATACTTACACTTATACCTAAACAACACTTAAATAGCACTTAATATAGAAGGTCTTTAGACCTACTTTTTAATAACCTAGAGAAGAACTACCTAAGTAAGGCTAATAAGCTAGGCCTTTTACTAAGATAAGCTATATAAAATAATTTAATAACTACTTAAACCTAAAGAAAAGAAAGCTTTTAAGAAACCTTTACCTACCTAATTTAGACATAAACTAGGACTTAAACAGTAAATAGACATCTACTACATAGGACTTGCTCTATTTATAACTCTAGCTTAATAACTAGATTATAAAATCTACACAGTTATAATTTCTAATATAGACTAAGCTTTAGCTCCTTAAAAACACACTAACCTAAGAATAATAGTCCCTTAAGACTACTATAACTTGTTGCATGTCTTTTTCTAAGACAAGTTTAATAAGCTTCTAATATAACATTTATATAATTACTAAATAACCCTTAAGCCTAGTAAACAACCTAGTTATAAGCTACTATATAGAATGTTACTAAATAAATTAAAAGTGCTCTAAAAATACTTTAATAAGAACTTAAAAAAAGGTTTATTTAAGCTAGCTTTTTACTAGTAGCATTACTTATACTATTTATAAAGAAACCTAGGGGTAAGCTTTAATTCTATATTAACTACTAAGGACTAAACACTATTACTATTAAAAACTAATACTTAATTCCCTTTTTATAGAAAACTCTAAGCTAACTAAGTAAAGTAAAGTATTTTATAAAGTTAGATATTATTGCTGCCTTTAATAAGCTAAAAATAGCAAAAGGTAATAAGTAGCTAATAGTGTTTTAGACCTAATATAGACTATTTAAGTACCTAGTAATGCCTTTTAGCTTAGCTAACACGCCTAGTACTTTTTAACATTTTATAAATAACTTGCTCTAACCCTACTTAGACGTGTTCTGCACTACATATATTAATAATATTCTAATTTATAGTAATAGCCTTTTAGAGCACAAACAGCATGTACACCTAGTGCTAAAGGCTATAGAAGAAGTAGGTCTGCAACTTAATATAGACAAATGTAAGTTCTACTAATTAAAAGTTATGTATTTAGGATATATAATCTTTATAGATAGCATCTAAATAGACCCTATTAAAGTTTAGACTATGCTAGATTAGCAATACCTAAAGGACATAAAGGACATTTAAGCCTTTATAAGATTTACTAACTTTTACTAATAATTTATTAATAACTTTTTGCAGCTAGTAAGCCCTATAATTACACTTACTAAGAAAAAAGTTTAATTTAACTTTAACTTAAATTACTAATAGTCCTTTAACTAGCTAAAGAAAGCCTTTACTAAAGCTCTAATACTCTACTACTTTAACTTTAAACTACTAATACTTGTAAAAGCTAATACCTTAGACTACATAGTAGTAGGAGTTCTTTTCTAGACTAAGCTAGATAAGACTATTAGGCCTATTGCATACTTCTTAAAAAGAATAAGTCCTATAGAAGGTAATTATAAGATCTATAATAAAAAATTGCTTACTATAGTACACTACTTTAAACAATAGCAACCTAAACTAGAAGGTGCAGCGCATCTAATATAGGTTCTATCTAACTATAAGAACTTATAGTACTTTATAACTATAAAATAACTTAGCTACTAACAAGCCTATTAGTTTAAATACCTATTTTATTTTAATTTTAAAATTACTTATTATTCTAGTTAAGATAGAGGGAAACTAGATGCTTTTATAAAGTAATTCTAAGACGTCCTTACTTAAAAAGAAGTGTAAAAGGCTTAACACTAAACTCTACTTTAACTTAAGCTATTTTTAGACCTTAACTTAAATAAAATAAATTAAATAATTAATTAAATTATTACTAATAAGTATTTAAATAATAAATTTATTTAAGAAACCTTAGACCTGCTCTAAAATAGCGCTAGTTAGTTAAAGAAGGTAACACTAGCTAACTATAAAAACTAAAATAGTAAGCTATATTACTATAACTAACTTATAATCCTTAATTCTAATAAACTAAGAATTAAACTACTCTAAATTATACACAACTTGCCTATTAAAGGACACCTAGGCAGAGAAAAGACTCTTAACCTACTACAGAGAGAGTACTACTAGCCCTACATGTTCTATACTGTACGCTAATACATATTATGTTGCTATACTTACTGTAAAGTAAAGGCCTCTTAAAAAAGGTATAATAGCCTACTTAAACTACTTCTAATCCCTAAATAAGCTTAAAAAGACATATTAATTAATTTTGTTATAAACCTACCTCTATCTAAAAGGTATATAAATATTATAGTAGTTGTTAATTACTTAACTAAGTATTAACACTTAATACTATGTTCCTTTATAACTGCCTCTAACATAGCCTAGTTATTCTACTAATATGTATAAGTTTACTATAGCCTGCCTAATATAATTATATTAGATAAAGGTACACAGTTTGTCTTAGCCTTCTAGAACAAACTCTATAAACAGCTCTAAATTATCCTCTATCTATCTACAGCTTTTTACCTAGAGACTAATAGCTAGACTAAAAATGTAAACACTGTAATAAAATAAGTCCTATAAGTGTACACAAACTACTAGTAGGATAACTAAGTAAAATAGTTAGCTATAGCATAGTTTAAAGCTAATAACATAACATCTAAATTAACATAAGTATCTCTGTTCTTAGCAAACTATAGATACTACTCTTAAATAGAATTTAAACTACTTATAAATACTTTCTAACTAACTTATTAATTTATATAAGTAATAAATGTAAATAGACTTATTAATAAAATCTAAAACATATTTAAATATGTTTATAAAAAGCTTATATAAGCTTAAGCTTTTTAATAAGAGTATGTAAACTAATTCTAAACCTCTGCCCCTGCGTATGCAGCTAGTAAGAAGGTCTAGCTAGACGCTAGAAATATCTAAATAAACTAATAATTAAAGAAACTTAATTAGAAGAACCTTAGCCCCTTTATAGTAGCTTATATAGTTTTATTACACGCTTACTAATTAATCCTACCTAACAGCATAAAGATACACCCTGTGTTCTACATATTATTGCTGCGCTAAGCAGCCTCTAAATCTAACTATTTACTTAGACAGCTAAACCTGCTACCTAAACTTATTATTATAAATAATAAACTAGAATATGTTGTAAAAAACATTAAATAGATTTAGTTTAATAAAAAAAATATATTTATAAATACCTTATAAAATAGACTAGATACAACAAACTGTTATAGGAACCTATAAAAGCCTTATAAAAGAACTCTGCAGTAACCTAATTCTACGCCTAATACCTATCTAAACTAAACCTGTACTCTAATAAAAACAACTTAATGCTAGAACTACTAATGTAAAGGATTCCTTTTCTAATAAGGGGGGGAGTACTGTCACAGTATCCTCCCTAGATCCTAGACATAACTATATTAGACGCGTACTAGAGTATTATTAGTGCACGTCTAACATAAACACAACACAACATAGACATAAACTTAAGCATAAACTATCTTAATACTAACTAAACCTAGAATAGGCTTAATTTATACCTAAAGCACTTAGACTTTTAAGCTAAGTATTTAATTGCTAATTTCCTTCTAAACCTTCCTATTCCTTACACAACGTCTTGTACCTACTATAATACCTCACGTAGTAATTAAACTAGACCTCTGTGAAGCTCTATAACCTTACTCGTGCACAATCGTGACATAGATTAATCTTATACAAAACACTAGTACATCTCTTTATATAAAAGATTTTATAATAAGACCCTAACATGTAAGAAAGTAAGCGTGTACATTTAAGAATTTAAAAGTAAACTAAAGTAAAAGGAAAAAAAGTTATATAATAACAACTTAAATAAAAAAGAAAGTAAAGAGATTATTAACTACTTTACCTCTGCTGCATTTCTCTACTGTGCGACAGCAGAGGACATATACAGCCTAGAACCTAAAGGTTACGCAGAATAGTTTATTTTTAAGAATTAATATTATATAGTATACTAAGGTAAACTATAGAATACTAGCACTGCAAGAATTTCTACTATAGGAAAGTTATAACTTAAAGCATACTTGTAAGAATTCTCTTATATAAAAGTAAACTAGACACTAAATAAGAAAAGTATTAGCTTTAAAAAATAAAGATTAATAAGATTAATTAGTACTGTATAAATTACTAATCTAGTTAGTAGTGTTACATATTACATACTAGATACGCTAACACCCTTCTTATTGTTTCTTACTAACATAGACTAGATAAATGTGTACTTTAATAATGTATAAAATATAATTATATAAAGTAATAAAATTAAAGTCTTAGTTATATATAAATAAGGTTACCTATTTTTTAACATATAAAAGAAGGAATTAATGTCTTTTTTTATAGAACATAAACTCTAACAACTGCATAAAAGGTTTAGCTATCTCTGTATAGAACAGCTTTACATAATGCTTAAGAACGCTAGACACAACGCTAATCCCTTTATACTTAAAAAGATTAAGAAGCTTTGCTATATGTGTTAGCTACATAACTTAGCACTATAAAGATTTAAGTTTATAATTAAGAATAATTTATACTTTAATTATAAGATAGTAATTAATATTATATAAATTAGTAACTAAGATGTACTACATGTAATTAACGCAAATACATTATTCTAAGCAGCAACCTTTTTAAAATTAATGTCTACATAAGATACCTAGGACGCGCTTTATAAGTGTTAGATTAACACATATTAGGGCCTACTTAATTATATTATACATAACTCTAGTACAAACTTTGCATCTAAAGATTTTTAGAATTATGTAAAGATTATAGAAGCAACATGTTAACTGTAAGGCCGAGATGGTGCTTACGTGCGACGGGTATATATACTATTCTGTACGCAATAATTAACTGTTAGTTAATTATTTGCACCTTTTTAGTTGTATTAGCAGAGTAGTACAGAGCCCTGTCTTTACATAATAATTAACTAACAGCGGGGTACAGTTAGTGTTTAACCCCTACCTTAGTCAGCTTTAAGCTAGTTTTTAGACTAAAACGTGAGGCGGCCTCTTCTAGCGCCACGTTGTTGCTGCTGGAAGGTCTAGTGTATATGGCTTAGCTGGCGTGGGCCACTAAGTGTTGCGTCGTGTTTATCCCGCGCCTCTGGGCCGCAGGTGGTCAGCCTCTGGCCGGTAACCGAGACATGCGCATAGGCGCCTCTGAGCTGCGGGTAGGTCATGTGACGCCTGGGACATGCGTCTGCTAAGAAGGGGGATAATGTAAGGCTAGGATGGCGCTTACGTGTAAGGCCGAGATGGTGCTTACGTGCGACGGGTATATATACTATTCTGTACGCAATAATTAACTGTTAGTTGATTATTCGCACCTTTTTAGTTGTATTGGCGGAGTGGTACAGAGCCCCGTCCTTACATTAACAAATGCTAGTAGAAGCCTATTAGGCTATAAGGAAGATTAAGCGCGCGCACGCACTACTGCAACGTGCATACAACATTCTTTATGCAGAATTAGATAATTATATAAACAATAAATTAGTGTTATAGATAGCTATTAAAGCTTTAAATAATATAGTAAAACTAAATAGTCTTATACCTACATTACTTATATTTAAAATGTACCTAAGAATTAACATAGATTCTGCACTATCCTCTAACATTACTACGCAAGCTAACACTGTATAAAAGGCAATAAAGATGCTTTAAAGTAAGAGAGTAAAAGTTAATGTTAATTATATAATTAACACTTAAAATAGCCTAACATTACATAAAGTCCTAAATCTCTTACTTAGTTCTAAGGTAAAGACATAGCAAAAGAAGAAGGGATAGACAGGACTATATGTAGTAAAGAGAATTAAGGCCTTAAATGTTATTATTAAGATAAAGAATAGTCTAGTAAAACTCTACTGCACATAAGTTATACTATATTATTATATAAAGAATAAGGATAAACCTGCACAAGAACTGCTAGATCTAGATAAACTAGCCCTAGTACAAAGGGATTCTTTATAAGTATAAAAGAGAGGTTGTCTACATAAGCAACTAACTTTAATTAATAGACTGCATAAAACAGCTCCATAAGTAGTATTAGATTTATTGTATAAACTAGAACTATAACTAGCTAAGAGAGGCTATAGAAGACTATATAAGAATTCTATATAAAACATAATGTTTTTAACTTAGAAAAAAAAGAATAACTACACTCTAGCAATTAAGCTTTATGTAAATAGTGTAATTACAATACCTAGAAAACTATTTAAAGAATTAGACTATATAGAAATAGAAAGTCTAATTATAAGTAGCATATTTAAGGTACTCTTATATAATTTATTAGTTTATAAAGGATAGATCTTTAACCTTTGTTTTATATATAAAGTTAAATGGAAATTAATATAGCTATATAAAAAATTAAGACTAGTATTTATAAAACATTTTAATAAGAAGAAGAAGAAGATTCTTACATAGTCCTTTATAATTTAAAAAATAAGTTAGAGGTTAATCCTAGCTATTAGCTTATTACTAATAGCTTTATATAGTATGCACTATAAGCTATATAATATTACTTAAGTGTATGTATAGTTAATAGATAAACTTATATAAATATAATTTATATAACTACTAAAAGAACTTTAGAAGAGCTTTTCTCTGCGCATAATTTTTAGAGTTGTATAACTACTATATAGCGCAGCAGAATCTAGCTTATATTAGTTTAAGACATACTATAACTACTATAAGAATAAACTTTACATAGAAACCTTCTTATATAATCTATGCCTATTAATTATGTATAAAGGCATAAAAATGTTTAAAGTTATAGGGCTATAAACAGACAACACTTTTAGTATTATTATAACTAATTTTGTGCAATATAAAGAAGAAGAGCTGTAGAAAGCTAAGTTTTGTATAAAACTTAAGACAATATTATTATATAAATAGCTTATAAAATTTAATAAAAAGAAGATTTAGCTTATATAAAATAAACTATAATCTTGTTAACTTAAAAAAATAAGTTAAAAACCTTTATATAGTAGACCTAAACATAGAGAACACTACGTAGAAGTACATTAAACAGCGCGCATAAGGTGCCTATATTGCGTCTGTATGTTAACCTAAGGCAGCATTTAACCTATCTACTGCTGCTTAAGTTATGTTACTGTTATATAATAATATTAAGGCATTAAATATATAAATCTAATAGCAAATTAATAACTAGAATTAAGAATTATTATATGTACTACTTAATCTTTTTTATATAAAGTTGTTTATCTTTACTAATAAATTATTTATAAATAATAAAAACTTAAGTTTATAGCTTAGCTTTTTTATTATTCTTAAAATAAAGCAGCACACTAGAAACTTATACAACTTTAAAATTATAGGCAATATTATACACTAGAACTTCTTTAAGTGTAAACAGGTTACCTGCTCTATACTAGCTAGTAAATTATATAGAATAGTAGAAGGATTTAACTACATAATTACACTAAGTATAATAATTAACTAGATTATATGTATACTTAGACTACCTCTAATACCTATTGTACTATGCACAGACTTAAGATCTCTGTATAAATGTCTTATAAAGCTTAGTATAATAAATAAAAAAAGGCTTATAATTAATATTATGTTAATTTAAGAATTATATAAGAAAAGAGAGATTATAGAAATTAAGTAAATTAATAAAAAGAACAACCTAGTAGATGCTTGTACAAAAAAGGTGCTAAACTCTGCCTTTAAAAAACTAGTTTTACATAACTAACTAACTATTAGAGTTAAAGCGTTAGTTAATAGGCTTAGGCTTATACAAGACAATAAACAGGGCGCTGTGCTGTAAAGGCTTTAGTAGTATAAGCAGAGCAAACTAGGCAAGGTCTGTATAAAGGAAAAAGAAAAAGTTGCTAGTGTCTAAATAGCAGTATTTAGATACGCGGTTAGGCGTCACGTGACATAGTCTTGTGTCACAGTTATACGCACAGACAGATAAATACCCTTTCCTTCGCACAGACTTAGAACAAGAAGAATTAACACCAGTTACCTGCAACCCCCCCCCCGCGCGATGTGTACACTGTGCAAACCTCTTTGCTTTGCATAGCTAGCATAGAGTCCATTTAACAAAGCTACTATTAACTTAAAAAAGCTTTTTTAAGTGTGTTTAAAACCTAAGTTTAGTACTTTTAGGCTAAGTAGTATTTTTTTTATAAGTAAAAAAACTATTTTAACTTTAATATAAACTCTTTAACAGCAGCACTAATAAAGTAAGCTTTAAAAGTAAAAAATGCTTATTTTTTGCTTATTTTTAAAGTCTAAAACACCTGTTACACTTTTATCTTTTTATTACTAGTAATAAAGTAAGTTTATAAAAGCTTAATTATTTTTTTTATATTTTTAAACTAAAAATTATTTAATTTAGCTAGGTATCTAGGCTCTAGGTATTCCTTTGCAATACTAGCAGTGTGTCTCTATACTAATGCTATGTGTGTGCGCTTACTTTAATAGTAATCTAAATTAATATTAAGTTTATTTATAATAAAGGCTTACTATTATTTAAATATAAGTTTTTTACTATTTATAAGGTTCTTAATCTTAAGCATATATTTAGTAAAGTAGCTTTAAAAAAGCTTAAAAGTGCCTAAAAAGTCTTTTACTATTAGTATAGTAAAAGTAATTTAAGGTATTATTAGAGGTAATTTAGTAGTTAGTAAAAAATAATTAAAACTAATAGTTTTTAATTTAGTTAGCTATTTAATTTATGCTTTTAATTAAGTAACTTAGTTTTTAAGTGCTATACTGCTAAAGTTTAACTTTAAATCTAGTAGGTTTTTAGCTTTAGGTTCTATAAAAAAAGTTTAGCTATTAAGGTTAGTAGTTATTTAGCTCTAGTAGTAAGCATCTTACCTTAGCTATAGCTAGAGCGTGTTGTAAGCTTTATACTAAAGTCTAAAAGTAGTTAAAAGTTAGGCATTAGTAGTTATCTTTAATTCTAATAAGTTATTAGTAGTCTTTAAGTTTTTACTTTAGTACACTTTTTATAACTTTTTTAAAAGTAATTTTAATTATAGAAAATAAAAAGTTTTAAACTTAAAAGCTTTAGTTAATAAAAAGTTTTTAAAATCTTATTTATAATAACTAAATAATTTAATGTAATAGTGTGTAAAAACTATAACTTAAACTAAATTAAACACTTTTTAAAGTTAAATATAGTTAAATAAATAATTAATATAATATTATTAATAAGGCTATTACTAGTAAAAGTAAGTTTTTTAATATAATGTAACAGCACAGGCAAGATAATAGGTCTAAATGCAGTAGAAATCTACTTAGAGGCATATAGAAGTGCGTGGGGACTCTAAACCTAGGAATGCTATTAACACCTATAGGCCTAGTATAAAAGAATATTAGAAAACTACTAAGCTAGCTACAGAGGCAAGGTGCAACTAAATACATAAGAGAATAGAGGTAACTGCAGGGGACTAGATTAAGTTATAGTTAGGGCTAATACAGGGACTCTTTAGATAGGATCTAAGCGACCTGAGATGGAACAATTCGTAGAATTGTTACAAAAGATAAAGTTTAATTTATATATAAGTAGCTATAAATTTTTATTTAGTTACCTAATAAAGAGTAGGAAATCTGTCTATATAATACTATTTAGAGGTATTATATAAATAGTAGTGCTTATTTAACGCTAGAAGGTCTATTTTATCTTTTTACATAAGGTTGTTTAGAGGCAGCGTATAATAAGAAGTAAGACAGCGCGCAACAACGCATAACTAACTACTATAAAGTAATAAGCAACGCTAGCTTTATTTTTAACTAGCTAACATAACATATTAATATACAACTAATATATACCTTTAGTAGGCATTTTAGCAAAGAGTTTAGCAAAGCAGATAAATATTAAGAATTTAGTAAATAAAATTAAACTATTAAATAACATACTTAAAAAAAAAAGCTTAATTTATATATAGCTAACTTAATTATAAAACTCTACACATTAAGCATACTAAATATATAAACTTTTAAAAACTTTTAAAATAACTTTATAAAGTAAAAGCTTATATACTTTAAAAATCTTAGCTAACTATTTTTATAAAAACTAATTACTACTTTATAAAATAAAGGCATTAGTTTTAAGAAAAATAAAATAGAAGCTATTACACTATATAAACTTATAAAAAAAGACACTTTTTGTCTAAATAGTAGTATTTAGATACGCTGTTAGGCGTCACGTGACATAGTCTTGTGTCACAGTTGTACACACAGACAGATAAATACCCCTTTTCTTCGCACAGACTTAGAAAAAAAAGAATTAACACTAGTTACCTGCAACCCCCCCCTGCGCGATGTGTACACTGTACAAACCTCTTTGCTTTGCATAGCTAGCATAGAGCCTATTTAACACTAATTAGTAGTTTAAATGCTGTAATACAGAAAGCTTTTCTTATACCTTTCTATTTAAAAAATTATGTATAAGAGGATTTTTTTTTTTTACTAATTTAACTATAAATTAGTAAGAGTAAAGATAAAGTTTAATTTATATATAAGTAGCTATAAATCTTTATTTAGTTACCTAATAAAGAGTAAGAAACTTGTTTGTATAATACTATTTAAAGGTATTATGTAAATAGTAGTGCTTATTTAATGCTAGAAGGTCTATTTTATCTTTTTACATAAGGCTGTTTAGAGGTAGCGTACAAAAAGAAGTAAGACAGCGCGCAACAACGCATAATTAACTACTATAGAGCAACAAGCAACACTAGCTCTATCTATAACTAGCTAACATAACATATTAATATATAACTAATACATACCTTTTATAGGCATCTTAGTAAAGACCCTAGTAGAGCAGACAAACATTAAAGATTAAGTAGATAAAATTAAACTATTAAATAACACACTTAAAAAAAAGCTTAATTTATATATAGCTAACTTAATTATAAAACTCTGCACATTAAGTATAATAGATATATAAACTTTTAAAAACTTTTAAAATAACTTTATAAAGTAAAAGCTTATATACTTTAAAAATTTTAGCTAACTATTTTTATAAAAACTAATTACTACTTTATAGAATAAAAGTATTAGTTTTAAGAAAAATAAAATAGAAGCTGTTAGACTATATAGACTTATAAAAAACACTTTTACTATCTTAGTAGACTATTATACTAAACTATTACTACTAGCGCTAGTTCTAACACTATAGAGAATATCTTTATATAAATTACCTATAGACTTAATACTTTTTTAATAATAAGTACAACTACTTTGTAATAGCTTACTATACAAGAGCATAACTAAACAGCTACATATTCCTGTAGCTACAGCTCTACACAAGATTCTCTAAAGCTTGTACCTACTATATATAATTTAATTACTATATAATTGTAACAATTCTGCGAATCGTTCCATCTCAGGTTGCTTAGATCCTATCTAAAGGGTCTCTGTATTAGCCCTGACTATAACTTAACCTAGTCCCCTGCAGTTACCTCTATTCCCTTATGTATTTAGTTGCACCTTACTTTTATAGCTAGCTTAGTAGTTTTCTAATATCCTTTTATATAAGGCCTATAGGTGTTAATAGCATTCCTAGGTTTAGAGTCCCTACGCACTTCTATATGCCTCTAAGTAGATTTCTACTGCATTTAGACTTATTATCTTACCTACACTATTACATTATATTAAAAAACTTACTTTTACTAGTAATAGCTTTATTAATAATATTATATTATTTATTTATTTAATTATATTTAACTTTAAAAAGTGTTTAATTTATTTTAAGTTATAGTTTTTACACACTATTATATTAAATTATTTAGTTATTATAAATAAAATTTTATAAACTTTTTATTAACTAAAGCTTTTAAGTTTAAAACTTTTTATCTTTTATAATTAAAATTACTTTTAAAAAAGTTATAAAAAGTGCACTAAAGTAAAAACCTAAAGACTACTAATAACTTATTAGAATTAGAGATAACTACTAATGCCTAACTTTTAACTACTTTTAAACTTTAGTATAAAGCTTACAACATGCTCTAGCTATAGCTAAGGTAAAATGCTTACTACTAAAGCTAAATAACTACTAACCTTAATAGCTAAACTCTCTTTTATAAGACTTAAAGCTAAAAACTTACTAAATTTAAAGTTAAACTCTAGTAGTATAGCTTTTAAAAACTAAGTTACTTAATTAAAAGCATAAATTAAATAGCTAACTAGATTAAAAACTATTAGTTCTAATTATTTTTTACTAACTACTAAATTACTTTTAATA
Source organism: Lindgomyces ingoldianus (assembly GCF_010093535.1). NCBI lineage: Eukaryota > Fungi > Ascomycota > Dothideomycetes > Pleosporales > Lindgomycetaceae > Lindgomyces > Lindgomyces ingoldianus. The sequence continues at coordinate 857,045 of NW_022985172.1, forward strand.
ATACTTTAAATTACTTTTACTACACTAATAGTAAGAGACTTTTTAAGTACTTTTAAGCTTTTTTAAAGCTACTTTACTAAATATATACTTAAAATTAAGAACTTTATAAATAGTAAAAAACTTATATTTAAATAATAGTAAGCTTTTATTATAAATAAACTTAACATTAATTTAAATTACTATTAGAGTAGGCGTGTACGCATAGTGTTAGTATAAAGACACACTGCTAGCATTATAAAGGAATACCTAGAGCCTAGATACCTAGCTAAATTAAATAACTTTTAGTTTTGTTAGTTAACCTAGGTTTAATTAAACAAACGTACGCCTAAGGGGCGTACTAAGAGGTGAGTAAGCAAAGATTTTCTTATTATTAACTACTACCCTCTCTCTTTATACAAAGAAAGAGGGCTCTTAAGTACACATAGCCCCTAACACACAGGCTAGATAGCTAACGTTTTAGGTAACCTAATTTAGCTATACACATGTACAAACATAGCTATACTTATGTACAAACACTAGTAACTTTTTACTTTTATAAAGTTACTTCTTTTTTTAAAGCTAACCCTTAATACCTTTTTTATTTATAATATCCCCTAGCTTCTTAGCCTGCGTACAATTTACCTTCCCTCTAGGATAGTGCTTATGCTCTGCGTAGGCAAGCAATAGCTTTTGCCTAATTGCATAGGGGAGAAAGTTAAAATTATGTGTTGTCTATTCTTAAAAGTTATTATTTTATAGTGTGTACTCTCTTTTAGCTATCTTATAACACATGTTAATTAAAATGTATACTATATATAAGCATTATTATAGTTATATAAAGTTTATATTTATATTAAGATAATTATTTTTTATAAAGTAAAAGTCTACTTTTCTATGTAAAACTATTTTTAATATATAAGTAACCTCTAACAACTCTTTATATAACTACAGAGGTTCTATGGCTAAGGTAGGGGGTAGAAGGTGTGAGGTGTTGGGGGTGCCCTTTGTGCGGGCAACTAGAGGGGGTATTAGTAGTAGACTGCCTTTGTGCGGGCAGTTAGTCCCTAGGGTAGAGGGGAGGTGTGTTAACTAATTAATTACCTTTTATGTAGGCAATTAATTAAGAGGGTTGTTAATTAATAATTGCCCTCTGTGCAGGCAATTAATCCCTAGAGGGGGAGAGGGTGTTAGTTGGTCGCCTTCCGTGCAAGCAACTAATTAAGGGGGGGGGGTGTTAACAAGGCAGGCTGCTAATAAGAAGCCTTCTCTGCGTAGCTACGCACGCAGTAGGTTTCTAATTATGCAGCCTGTATTATCTCCTCTGCGTGGCTACGCACGCAGTAGGTGAGTAGTTGCACAGCCTATGTTAACAGGAGGCTCTAGGGCGCACAAAGGCTTAGCAGTAAGCCCTCTCTATGTAGCTACGCACACAGCAGGTTGCTAATCTTGCCTTTGTGTAATTAGTTAATTTAGGGGCGCGCATAAGGCTTACTTACCTCTCTCTATGTGGCTACGCACATAGTAGATGTAAGCTTCTTTATACCTTCTCTGCGTAGCTACGCACGCAGTAGGTGTAAGCTTCTTATATAGTAGTAGTTTTATTAATTTTTGCAAATCTGTCTATTAAAGATAATATCCTCTGCGTAGCTACACACGCAGTAAATAGTCTATTAATAGACTAATTAGTGTTAGTTAACCTAGGTTTAATTAAATAAACATATACCTAAAGAGTGTACTAAGAGGTAAGTAGGTAAAGATTTTTTTATTATTAACTACTACTCTTTTTTTTATACAAAGAAAGAGGGCTTTTAAGTACACATAGCCCCTAACGCACAGGCTAGATAGCTAACGTTTCAGGCCACCTAATTCAGCTGTACGCGTGTACAGACACAGCTGTACTTACGTACAGACAAGTTTAGAAATATAAAAGAAATAATTAAGCTTTTATAAATATACTTTATTACTAGTAATAAAAAGATAAAAGTGTAATAAGTGTTTTAAACTTTAAAAATAAGTAAAAAAAAAAGCATTTTTTACTTTTAAAGCTTACTTTATTAGTGCTACTATTAAAAAGTTTATATTAAAGTTAAAATAGTTTTTTTACCTATAAAAAAATATTGCCTAGCTTAAAAATACTAAACTTAGGTTTTAAACACACTTAAAAAGGCTTTTTTAAGATAATAGTAGCCTACTTAATAGCTTATAACATAAAAAGAAGAAACACTTTTACTATTTTAAAGTAAACTATTAACTACACTTAATAATTTAATATTAGACTTATTATAAATTAATTTTAAAAAGTTTCTAGTAATACATCTAAAGCAGTATACTATTCTAGTGCACTCTAACCTGCACCTATGTTAGTACTCTAATCTACTCTAGCTACCTACTATTAACCTAGCTAGACACCTGCCTCTAAAAGATAAATAACTTCTAGTAACTATTATAATTATAGTAAACTAAAACATTTTACTAGTAATTACTTTATCTTTAAAGTATAAAAAATTAAAGTAAAGTAATAAAAATCTAAAAAAAAAGTTTATAAATATAAATAATTATAACTTAGACTTTTTTTAAATAAAAAATAAAAATACTTAAAAATACTTTTTATCTTAAGCTTAAATAAGTATAACTTAGTAAATATTAACTTATTACACTTATTTAAAAAAAACATTTTTAAGTTTTTACTATTTTATGCTTAAAAAGTATTAAAGTTTAATTAAATCTTTTAGTTAATACTAGTATATATAGTTTTTTATTTATTAACTTAACAACTGCTAAGTTTTTATTCTAATGCCTTTATATTTTTATCTAATGTTTACTTTTTAAAGTTATAGTTAAGAGTTTTTAAGACTAAATCTAAGTTTCTATTTACTAGTATGTCTACTTATACATGTAAATTAATAGTAGAAGCATCTAAAACTACCCTTTTATAATTATAAACTTTAGCTTATAGAATTATATTATTAGTATTAAATAGTTATATTATTTTAAACTTTAACTAGATATAAAAAAGAATTAAATTATATAGCCTAGTAAGTATCTTACTACTTATAAACTTTTACTACTTTTGCTTATGTAATTAAACTAGCCTGTGTGTAATAAAGAAGTAGAGTTAGATATTAGATAACATAACATACTATAGAAAAAAGACTATATTTAGTAGTTATACAGCCTAATAATTAACTGCATTAAGAGTTTACTAAGGCTACTAAAATTATACTACTCTTTTATTACTTATAGTTTAAAAACACTTAAATTATTAATCTACTTATTTATTTAGAAGTCTAAAATAGGTCTAAAAGACATTTATTTCTCTACTATTACTTTTATTTTAGTAAATGCTTTTTATTTTAACATAAAAAAAGAGTTTTTTTTAACTTTTATTTATAAAATTAAGTGTTTAATTAAAGATAAGTAAGCTTTACTATTAAATAATAAATGTAAAACTAAAGTATTAGTAAACTTTTAATTACTATTTAAATACTATTAGTACTAAGACATATTTAGCTACACTATAGCCTACTAATTACTAGCATATTGCCTATATAACTATAAGATTGTCTTTATAGAACCTCTTTTTAATAGTTACAGCTCTTTATATAAATAAAACATTCAAGAACTAGAAGTAATAAAAAAGTATATTATAAATAATCTAAAATATAGCTTTATTAAGTAAAGTTAGAGCTCTTTTACATTTTTTATTTTTTATGTATAAAAACTAAATAGTAACTTACATATCTATGTTAATTACTATAAACTTAATACTATTACCTATAAAAATGTGTATCTAATACTATGTATAAATAAACTTTTATTAAGACTTATAAAAGTAGCTATTTTTATAAAGTTTAATATTTACATAGCCTTTAATAAGATTAAGATAAACTTAAGCTCTAAAAATTGTACTACTTTTTAGACATAATATAAAATATATAAGTGTAAAGTCTTACTTTTTAGATTATGCAACAGCTTAGTAACTTACTAGTGCTATATAAATAATATATTAATTAACTATCTAGATAACTTTTATATTACTTATTTAAATAACATTCTTATCTACTTTAAAAATAAAGTAACTTATATCTTTTATGTTAAAAAAGTTTTAAAGAGGCTTTAGTAAGCAGAATTATAAGTAGAGATTAAAAAAAGTAAATTTTATATTACTTAAATAAAGTATCTTAGCTATATACTTTTAAATAAAGAACTAAAGGTTAACTTATAAAAAGTAGAGGTGCTACGCAACTAGTAAGCGCTTACTACTATAATAAGTGTAAAAAATTTTCTAAGCTTTACTAAATTTTATTAATTATTTATTTTAAAATTCTTTTATATAGTAAAACTAATTATTATGCTTTAAAGTTCTACTACCCCTTTTATATAAACTTTAGAGTGTAATAGGGCTTTTAAAAAGCTAAAGTTTAAGCTACTAAAAATACCTACACTTTACTATTTTAACTTTATGTTATAAACTAAAATTAAAACTAACACCTTTAATAGAGTAGTAGTAAGAGTTCTATTTTAAGAACATGCTAATAGAAATTAGTGCCCTATTTTATTCTATAGTAAGGTCTTATTTAGTTTAGAGCTAAACTAGAAAATATATAATAAGAAGCTATTTATAATTATTATAGCATTTAAATGATAAAAAGCTAAGCTTACATTAGTAATAATAAGCACTTTAGTATATACTAATTATTAGTTATTAAAGTACTTTATAATAATAAAGGTGCTAAATGCTTATTAGGTTTATTAAGCTAAAAAGTTAGCTTAATATTACTTTTAAATTAAGTACACCCTTAGTAAGAATAATGCTAGGGCAGACATTCTTAGCTATTGTAAATAGGACATAGAAAATTTAAAAGCAGCTTAAACTAATAACTAGTTAAGGGTCTTACATAGACTATACTAACTCTACTTTTAAATTAATAAAGAATTAGCTTAGTACTATATTACTTAAATAATAACTTAAGTAACCTTACTAAATGTTATAAAAGGACTAGACTAGGTTATGTCTTTAAATTCTCTAAAATTAATTAATATATTACTTTAAAAGAATTAAGCCTTTTTTACATAAAAGTAAAAACTTTTACTCTACTATTATTAGATAGAAAATAGACTACTTTTTTATGCTAACTATTTATGTGTTCTAGTAGACTTACTACTATATACTTAACTTATTTAAGAAGTTTATAATTAAGTATCTTTAGCACACCCTAGTGCTACTAAGACTTATTAGTTACTATCTTAAAAGTACTACTAAAAGGGTATAAAAGCTACTTGCAAATAATATGTATAGAATTACCTTTTCTATTATAAAGCTTATCTAAAATAAGCCTAAACTCTAGGGTTTATTTACTTTTTTTTAATCTCTAATTAACTAATGCAGCACTTGTGTATTAATTTTAAGAATTTTTTTAAAGATAAGTTTAGTTATAACTAAATTATAGTTATTATTAATTACATGTTTAAACAAGCTATTTCTATTTAACGTACTTCATAGGCGAGTCGCTCACACACCCAAGTCGCTCACTTTTGCCAAGACCCCACCCCAACAAACTCTATTATAGCCTATAACAACCCGCTCTGGCACTATATAGTACAGTACAGCCTAGAATATTATTTAGATACTACTTCTACTTCTTACTTACACATTTGCGCGTTATGCCTAGTCTAATTACACTGTCTACAGCGCCTTTAGGATAGCTTACCTACTTTAGCTTGCACCTGCTTTTTTGCCTTCTTTCTATTACTACGCGCTCTAAACTTCTTTAGAGCTGTTAAGTGTAGGCTTTCTTAAATTATTAAAGTTTTTTCTACCTTAATTTACTTTTTTTTATATAATTTATGTTACATAGCAGCCTTATTAGCTACTTAAAGCTTAGTAATTTCCTATTACACTAACACTAGCTTATGCGTAATTATTGCTGCCTCTTTTAAAACCTTCTTAAACGCCTTAACTATAAAAGTTAGTAAACTATTTATATACTTCTAAATTTTTATCTTTATAAGCATTAATTATAACCTAAGTTCTAAAGTATTACTTAGAGTTTACTACTGCTAGGGCTTATTATATATAGATAGTAGTAGTAATAAAGTGCGTAACTTTACATTAAGGCTTATTATAACTTATTATAAGTTAAAAAGAACTAATTTAGCGCCTTAGAACTCTTCTTAGATATTACTAGAAGTAATTATAGTATTATAAGCTGCTTTAAAGCATAGTAGAAACTTTATTTTTATAATATAAGTAATCTAGTTACATATAAGGTTTTTAGCTTAGCACTTATACACCTTCTTTAAAGAAGTAAAATAACCTACATTAAGTAGCTATAAAAAGTGTAATAAGTAAAAAGGCATATAAATAGTAATAATCTTGTTATTTTTATAGTATTACTAAAAATAAAGTAAGTTATAGCTCTTATAGCTGTTAATAACTAGCAGACAGTAGCTGCTAACAGTACGCTTCTTTATATGCGCGTTAAAGTGCTTTAACTAGTCTAGACTAAGCTAATTAGTAGTCTAGCTGCGCTTAAAGATTATAATAACCTAATTCTAAAGTAGATTTTCCTTTTTGTACTAGTTTAAAAAGTAGTTGCTACTTTAAAAGATAATAAAAGGCAGAATAGCTTACCCTTTAGCATTAATGCCCTAGATAGCTGTTGTCTACTCCTAGTTACCTAGCTAGACTGCTTTTAGCTGTCCTTGTCTCTCTAAACCTGTAATAACTGCTCTAGTAGATATCTAGCCTATTATAAACTCTATTTTATTAAAGTTATACATGTTATTATTCTAGATGCTATACTTAGCTTTAATATTCTCTATAAGGTTAAACTAGCCTTAAATTACTATAAGATTCTTATAAAAAGCTTTTTTATAGTTATACTTACACTTAAACTTTACTTTAAGCTTTAAGTAACACTTAATAAATGTATTAAGCTAGTTTATGCTAATATAGCCTATATTACACTTAGCGCATAAAGAATTAGCTATATTAGCTATAGCTGCTAGCTAGGGGGGAAATCCTTGCGCATTTAGCTTAAGTATGTGCTAAATAATTACCTGCTCTTTATTATTATCTAGCTTTTATAAGTTAGCTATATAATTAGCTTAGAAAGGTTGTCTAGCGTGTTAGTTACTTATTATCTTTTAAAAAACCCTGTAGATAGCTGCAGCACGTTAGTTAGAAAGTGTTGCGTTTTATTTAAAAGCCTAAAGTATAAGCTACATCTAATGTTCCTTTAACACATTTAAGTAGTGTTATTAGAAATACATTAGTGTAAAAAGAGTAGTGTAGTAGGGTCTTAGCAAAAGTAAGCAACTCAGGTGTGTAAGCAACTCGCCTATGAAGTACGTTACTACTATAAAATAATTAACGCCTAAAAAATAGCTGCCTTATTTATTTAATAAGTGTACTATTTTAGCTACATACCTAAAACTATTATTTTTAATTAAGGACTTTAGTTTATATCTAGTTTCTAGTCTAAATTTTATTAAATTTTAGGTATAAAAGTTAAGCTTTTTACTACTTATTATAAGAAAACAGATAGCTAAATAAAAATTATAAATAAGTATATTAATTACAGACTAAGGCCTTTTATATTTTTCTACTAAAATAACTAGAGTTTCTTACTACCCTTAATTAATTAGGCTTAGATAACTTTACTTTATGCAATAATTAAAATGTTTTTATATTAAGTCTTATATAGCTCTAAACTATGTTAAAGCTAGGACTAGAAACATTCTACAGAACCTATCACAGCTATAGACAAGCTAAATTATAAGGATGCTCTAGCATTAGCAACCTGCATGCACGCAGCCTAGGCGTTAGCTAAGTCCTATATAGAGAAGGCCTAGGATTAGATGCAAACTGTAGTTAACTGCTACTACTAACTAGTTAACTAGGAGGTTAGCAACATAGTCTACCTAGACACTAAAAACCTAGCTGTCTAGAGACCTAGCTAAAAACTATCTAAATAATAGAAAGGCTTCTTTAAGGTACTTAAACAAGTTAGAAACTTATACTGCCTAGAGCTACCTCTAGGGTTAAAGATATATAACGTCTTTGCACTAAACATACTCTGTAAAGACCCTTAGGATCTGCTCTTAGGACAAGAACCTCTAAAACAGCCTTAAAGGCTCTCTTCTTGTCCTTCTTACTCCCCACGTTTTAGGCCGCCGCCTATAGCTTAAGATAGCTCTAAAGGACTAGAAATTCCTCCTTGCAATATAAAAGGACCTACATGCGCGTTAGTAAACTATACCCTAGTAGTATTAAACTATATTTATATAAAGTTATATTTCTTATTATGTAAAGTGTAATATTTACATTTCTTTAATCTAAAAAACTAATAGAAGAACTTAACCTAAAGGCTGCAGGTAAGGGCGCAGGCAGCCTAAAGGCAGATAACTTAAAACGCCTCTAAAGAGGCTCTAGGAGGGGGGCAGAGCAGCATAGTAATTTTCTTTAATACTATAATTAGTTAGTAGACTAAGCTATAGAATGTTAGGTGTACAATAATACCTATAAAGTAGAGATTTAGATAATAGCTAAAAAAGAAACTAACAACATTAACTAGACTATATAAGTAAGGCAAGTAAACACTTATTACTATAAATAATAAATTTGCTATATTAATAATAACTACACTGCTAGTTACTACTAAACAAAAACATTATAATAAAGGCATTATATTAGTATTAGGTTTTTAGTCTATTTCTTAGTAATAGGAAATTTTAGTTAAGATAGTTATACTTATTATATTCTATTTAAATTAGTTTTAAAGTAGTTCTAAATACTTTCTAAACACCATAGATAGGGACTATTAGCCTATAAAAGAAGAGGTAGTGTAATAATTCTACAAATTGTTCTATCTTAGGTTGCTTAGATCCTATCCAAAGGGTCCCCATATCAGCCCCAACCATAACTTGACCTAGTCCTCTGCAGTTACTGGAGGCCGCACTTTACGTGAAAAGGGCGCAGAATTTTGCGATAGAAGCTTATAAGGAGATGAGGAGGAAGCAGTTAACAAAGAGTGGAAAAGTAACCCAGAATTGATTCAGTACATTTCATGATAAACTTACAGCGTGTGATAAGCATAACACAGAACATGACTAGAGTGAAGTCTATCTTTTAAACCTCTTGCTAGAATCGATGGTAATATCAACAGGATATATATTTCCGGCCCGTTTCATTACCTGGTCTGGTCTGGGCCTGTGGCTCCAAGCCGTTCACGCAGAGGTCGCGTTGCATGATGCTGCAAAGAAGGAGACTTAAGCAACCGGCGTCTGATGGCGCGTCGAGGAAGCGAAATCCTACTGTAGAGCATCACAGCGCCTGTGAGCAGTGCCAAAGCTCCGGCTTGGTGTGCAGCAGCCAACCAGGTAGGAACCATATAGATGAGAGTGCCAATGCCAAGTGCTGCTTGCATCCAAACAAGATGTACCATTCCCATGACGCCTTTCTTCGCATTCTTGGGAATCGTAGCGCGCACAGTGCTAGAGTACCGAGTGTAAGTGAGCAGGGCCATGATGGCTGTGAAGGTTGTGGTGGCCAATATTCGGTGATCAAGTTGGACAAGCGAGGGGTTTTCGAGCATGTTCCGCCACCACAGGTCAGAGTGGTCGTTGACGTGGCTGTAGAATGGGTCAAAGAGTTCCTTCTTAGGTGGAGTCAGGCCGATGCCCATGTACGGAAACTCGTTGTAGATGAGGCCGGCGTCCAGGCCGGCTACTAGCGCACCGGACATGGCAGTTGCGAAGACAAGCAGGGCAAGCGCGACTACGGAGCACCGGAACAGGCGCAGCTTCGGATTCATGAGCAGTGATAATACCTTGCGAGCCTTTTCTGGGCGTGCGAGCAGGCGGCGTTCTTTGAGGATGGAAAGGCCGGAGAGGAGCATCGAACAGTAGACAGCGAAGGCGGCACCCAGATGGGCCGTCAGGCGGTACTGGCTGACGCGGGGGTGGCTTCCCGGAGCGAAGAGGTCGTCACGTAGCCCGCTCTTCACCATCCACCAGCCGAGGAAGCCCTGGAATCCGATCAGGCCGCAGATGCTTGCGAGTTTCCATGCCATCGAACGAGACACACGGCGCCGCGCAATGAAGTAGGCTGTGGGTAGCAGGAAGGTGACGCCGATGACCCTGCCCCAGAGCCGGTGGGTCCACTCCATGAAGTAGATCTGTTTGAACTCGGGGAGCGTCATGTTGGCGTTGAGGAGGGCAAACTCGGGTGACGACCTGTATTTGGCGAATTCGCTCTCCCAGTCGTCCTGGTTCATGGGTGGGAGCGAGCCGGTGATGGGACGCCATTCGGTGATGCTAAGTCTGCACATCGTTAGCGAGTGCCTACCTCGGTACACCCGAGCACCAATTGAAGCACAACGTACCCAGACTCGGTGAGGCGTGTCAGTCCGCCGAATACTACGATGCCAAAGACACTGGCCGCGCTCCCCAGCAGCCAGTATGCCACGCTCTTGCTGCTCTCCATCGGGAAGAAGTTCCTGCTGCTCTTCTGCGGGAAGCTTTTGCGGCTACTTTGGGCCTTCAATACAGCGGCCACCGCCACCGGGGCTTCTGCTGTCGACTTCCATCTCACGGCTTGCAGCACTGACACTTGAGGAGCAGATGCACTTGGAGCTCGAATGGGCGAGGGAACTGGCGAATTGAGACACGGCCGATAGACAAATAGGCGGCGCGTGAGCCGCGGGGCAACGCTCCGCAACAAGGGGAACGTCTGGAATATTGAGGCCATCGCAATGGCTGCGCGATGGGAAAGAGACGTCCGCGAGGGTTGAGGCGAGTTTTCAGGTGGACTGACGACTTGGCGGCTCTGCCGCGCGGAAGCACGGCGGACAAGCGCCCAGATCGCGGCTTGAGCCCTGCGCCGCCACCGCCGTAGCAGCCATGGAACTATGTAATCTTCCAGCGCGAACCGTATCACAATGGCGCATCATCATCCGTCACCGCGACGACCAATCCCGATGACCCTCACTACTCACCTGTTCGCTGGCTGCTGCATTATTCCCTTCTCCATTCTTTCAGCACACAGCGTTAGCGTCTCATTCATGTCCATATATCCCCTCCCGTTCCTCCATTGAGGTCCTGCCTCTGATACCCTGCGGCGAGCCCGCAGCCTGTGGAGTATACCTGTGGAGCATACCTGTTAAGCTTGATGTCCTGAGATAGCAGCATGAACGAAATGCATCACTCTCCGATCCATGACGGTCACGAGTCCAGCGAGGATCCGGACCATGTGTCGTCGCCCGACGTCGACGAGCCCGGGAATGACACGGCATGGAATCTGGACGGAGCCGTTGATGAGGCTGCAGACACCCATCATACTAGCCTCTTCTCGCCAGGGGTAGCAACGGTCGTATCGGAAATGTCACCTAACTCTTCGCGTCCGCTCGCTGTGCTGGCCAGCTCCTCGGCCATGATGAAGCGGACCGCCCGACTAAAGGTCTTGGACGAGCAGCCGACGACGGCTGCCCAGATAAACACAGGCATCGAGAGGGCACAGAAGGACGCCGACGACCCCACCACACCCGTCGACAGCAAGAAATCGACTGCGCGCGGTAGAGACTACACGACACTCACTTTGAGTCGATTGTTTGCCGGCGATGCGACCTTGCCCAGCTCACGAACGCCGTCGTACAACCAGGCAGCGGGGCCATTGTACTTGCGATGTCAGTCCCCGCTTCCAACCCGAAGACCTCAAGAGTGCAGGTGATGGAAAGTGCTGACCACTGTACCCGCAGCATCCGAGGCCGTATCCCTCCCCGACCACCTCTACATGCGCGGCCTGCTTGAAGGACGCCATTCGGACATCACAGTCATCGCCTTTGGCCAGCGCTATGCCCTACACCGCTTGATCTTGGACCGGGCCCCCTTCTTCACCACGGCCTTGTCGGAGCCATGGATAGAGAGCCAGTCCAAAGAGGTGGCGCTGCATCCCGAGGAAATTGACACCAGCATCACACGGGCTGCATTCGAGCTTGCAATAAAAAAACTGTACGGATGTGACATTGCCAAAGAAGGTGATACCGAGGCCATCGGCCTGTTCGCCACCGGCTGTTGGCTCGAGATGCAGGACATGATCGACGCATCCATAGAGTCTATCCTTCGCCAGATGAGTCTGGAGACGCTTTCGCCCCTCATCAGGCTGGTCACAACAAACTACTACGGACGCCCCGGGGACCGCATCCTAGCATCAGCCAAATCCATGCTGCATCGCAATGGCTGGGAGATGCCCCTGCGGTATTGGGACGGCATCCCGGGCGACATCATCCGGGAGATTGTTGCAGGTGATGGCTTTTTCGTCAACAGCGAGTGGGACCGGTGGGTGCTCGCTAAGCGTCTCCTTGACCGACGGCTTCGGGAAGCGGCCATCGACGCCGAGCTGATGGAACCCGGCCAAAGACCCACCCCGAAAGCACCCGATTCCATGGGCCTTATGGCCCTTCGATTCGACTCTGTCTACCGCCAGAACTTCTTAACAGTCAGCCAACCAATGCCCGATAGCCACGCTCGATGGTTCGCTCTTTACACGAACCCAGATATTGAGCGCATCTTAGTCCTTCTCGATGAAGGCATTCACTACATTCACATGGAGTACGAGCAGCTAGACTTCATCAGGGCCGCACGAGATGTATTTGGCTTGCTCGTCATGCCCGAGAGAGTAATTTCCAGCGCCTTATGGCAACAGCTGGCTCTACGGCAAAGGGTCTTGAATGCAGACGAGAAGGACCAAGAGCTAGGCCTCAGCCAGATTATGCCAGAGCTAATGACAACGGTCACAATGACCAAAACTCAAGGCCGGGCATTCGCTAACGGTGAGCGGAAGGCAAGCGTCTACACTCCTGACAAAGAATCCGAGATGGAGTCTGGCAGCTGGGATGGAAACGGCAAGCCTCGCAAGTTCTGGATTCCTAGCACCGACTGTAACATTGTGCTTGGTAACGGTGCTGAACCAGTGGTCACAACCTCGAATTCCTTCCAGCGTCACGCAAATCGCCTGTCGGCCACGATACAACCAGAGGATGCCCAGTGGGCGACGGACTTCGCATCTACTCCATCAACCATCGCCAATCCGAACACGCGCGCCGATCATCCGGCGAGGCCAGTGTCCGCAAGCGGAAGCAATGCCGGCCAGCCAAAGCCGATGGCTTACACCGAATTCCCTCCTTTCCGATTCTCTGCTGAATTCCCAAACCCGCGCTTTCTAAAGGAAAAGAAGAGAGTGTACTCACGCACTGTGTCATACGCAGGCTCACTATGGAATATCTACATTCAAAAGGTTCGCTCAGCCAAGAACGTTCAATTGGGAGTCTACCTGCACCGCGCTAAGGAGCGTGAGATAGACGAGACCACCCCTAGCAGCACCCTTAGCCAACGAAACGTGGGTTCTGTTGACGAGCGAATTGGGCAGCTTGAGAGAGAAATGTTACTCCGCAGCGAACGACGCGAGCGTCGACGCAGCAGTCGTGTTCCGACCACCGACCAAACAGGTGAGGAGGATACAAGTGGGAGCGGGGGCGACGTAGATGCAACTCTCGTTTCAACAGGTTTGCGGAACCCTCTCTTCACGACCAGCAGTCTCGGTCGGCGTCGAAAGGCAGACCGATTTCCTCGACCTGCTAGCAACGTAATCCATAACTTCTCTTCCTCGCCCCAGTTTCAACACTTCCAATCCCTATCTACATCGCCCCCAGCGGATTTGGGAGTGGTTGAATCTCCACCTTACCACTTAGCCCTACTGTCTCCATCCGAGCATCCCTCCGACGACTCGGATGACGAAGGACCAGAAACCGCATACCCAAACCCCAGCCTCTCTTTCCCGGTGCCCCGAAAGTCCCGCGCGGCCATCGCAACTCTCTCTCCCTATGTCGATGGTCGTCCGACGATCAAAACGTACTTCAAGATTTACAGCCCTTCAAAAGGCGGCAGGATGCTAAGTATTTACGAGAGCGCCCCCGACCGCTTCAACTTCAGTCAAAGCTGGGGATGGAAAAGCAGCACGTTAATGTTAGATGAGATTGTATTGAATGGAAATGGGAGTGAAGAGACGGCGATGGGGGAGGGGGAGGGAGCTGCGAGGAGAAAACTTGGGGATGGGAAGTTGAGATTTATGGTCGTTATCGGGAATTTATGAGTGGAGCCATCAGGCAGTTGTATGACGAGGTAGTTGTACCATACGGGGCACTGAGGGGTTGCCAACGACAGAGGCTACATGCTTGGGTTTTCCTTGATACCTAAGTGGATTGCTGGTGTGATCTTGGGACATGCACAGGGATCATCAACGTAGACATAAGATCTAGACTAGGGAGCAATCTTTCCCACGGACAGATTACATCATGAAATCATGAATTACGAAATGCTTCCTGTTAGCAGAAATTAGTCTCTTAACACCCTCTCTAACCGTAGGAAAGGTTTAAGAAGAGTAACTCTACCCTCGTGCTATTCCCTGGTTTGCAGTGACACGTTGAACAATCAACGCTTTGACAACAAGAACGCTTCTTCAACAATGATGGGCTCCGCAAATTCAGACTCCTAGCCTTGGGAGAGTTTCTAAGCGTAGTCGCGGTCGCAAATGTTTCGGATCCGATCCTACGAATGTTCCCTTTTTAGGAAAACGTCACAATACTAGCGTACAATATGTGAGGCTCCCATCCCCATTAAGCATTGTCCTACGTGCTTCGAAGATCAACCTTTGGACAGAAGTGAACGTGTTCAGTCACGTGGCTCACATTCCAGGATCAGTGCTATTTAGATTGCCAAGGTCGGAAACCGGTGATGACGTAGGAGAAGGAATGCCTCAACACTAGGGACTAATCTAGAAAAACTAGTCGAGATTAAGCATGCTTAGAAATTCTGCATTAATTTCAAATCTCCTAATTTAGATAACAGAGAGGAGTGTCATCTGCAATTAATTCGTGTGGGAAAACAGTATAGGATAATGTAACCTCAGATGAGCATCAGTTATAAGAGAAGTGATGTATTCTAGACTAAGTATCTAAAAAGCTAACGTATTATACAAGCAAGCAGTCTACACAAGCGAACAGTCTACTTTAATTAACAATGCATCTACTAGTTAACTTTTAATACACAAATAAAGAAGTTTAAATACTTTTAGCCTTTTAAGTAATTTTAAAAGGCTACATTTTTAAGCATTTAAACTATAATAGTAACTTATAAAGTCTTTAAAACTATATATTTAAAAATTTTGTAACAACTAGCTATCTAGGTATGTCCTAGACCGACATAGCCTAGCCTAGACCGCACTAGGCAGTCTCGGACAACTCCCGACCTGTGCCGTTAACCCCGTACTTTCTAGAGAACGCCTACCTCGCCTAAAACTAGGCATCCTAGAAAGGTAATACTTTAAACTTAGCCTACAGCATACTAGATTTGTTGCTACTAGCGCTGCTATACCTAGCTCTCTAAAGAAGTATATAGCTAGTTGTCGCGTAAGAGAGCCCATGGTCCTGGTGTCGCACCTGTGTTTCGGACGAGCAGCCTGAGACACTTGGCGCCGGAGCTCCCACTACATAGGCAGGCTCCCTATGAGCCTCTCATAGTCAATAGACTTGCTCCTCATTGCTCCCTGATCAGCGGTTGCGACACTAGTTATAAAAACTCTCTTTAAATAGCAAAAATTACTTTAGAGATTAAGTAAGTACTAGTTATACTTTTATGTTATAGTTACACCTTTGTTAGTTAACACACTTTTTAATTTTAAAGTGTATACTCTATTTTTATAATAAAATACTACCACAGTTCATAAATGATCTGTAAAAGCAAAGCTTGCTTAGAGCAATAGTTAGCACATTAAGGTAGGTGTAAGGCGGGATGTCCTAGAGCGGGATAGTATAGCCTCCCCTAGCCTGTTTAGAGGTCACATAACCTGTGCTTTGTATATAAGCATAAATCCTAATAAGCAAGGCTTAGTAGTAATTTATCTTTTTTATAATACACTTTTATTTTTCTTTAAAAGCTTGCTTTTAGTGCTATCTATGCTACCTACTATTCTATCTTTATAGTAGGTTATTTAGGTTAAAAAATAGTTTATAATAATTTTTATAAATTATTATATCTTAGGTTACTTAAAACTTATTTAATAGGTTTTTATATTAGCTTTAACTATAACTTAACTTTATTCTTTATAGTTACTTTTATTTTTTTAAGTATTTAGTTACACCTTTTTTCTTAGCTAGCTTAGTAGTTTTCTAATATCCTTTATATAAGGCCTATAGGTGTTAATAGCATTCCTAGGTTCTAAGTCCCTACGCACTTCTATATGCCTTTAAGTAGATTCCTACTGCATTTAGACCTATTGTCTTGCCTGCGCTGTTACATAGTTGTAGCATAATGCTTAGCAAATTAGTATTAGACAGGTAATAGACACATAATAATAATATTTAACTAGTACATGTAAATAATTATAGCCTATAACTAAGTATAGCTAATACTAATCTCTAACACACTAATATAGCTAAAAAATATAAAATAAATATAGCTAACTATAATTTAAATATATTTTATATAACATATACTAAAGTAAACTACATATAAATTAATATTAAAGTATACTTATATTAAGTATACTTTTTTGTAAAAAAAATATATATATAAAATATATAAACTAATAAAAAAAATTATAACTAACTAATTAGTGTGTTTTAAAAAAGATTTTACTTAACTTTATAGTTTATAAACTTAAATATATTAAGTATAGTAAGCTTTACTAATAACTTACTTTATTTTTTATAATACTATAAAGATAGTAAAATTATTACTATTTATATACTTTTTTACTTATTACACTTTTTATAGCTATTTAATATAGGTTATTTTACTTTTTAAAAAAATATAAGCGCTTAGCTAAAAACTTTATACATAACTAAATTATATATTATAAAGTATACTTATAAGTAAAGTAATACTTAAAAGTAAATAATAGCTAGCTAATTTTTAGCTTTAATTAAGTTAGTAAAATTTCTTTTTTAAGAACTAAAGGTTTATATAAATTTAAGATTAGTTATTATCTAAATAAAAGTATTTAGATACGCTGTTAGGCGTTACATGTTATAGGCTTATGTTATAGTTATATATATAAACAGATAAATATTTCTTTATTTTGCACAGACTTAGAAGAAGAAGAATAATTAACACTAGTGTTACAGCCAACAGTCAGACCGTAATAACCCAACTGGCTGTCCCACACAGCCCGAACGACGTCGGATGGAAGGCGCTTAACCCCACGTTGGACGAATCACGTGACAGGACGGATGAGGAATGGCTCCGGCTTTTAGACAAAAGCCTCGCGGAATGCACCGTCCAATAGAGACCTGAGCACTGCAGGCAATGCAGGCATTGCAGGTGGATGCAGGCAACGCATGCAACGCCTGCAACGCATGCAAGCGCATGCAAACCCTATGTATATAGTCTTGATCACAACTATAGTTAGGAGGTTGTGATTACTATTAAGTCTATTTTATCCCCCCCCTATTCTATAGACTAAGAAGCTGTGCTATTTAACCTAAAAAAGACACTGCTGCCTTGTATATCTTGCACTATATATACCTCTATTTCTATCCCTACAGATTAGGTTTACTAGCTCTCTATACAGCTGCTAGGTTAAACCACAAGCCTGCCTACCCTTTATCCTGCGCTACCCTATACTCTGCTTAACAGACTGTACACCTAATCTAGCTAAGTCCTACCCCTTTTAATAACATATTATTATAGGCTAACGTACTCCTAAAAATACTGTTTTGCTAGAGTAAGGATTGTAACAGTAATCACCACCCCTGCAAAGTATAGCTACTACCACCTCAGACATCAGCATGACAGGCGCTTCAGCCGCTGGCACTAGCTAGACCCCTACAGCAACTAAGGAAGCACAAAATTAGTAAATACTCTATCTCTAAAATAAGCTTAAACAGCTTAAATAACACCTCTAGCTTTAAGCATAATAGAGACTTTTAAACATCTATTAAATCTAAGCTTTATAGCTAGAAGTAGCTAACTTTAGAAATATTACTTAAGAAAAAACTAGTATTAAGTTAAAAAAGACCCTACGCTTAGCCCCCTTTAAGGCATTTAATAGTTCTGCTAAAGACCTAAAACCTTTCTTTACTAAATGCTACCTTTACATGCAATATAATAAAGGCGCCTTTAGAATAGATAAAGAAATAATTTTTTAAATAAGCCTACACTTAAAAGAATTGCCTGCTATTTAGTTTTAACTCTATGCTAATAATTAAATAAACTATAAAATAACTAGTAAACCTTTACTACTAGAAATATAAAAAGTCTTTAATAATATTAACTTATTTAAAGCAGCTCTAACTATAATCTATAGGCTAGTTAACAAAAAAAAAGAGTAGTTAACTAAATAGATACTCTCTAATAGGGTAACAGCTCTGTCTAATAATACGCAGCCTGCTTTAGGGAATTGCTAGCTATCTGCAGATGGACAGACAAAAAAGCTGTAGGATAAATGTTCTATAAAGGACTTGCAGATACTATTAAGAATAAATTTACTTATAATAAAAAGCCTAAGAGCTTTAAGAATTATGTTAAAAAAGCACTTATTTATAATAAAAGACATGCTAAGTAATATAGTAAAAAAAAGAAAGGCTAGACAACTGTAAAACCTAACTAGTTTTAGAAAAAAAAAGAAGTTCTATAGACTAACACTAAACTTATAGACCTTAGTTACGCTAAACATATGTGTAGCTTCTCTAAGAAAAAGAGCAGTACCTTTAGAAATATAAAGCCACCTTTAAACAAGGAATAAAAGAAATAGCTTAAAAAAAAGGCATGCCTTAATTATAAAAAAGTAGGTTACTTTTATTAAGAATGCCTAGACTCTAAATAACTAGAGAATAAAGATAGCAGCTTAACTATAAAAGCAATGCATATAGTATAAGGTCTAACAGGACTAGAAATTCTAGAAAGACTAGACAAACGCCTCTGCTAGTAATGTAGAGATAACTACAAATCTAAAGAGTGCCTTATAGAATATTAGGAAGTTAAAGTATAAAATAACAATAAAGTCTTTAAGGCACTAAAATAAGCTGCTACCTATAAAGGATAGTAAGGCTACACCTAAGCTGTGACATATATTGTAAATGTTAAAAAAGGGAAAGAAAAGTTTCCTTTAAGGCAACTAATAACAGGAATCTCTGCTTAAGAGCTAAGATATAGATTTACCTATAAAGACTGCTAGAAGTGTAGCAACACACACTATTAAAAGAACTACAAAAAATTAATATATAAAGTACACATTAATAATAATGTTAAAACTTACAACATTTTAAGAGAAATTACTAGAACACACTACATAGTTATAAACAGAGAAGAGCAGTAGAAAATGTTTAAGAAAATCCTTAATAAGGGAGAAGGCCCTAAATAGCAATGTACGCTACTAATAACGCCTAAACTATGTTAAGAACAAGCTAACACGCCCCCCCCTGCGCTAGCTATTACCTGCAAAGACTTAGAAACCTAACAGAACAAAGGGTACTGCATTTCTTGTAGAAGCAAGTAACATAACAAGTTCTAATGCACCTATTAAAGCCACCTGTTACAAATTGTTAGAACTAAGGAATACCCTAGATAGACACAAGCCTAACTAATACTAATACTAAATAACCTTAAGGAATGCCCCTACACTTAGTACCTATGCAGCAACAAGTACTGCATTAAACACTGGCTAACTAAACATAGGGCTGGCTAGTGGCCCTATAAAACACAAAGCACACCTAATAACAGCACACTTGCTAGCATAACATCTACCTGTGAAATGCCACACTGCCTTCATTGCAGAAACAGTACTAACTACAAACAAGAACTATAGACAGAATGCAATAATAAGTTAGCATGCATGTTTTATTATTTCTAATAAAGGGCACACTAACAAAACAATTAAACGCTATACTATTATAAAATAGAAGATGCTTAATGCACTGTATTAGAATGCATAATACTAGAATATTAAGAATATAAAATGCAATTAGACTAGATTATAGAATACAAAGACGCAGCTACAGCTGTTAAAGAAGACAATAAAATAGACTATAAAGAAACACCCTATAAAGTCTGCGTTCTTATTGCAGTAGGACAAGGACCTGGCTAAAGCCTAACAACTAAGATTATCCTTAGTTACTTAGGCTAGAAATAGGAAGGACTTGCTCTAATTAATAGTAGATGCACATTTACAGCAATTAATTTAAGATAGGTTAACTAAGAAAACATACTCTTCTAAAGTAAAAAAAATCCTTTTAAAGTATCCCTAGCTAACGCCTTATTAATAGAATATAGAGTAGGATAAATCTAACTTAAAACAGAGAAACTTATTACTAAAGCAGAAGGCACAGAGGACTAGATATCCTTTAACATATTGCTACTAGAAGGCAAATACTAGGCAATATTAGGTTATAACTAGCTTTACAAACATAATTTTGCAATTAATTAGCAAACTATGTCCTTATCCTACTAAAATAACAAAGAAGCAGTGTGACTAGCGCTTTACAAGAAATCTAATTAAATAAACCTACAGAAGCTAAAAATGTTCCCCTGCTAGAAGCCTAAAGCTTAGGCTGTCTGCCTAATAAAGAAAGAACTAGAAGAAATCTCTTTTAAAAAATTTAAAAAAGAATAAGATCTTAACTAGATTAGAATCTACTAAATAGTTTAGAAAATAACTAAGATACCTAAAGAATATAGAGACTACAAAGACATGTTTAAAACCCTAGAGAACCTAGAAGAACTGCTGCTACATTAACCCTAGGACTACGCTATTAATCTTAAACTAAACCTATAACTAAAAACATATAAACTATAACTATTAATAAAAGCTTAAAAAGAAGCCCTGTAGGAATACATAGATAGGATGTTATCTTAAGGACACATTAGAGAAAGCAACAGTCTAGTAGCATTAGCAGTAACCTTTACAAAGAAAAAGAATAGTAAGGTATAAGTGTGTTAAGACTATTAAACTCTAAATAATAATACTATAAAAGACTAATACCCTTTACTAATTATTTAGGACATTATAAATTAACTTAAAGGAACTAAACACTTTACTAAGTTTAATATCTAAGATAGATTTAATAAAATAAAAATTAAAAAAAGACATAAATAAATAACAGCCTTTTAGACCCTAAAAGGACTATATAAACTTCTTATTATGCTATTTAGACTAACTAACGCACTAGTAACCTTCTAACAAGTTATTAACACAGCACTTAACCCCTACCTAGATATATTTATACTTGTATATCTAGACAATGTCCTAATATATACTAAAAAAGATAGAACAGACTACATATCTAAAGTAAAACTTATACTTAACTAACTCTAACAGTACAGACTTTACCTATAATTAGAAAAATGCAAATTTAATGTATAAGAAACTAAATACCTAGGATTTATTATTAATAAAAAAAAGATAAAGATAGACTCTGCTAAAGTAAGCAAGGTATTAGACTAGCTAACACTAACTACTATAACAGAAATTAAAGGATTTCTAGGCCTTACTAGCTATGTACAAAGAATAATTAAGGATTATTTAAAAATAGCTCTTCCCTTTACTAATGCTACCTTAAAAGAAAGAGCAACCTAGAAATTCTAATAGATAGTAGAAATAGAAAAGGCCTTTTAGAAATTAAAGCAAATAATAACAACCTACTCTGTTCTTAAGATGTACAACCCTACACTAGAAACAAAAGTACACACTAATGCCTTATTAAAAGCAGAAGAAGCAGCACTTTTATAGAAATAAGAAAACAGTTAATAGCATCTAGTAGCCTATTACTTAGCAAAGTTTACGCTACTAGAGTAGAAATATACTATCCCTAACAAGGAACTAAAAGCTATAGTAAACGCATGTAGAAGCTAGAAAGTAGAACTTTAAGGCCTTAGTTAATAATTTATAATCTATACTAACTATGTAAACTTTATTACCTTCTTTACTACTAAAAAACTTTTACTAATGCATGTATAATAAGCTATAGAACTTGCTTAGTTTAACTTTGTTATTAAACATGTAGTAAAGAACAGCAACTAGCAAGCTAACGCTCTAAGTAGGCGCACAGACTATTTTAAGGTAAATAAACAGAACTTAGAGGAATTTATAATCTTTAAGAAAACCTCTAAAGGAATAGTCTATAGAGGGCTAAATCCTAAAGAACTACTGTGTTCCCTTATAATAGTTAAATAAAGATAGAAGAACCTTATATAGGAATATTACAAAGCTCTAATGTTTAGACATCTAGGAATTAGGTCTCTACAGAAAAAAATTAAGATTGCTATACTCTACAAAATACCCTAATTAAAACACTTATGTACTAAAGTTTTATAGAAATGTAACACCTATAATAAAAATAACCCCTAACGCTACAAACTTTATAGATTGCTCTAATTAATTACAGCGCCTAGTTAACTATAGACTATAATAACTATAGATTTTATTACTAGACTACCGCTGTTATAAGAACCTGGTACTAAAAGATTATGCAACATAATTACACAAGTTATTAATAAGACTACTAAATTTATTTACTTATAGCTATTAAAAAAAACATTACAGCTAAAGAATTTATGTTTAAACTAAAAAAAAATGTCTTTACTACTTATAAATACTTTAAGACTATTATCTCTAACTATAATAAACTATTTACTAGCAAATTTTAGACAGCCTTAGTTAAGCACCTTAGAATTAATTATAGACTCTCTACTGCCTACCACCTATAAATAGACAGATAAATAGAAAGAGTAAACGCAGAAGTTAAAAAACTCCTATAAAAATACGTCTTATATAAACAGACAGATTAGGCAAAATAGCTGCTAATAGCATAATTTGTTATTAATACCTTAGAATTAATAATAACTAAGGAAACGCTATATAAAGCTAATTTTAGATACACTCTATAATATAAACCCTATAGCTTACAACTAACTAATCCTCTAAAAGCTATAGACTGCACAACTAAACTTCTAGAACTATATTAGAAACTTACTAAAAAAGCTTAATTAGCTAAAGAGGCTATAGAAAAAATAGCAAACTAGAAAAAAAAATTAGCGCTAGAAATACACCTAAATAATTATATATATCTAAACATAAAAGATCTTAAGACACTACAACCTTCTAGAAAGTTAGCAGAAAAATATATAAGACTATACTAAGTAATATAAATGCGCTCTAGTATCTGCAAGCTTAAACTTCTAAAGAAAATGTAAATACACCCCTAGTTCTACATCTCTAAACTTAAGCTTACGCTAAAAACTATTCTACTTACAACTACTAGATAGAAAGAAGAAGAAAAAGAATATAAAGTAAAAAGAATTTTAGACTATAAAGAAAATAAGTACTTAGTAAAATAAAAAAAATAGCTTACTAGTAAAAACATGTAGAAGCCTCTTAAGAGCCTGTTAAACACTCCTTAGGCCCTTTACAAATACTTAGAGTCTCTTCTAAGCAAGACTATTCTAGAGAAAGTTCCCTAAACTAAAAAGCACTATTATTAGTTAAAACTGCAGCAGCATTGCCTAGCTACAATGTAGAAAGCCTACAACCCTTTAACATAGGTTAAAGAGAAAAAAGACCTACTACTTTTACCTTAAGCGCTTTAAGCTTATCTAGTAATAAGAGGTCTTTTTTTAAATACTTTGCCTTTTAATTTGCTAAAACCTTTAACTGTTTTTAAGCTTACTCCTGCTAAGACATAAAGGACTAAAGACGCCTTAGGGACTTAGCCTACTTCTACATCTCCCTTTTCTTTTCTCTTATTTCCTTCTCCTTAGCTGCCTCTAGCTCCTTGCGCAGTTTCTTCTCCTCACGCTCTAAGCAATTCTAGGCTGCATTAGAAATAAAAGCATTGTAACAACTACCCTTCTGCACACACTCTACGCATTTGTCTAATAACAAGGACATCACGCAGAAAGAACTATAGGACTAGTAAGGACTATAAAGACGCATTTTTGTACAATAATAAAGATTAAGATAAGTAATAGTATAAAAGCAACAAGCAACAGCAGAGGTACAAGAAACCTAACAAGGCATAGTTAAAAAAAATAAGTATTAGACTAGCCTTTAAAAAAGGGAACGCACTAGCTAAAAAGAAAATCTAACGCTTATAACAAGAAAAATAAAACAGCAAGGACGCTAACTAGAAGGGAAGCCTACGTGTTACAGCTAACAGTTAGACTGTAATAACCTAACTAGCTGTCCTACACAGCCTAAACAACGTCAGATGGAAGGCGCTTAACCCTACGTTAGACAAATCACGTAACAGGACAGATAAGGAATGGCTCTGGCTTTTAGACAAAAGCCTTGCGGAATGCACTGTCTAATAGAGACCTAAGCACTGCAGGCAATGCAGGCATTGCAGGTGGATGCAGGCAACGCATGCAACGCCTGCAACGCATGCAAGCGCATGTAAACCCCATGTATATAGTCTTAATTACAACTATAGTTAAAAGGTTATAATTACTATTAAGTCTATTCCATCCCCCCCCTATTCTATAGACTAAGAAGCTGTGCTATTTAACCTAAAGAAGACACTGCTGCCTTGTATATCTTGCACCATATATACCTCTATTCCTATCCCTACGGATCAGGTTTACCAGCTCTCCATACAGCTGCTAGGTCAAACCACAAGCCTGCCTACCCTTCATCCCGCGCTACCCTATACTCTGCTCGACGGACTGTACACCCGATCCAGCTAAGTCCTACCCCTTTCGATAACATATTATCATAGGCCGACGTACTCCCGAAAATACCGTTTCGCCGGAGTAAGGATTGTAACAACTAGTTACTTGCTACCCCCCCTACATAATGTGTACACTGTGCAACCCTCTTTGCCTTACACATACTTGCTAATTATAAATGCTAGCTAGCATAGAGCTTATTTAATAGTTATCTAGAAATTAGTTAATTATTAGCTATAATTAAAAAAACATATTTTAGCTTTAGCTTTTAACATGTTTTTAATTTTATAATAGTTTTCCTTTTTTTTACACCTTATGTTCTTTAGTGTTGCACCTGTTCCTTTTACTGCCTAATACTGCTATGCTACGCCTAATACTGCTACTTAATATTTTTAATTTAATTATTTTAGCATTAAAGCCCTAGTTATAGAGCTGTAGCTTATGTAGTTTATTACCTTTGCAGGAATTTCTTAAAGTGCTAAAGAGCTTTAGCGCTGCCTCTACCTCTATCTTTGCCTCTCTATTGCTACAAAGATTAATATAGTACATGTAATACTTTAATAAGCTGTTTTACTTATAAAACTGCTAGTTTAGCTTCTTTAACTACTATTTAAATATAATAGGCTAATGCCTAGAGGTGTTAGTAAGAGATTACCTAGCAGTGTTAGGAAATGTATAAAGTAAATTGCAGCAAATTATAGTAGACTACAGCAAATTACAGTAAACAATAGTAAACTACAGCAAATTGCAGTAAACTATAGCAAATTGTAGCAAATTGTAGTAAATTATAGCAAACTATAGCAAATTGCAGTACACTATAGTAAATTGCAGTAAACTACAGTAGATTACAGCAGCAGGCAGCAATCCCTAGTAGATATTAGTTGTGTTGCAAGTAGCTTTACGTATAGAGAGAGTTCTAGGGGAGTAATACCTCTAGAAAAAAAGCCTTACAAAGAGCAGTAATAATTGCACATAAGCTAGTGTTAGCGTAATAGGAAATTACTAAGCTTTAAGCAGCTAATAAGGCAGCTACATTAAGAAAGGCCTACACTTAACAGCTTAAAATAGGTTTAGGGCGCGCAGTAATAAAAAGAAAGCAAAGAAGCTGTTAGATTAAAGCACTATTTCTAGGCTTTTTAAGATAAATAATAGGTTTTAGATATAATGTATAAGATAATAATTAATTGTATTAATTAATTAAATATATTTTTTTGTCTGCTCTGCTTATGTTGCTTAGCTTTGTTTTTCTGGTCTAAGTCTCTCGCGCACTAGCCCTATGCGCGACCAGCTTGCAACATGCTGCAATTTGTTGCAAAATATTGCAAAATGCTGCAACATGCAGCAATTTGCAGCAACATACTGTTCAAGCTTATTGCTTGTACTATGTAGCAGCTTTTGTCCAGCGTTCCTCCTGTCTTGACAGCAGGTGCGCATATCTGACAGAAGCAGGTGTAAGCTAAAGTAGATAAGCAATCCTAAAGGCGCTGCGGACAGTGCAATTAGACTAGGCATAACGCGCAAACGTGTAAGCAAGAAGTAGAAGTAGTATCTAAATAATATTCTAGGCTGTACTGTACTCTATAGTGCTAGAGTGGGTTGTTATGGGCCATAATAACGTTTGTTGTGGTGTGGTCTTGGCAAAAGTAAGCAACTCAGGTGTGCGAGCAACTGCTAATCCCCGTGTCAGATTGAAGCACTGTTTCTGGGCTTCCTGAGATGAATGATGGGTTTTGGATATGATGTATGGGATGATTATTTATTATATTGATTAATTTATGTTTCTTTTTCTTTTTGTGTCTGCTCTGCTCGTGTTGCTCGGCTTTGTTTTTCCGGTCCGAGTCCCTCGCGCACTAGCCCTATGCGCGACCAGCTTGCAACATGCTGCAATATGCTGCAACATGCTGCAATTTGTTGCAAAATGCTGCAACATGCCGCAATTTGTTGCAAAATGTTGCAAAATGCTGCAATTTGCAGCAACATCCTGTTCGAGCTTATTGCTCGTACTATGTAGCAGCTTTCGTCCAGCGTTCCTCCTGTCTTGACA